>NC_041385.1:521508322-521579481 GCF_002162155.2 Triticum dicoccoides
GTGGCACCGACTTCGAGATAGCCGTGCCATGGGGTGCGGGATGGAGCACCATCGGCACTGGGAGGTCAAGTTAAGGAGAAGGTGCGATGTGATGAGTGTACAACCTCTTTGGTAGCGCCGAGTAGGCCTCGGCACCATCCAAGGAGTTAGTGAGGATGCTGCGGTTCCGGTGGAGCAGGTTAAGGCGACGCTATGGGGATGGAGCAGCCGCGATAGACGAGGCGATCGTCGGAGTAGCTCCTGGGAGGTGGAGGACGGGGCGACTAAACCGGCGGGACGACGGATCCTCATCCGGGGAGGTGGATGAGGGATGTCGAGCTGTTGTGGTGGACGAGGTCGTCGGGGAAGAGGCTTCGGCTAGACAGCAGTGAGGTGGTGGACGGAGGAGGGTGGGGTTTGGCGGCTAGAGCAGAGAGGTTATGGTGGTCTAGGATTTCGAATGGCGAAAAGGAGGCGATGGGAGGGGGAACCATGACTTAGGGATGCACTTGTCCAAAATGTAGGGTGAGTTACAGAAGTACCCCCACCGATTCGAACTAGCGGCCCTTTCGGCTCAGGGTTAGAAGGGGGATTTTGCGTGTCAGGATTTGGCAGCTGGAGGGAGTTTTAGTGCGTGTTGTAATTTCGGGATAGCAAGGCGCGGGTTGTGAATGTGTGAGTTTTGGGAGCACGATATCTAAATTTTTGGGATATAACAAGGCGCGGGTTGAATTTTAGGGACAAGCCTAATGTGTAATATTGTACATAGCAAATCAATTCGCACTTCCCTCAACAAAAAATAAAAATAAAAAAATAAAGCTATTCACACCACACAAAGAGAGAGTCTTATCCCGTTTTACAGTACAAATGCTATTCAAAGCTATGTATGAATCCATGTTATGTCCAATTAACTTTTTTCGTTGTCTGTATAATGCATGTAACCTACTCATACCAACATTTTAGTGCATTCCAAATGTCTATACTACCACTGCAATTCAAACTAGATTTGAATTCGTTTCTCTATTTGAATAAGAATCTACAATCATGATTATTGCCAACTTAAACCATCATTCGTGTATTATCTTAACAACGCACCACATGATTACTATATAGATAGATATGAACTTGAATTCAAATTTTTGAACACACTTAATGTTGATTCCAAATAATAGTACATTTGATGTACTAACTAGATACTCATGATCTAAACCATGTTCCGTATGTACTCCATGTTTATCACACAAGGTATAGTGCCCCGCCCCCTACATTAGACAAGTACTTAGCCCTGAGCTGCAAAAGCCACACGTTATCCCAAATTATAATCAATGTTCTATATATTATATTTAGTATAACATGTTTATCACACGTTATCACCATTATATATATTCATTCATGGATGCGTCAGTTTAAAACACTCACTATGACATCTTCTTCAAATATCCAAATCCACTTTTTTATAATGAATTATGATCTTTGTTCATCTTTTACACCTTCACGATCCTCTTCTCTTTTTAGCTAGCTAGCGCTAATTTTCTATCGTGCATATGCACACGCCCGCCCCCTCTCACCCTCCCACAGCGTCCCCTCCATCACGCATATTTGTTTCTCTTTAGGTCGTTCACCCACAGTGTGTGTAGGCCGTCTGGCTCCTTCTTTCCGGCACACACTGGTCGATATACCTATGTAGCCAAGAGTGCCTACCACAAACACACACTTCCCCTCTTTTCTTCTCACCGTCCATGCCCCCTATGTCCAATACAGTTCCACGTAGGTGCACACTCCCGCCCCTCTTTTCATCGATCTCATACCCACACACTCCTTCCCCCTCGACATAGTAGGCCTTTCGCACCACCTCCTAGCCACACCCCTGTCCACATGTCCGTCTCTCCGGACCTTATTTGCTTCTAACACATGCATGCATGTATACGTACCGATCTCCCTACATATAGCGAGCTAGGTCGACTATAATTCTTTTCCCCATGCACTGATCGACTTACCTCACTAGTTATGTCTCTCCCTTTATCTAACACACGACGATTGATCTTCCTATGTAGTTACGCCCGCTTACCACAACCATATCGTCCCTTGTTATCATCCTTGCATACCTCCCGACCCGTCTCTCACACGCACGTGCATAGGCAGACATACATCCCCTCTCTTATTGATATTGCACTCGTACCCTCCGTTTGTCCAGCAGGCCTCTCCCACCATTTGTGAGAAGCAACTCCACCACCAACCCTCCGACACTCTACCTTTGTCTTTCTCATAACCTTATTCCTCTACTACACATATGCATGGATGCCGATCGATCTTCCTTAATACATAGCTAAGTCTCTCTCCTTCTCCACACATATACTAGTCGATCTACCTCTCTATTGTTAGGTCTCAGCCCCCTCCCCCTCCCCCCACACCGATAGTCAAACATTGTAGGTAGGGATCCATGCCATAGAGAAAAGCTGCACCTCTGCCCTCTCACATTCCAGTAGGCCAGCCGCCCTATATCTTTGACATGGGCAAACACAAATTCGATGGCACTCTTTATCGATCGTGCACCCACACACTTCATCCCTATTATCAATTCTATCAATATCTCATGCCGATGATCGCTCCACTATCTTCTCGTGGTTCGCTCCCTCTATATATGATATATCCAGGACCCTGTTTCACACACATTGCATATGTTACGTTTTTTGATTGAGATATCATTGACACATTGCCTCTGTTTCGCACAAACCATCTCTCTCACACCCACCCACATATGTACCTGCACCTAAAGAAGAGGTGCACGCACGATGCACACACTCATGTCTCGTTCCTGGCCACACCCGCGCGGGTACATGGTGGAGTTCATTTGATGCGTGTAGCGGTTGTTTACTCGAAGGAGTGTCCTGTTACACACGTAGACGGAACAAAGTTCGACTTGACACGTTAGTATTAAATAAACTTATATTCCTCAATGGCACGTACAGAATATAAAATGATTGTCATCGGGAAAAAAGAAAAATCTGCTCCACTATATACAATGGAGCCTGCCTGCCTGGGTTTCTCTCTCATCACACTATCTCACACAAGGCGGCAGTGGCCTCTCTCTCTCTCACCATTGGTCACTGATCCAGCCGCATCCCATCCATCGGCAATAAGGGAGGATGTGCATCATTTCTCCGTTCGACGGCGTTGAGGCAGCACGTCCCGATCTGCGATACCCGTCGTTCTCTCTGGCCAAGCTTCGGTGCGGCAGGGCCTTCGCCACTTGCTCGCCGCCGCAGTATGGGCATATCCCGGCTGCCGGAGCCCTCCTAGTTACATCCCGACGACCCTCAGGTACAGCTTCCTCCGGCCTTGCTCCACTGCCCATCTTCCCACGTTGCTGCATGTGGAAAATCCTGCATGTGGATCTTCTTTAGTTGTTTGCTTAAAATGTATCTCAGCCGA
The DNA here is from genome assembly GCF_002162155.2 of Triticum dicoccoides. Taxonomy (NCBI): domain Eukaryota; kingdom Viridiplantae; phylum Streptophyta; class Magnoliopsida; order Poales; family Poaceae; genus Triticum; species Triticum dicoccoides. The sequence goes on from NC_041385.1 coordinate 521,511,734, forward strand.
TGTACTTACCATCCTGCAATCTCTCCTCAAACCGTTTTTGATAAAACCACCATGCTGCTATCTTTCCCTTATTACATGGAATATGCTTCTTCTTTTTTGGCGTATGTGTCTTCAACTCGTGTTATTGGGCAGTAATTGTTTCCTTTCTACTCCCTTTTGCAAACACGGCTATCCATTTCACCTCATTGCTATTGTGGCCTTTTGGTGAACTGCACAAATCACTTTTTTGTTAAGAGTGTTTTGTGTAGTTCCGCCAAAATGTCACACGGGCAACGTTTTTACATTTCTGTGGGACTGTAGAAAGGGAGATTGGTTTTGCTATCCTCCTCATCCAACTCCGTGCCTAATCTTCCCCAACAAGTAATTAGTCCTAAAGAGAGATCGTAGAGGTGACCGGCTTCTATTTGTGTGTGTTATGTTTCATCATCTGGTTCCACTATTATTGTAATCACACCGACTGAATATCTTTGCAAACATGGATGATCATCTCGATTTTAGTGGAGCTGCACAAAATGATCGGATTGTGATGTTGCTCCATACACCTATTTTTTGGCTATAGAGCTGGGTGAAACTACCTGCCAACCAATGAACACCGTGCCTAGGAAATGGAGCCATGCCTACGAACAACATCGATCAATTATATATTTTTCTTAATTTGTACACCTTCTCACAACTTTGTCTTCAGTTGTGATGTGAATATTGGCGCTGGTTTGCGAACCATTGAGATGCATTAGCAACCATGGTTGTTTCATTTGTATTTGATGATGGAATATTGTAACGAGACAATCTTGAGGCAAGAGGACACATGAATCCTAAGTTAAAACCTTCATAGCATCATAGTACAATTTCATTAGGCTAGCAATAGTGGGAGTAACTTAAGTAGTAACATAACATATCCCAAGAAACAATTGCTTATGTGGCATGGAGTTGATGAGGAAAGAGATGCTTGTGGTAACATAGTATGTTACTGTAACATAGCACACCCCAAGGTAAAATGAGTCTATATCTCAGTTAATGAAGACTTACATGTTACCATCCATATGTTTACTACCCAGTATGAAGGTAGTAACATAGACTACTCCACTATGCATGTTACTAGTGTAAGTTACTCCCCACTATGGCTAGCCTCATGCTAGAAAATTATGCGTACATATAAACAAATCCTGAAGGACTGATAGCAATGCCAAACACAATTCAACTTTGTTTCGCTGACATGTGGGACATCCTTCATCCGGCTCCACCTACCATGTAGCAATATTGAGTGCACAACTGCAGGGAAGATTCACCCCGGTCATTGTGCCACAGTAATAATGACTAGTGAGCAGTCAAATCACAGAGCCCCACCTTCGCCATAGTAAGTTGCTCGGACGAAGCAACCATCATTTCTCTCTTCGTTGAATCCACTGCTACTCCAATATTTACAGAGTAACAAGTTGCTCGGGCGAAGCAACTATCACTTCACCTTTCCCACAGTAAGTACTACCTCTTTTTTTATTCTAGAAAAAAACACACGTGAATATTGGATGGTAGCAGCACAACAACTGAATCAAAAATCGAAACCAACCAATGAACTACTACTAATGGTCAGCATTTGCTAGTATCATGTACTCCGTCTATCCATGTATATAGGGTTTAATGCATTTTTCGAGACTAACTTTGGCCCTGTTTGGATCCATGGGTTAGAGTTAGTTTGAGCTAGTTGGGGCTCAAATAGCCCTAAAGTATCGAAACATGAGGGTTACTAGCAAGATGCCCATGCGTTGCACAGAACATCAATATGCATTTGTATGAGTAGTTTATCTTGTGGGAGAAAAGAATGAATGAGGGAAGGCCTTATTTGCAAATGTGGAGAGGGGTGTGTGTATCTTTTTGCAAAATTGCCATTGTTTCCTTCCTATCCGTCAGATATAAATCAGACGACCTATATTGTAGAATGGCAGGCACACCATCATCACCAACTCTGTTTTTTATAAGAGTAGAGATAGAGAAACCCGCGTGGAATGTGGGAAACCCACTCCGTCCACACATGTCCATTCAGGAGCAGGACGCCGGCCAAGCTCCTCCTTCCACCATTTTATCCACTCTTTCGGCGGCATACAACGAGCAGGAAGAGTAGTTCTCTGACATAATAGCTGTCTGGGTGGCCCGCCAAGCCCGACAGTTATGAGTGAGGCAGCTCGCTGCTCCACCTACCTTGGCTAGCACGTCGGAGGCAGTTGTCGCACTAAGCCAACGAGTGGTTCGGCAGCTGGTCGCTCCAATACAGCTCGAGGAGGAGTGCCGACTTTCTCCAAGTCGGCTTGTCAATGAGCATGGCAGCATGGGCATTGTCGTTGCCCTCGACGCCGCCGCGTCATATAACACCTTCAGTGCCTACGACTGCGCCATCCGCCGTCGACGTGTGCGTAGCCGCGCCATGCAGGCAGAGAAAGAAGCCGCCACGGATGTCGATTTTAGTGGAACATGCTGTCAGCTGACCTCACGGTGCTCCAGGTATTTCTACATTCGTAACTAGGTACTCCCTCCATTTCTTTTTAGTTTGCATATAAGATTTGGTCAAAGTCAAACTTTGTTAAGTTCGAATAGCTTTGTAGGAAAATATATCAACATTCACACTATGGAATCAATACTATTAGATGTATGATGAAATTAATGTTCATAACATATAACTTTAGTATTGTAGATGTTGATATTTTTTCTACAAAGTTAGTCAAACTTTCCAAACTTAAATTTGATCAAATCATATGCAGACTAAGAAGAAACGGAGGGAGTTGAATGAATAACACAAGATGAAATAAGCTTATTCATACACTGACTTATGTTTGCAGTGTGGAACGAGCCTATCATGTGTGGAGGAGCAAACACTGCAGCCATGCCGTCAACGCAAGATAAAAGGGTCCGAGTCATTGATGGCCTGGCCGGCGAGTAGGGGTCGTGCAAACGGCGGTGCATTATTTTGGTGGAACTGCACAAAAAAGATATTGGGGTTAGTCGGACAAATTTTCTACAGCCACATGGAAGGAATTGCGCTCATAGATTGCACAAAAAAGATATTGGGGTTAGTCGGACAAATTTTCTACAGCCACATGGAAGGAATTGCGCTCATAGATTGGATTGAATTTCCTCCGTGACATCATAGGAGATCCCAAGGTGGAAATCAACCAACCACCTATAAAGTTATGCATAGTCTTCCTCATGCAGGTCAGTATCTCCTTCGTCCAGATGACCGTGTTTTGTCATGCCGAGCTATTAATATGTGCTACTGTTTTGCGATACTGTTTAAGTACAACACTTTCCTATCTTTTCACATTCAGGACAATGAAGATGATTTTAGTGGAATTGCACAAAATGGCCTCATATTGAGTGATCTCTATTGCCTCCTCTGTTTGCTGCAATGTGTCAGCGTAAATTGCTAGATGATCCAACATGCTCAAAGTGCACACAACATTGAGCATAAAGAATCATGCCCAGGAAATTAATGCGTGCGTAGGGAGGCCCTTTTCTCAGAGAAGCATCGATCATTTTTTCTTTATTTCTACACCTTCTCACAACTTTGTCTTGGTTATAGTCTTGTGAATCATTTAGATGCGTAAACATGCTGAACTTAAGTGCTTGTGAATGTTAGCTAGTATGCATACCATATCTTGTGAAGCTTAGTTTGAATGTCAGTGTGTCAACCTTTACAATCTATGTATATTGTGGGCATGTTATTTGACCCCTCATTTTGCCGTGCTACAACCAGTGTGAGTGTCTGCATGCAGTACACCATCCTCTAATGGTGGATGCCAACCCGGCCCGAAAAGGAGCAATAAGTTTTTTTAAGTTAAAAATGTTACAGATGAGGAGCCATAATTAAGATAGAGTCGTCTCTTTTTCTTTCTTTCGAATGGGCAATAAGCCGGAGAGTGTCTCTAATGGGCTGCCTCTAGTGTTAAGGGCCTCCAGTACGAAACACGGGCAGCCGACTAGGCCAATACAAAAGCCTATCCATCTTAAAGCCCATATTTTTTTGCGAGGAAAAGCCCATATTTCTTAAAGAGGGGTGATCCCAGAAAAACCCTCCTTCCTCCTTGCTTCCACTTATACTGCAGCTCATTGGACTCTCCCGCTTCCGACGCTCCCTAATTCCCCCCGCACCCTATCTTCCTCACTCGTACAGAAAACCCCCACTCACCTTCTTCCTCACTCATATAGAAAATGCCTGCTCCCCCTCTTCCACTCCTACAGAAAACCCCAACCCTCCTTCTTCCCCACTCGCACTGCCACTAGGCTCGTCTCTAGCTACTCTGCTCAAACCCGTGAGCTCGGCACGACGCTCGCAAGGAAAATGGAGTTGGCTGGCCCTAGCGCCAGGAAGATGAGGCTTCCGCTAGCAGCGATGTCGGTTGTAGATCCCGCACCCGACACCGCGGGGAGAAGCGGCAAGCCCCCCCCCACCCGGATCTGAGGAACCCGTAGAATCTCTAGTAGAATCTCCAGTTGACTGCATCAGCGATCTCCCGGATGACATCCTTGGGGAGATAATCTCGCTTCTGCCCACCAAGGATTGCTGCCGCGCACAAGTCCTCTCAACTTGGTGGTGTCTATGGCGCACCGCGCCCCTCAATCTCGACTGTTGTCAGATATCTTTGCTTCCTGACTTTGATCTCGTCAGAGCCATCATCACCTCTGACCAGCAGGGCCCTGTTCAATGCCTCTGCATCTCGATATGCTATCTGTTATCCATACCTTGCATGGTGGACGCTTGGCTGATATCCCCTGAATTCGAAAAACTCCAGCAGTTTGAGTTCTACCATTACCACAAAAGTTCCATACCACGAACCGAACACCAAAATTTGTGCCCACACCTCCGTTGTCCATCTCGTGGTTTTCCTCCTCTCTCCACACCACCACCTTCACCCAGTGCCATCTACCAGACGATCTGGTACAAATGCTTCGACTCCCACTGCTAAAAAAACTTTCGCTTGTGGTGGTTTATCTGTCGGAGGACTCACTGCATAACATCATCCACTCTAGTTGCCCTGCCCTGGAGCACTTGCTGATTGTTTTGGTAATAGAAATCCCTATCAGTTGTCTCCAAATAAAGTTGCCTCACCTTAAAAGCATTGGAATTTGTTTTGAACGACAACAACTCATCATCGAAGATGCCCCTTCACTTCAAAGGTTGCTCCTTGATAATTGTTATAAACCTTCGAAATAACTGTCATCTCTGTGCCCAAACTGGAGACCTTGGGTGTAATTCGTGATCCATTTAATGATCACGACAAGTTGGTGTTTGGCTCCTCACTTTTTCAGGTACCGTATATTATCATCTACACATTTGTAATAATAAGCTTCATTTTCATTTATGCACATAAGTTTTATATCATCCTGGAGTACACTTTGGGTACTAATATTACGTTATATGCTCAATGAAGAGTTCGCCCATGGATAGCCTATCAATGCTGCTGGATTCTGTCAAGATCTTATATATCAGAATGTATAGTTATGATATGAACATAATTATTGGCTTGCTGCGATGCTTTTGATGTCTAGAGAATTTATATATAGAGGTGATGATTTCATGCACATTGAAAGCCCACATATATTGTACTAGAATTAACCATTTAGTTGTCTCTCTTTCGACATGCTCTTTTGTCAGACCTTAACTGTTTTCAATCTTCATGTCTACTTAGGCACTAACACATGGAGAAAACATATAACCAATTGGTGGCGTAATAAGCACCAGGATTTTCTAAGTTCTCATGACATTCGTTTGAGGACAATAATGATGGAAAGATATGCATCCAATAAGGCAAGTTGAAGCTTGTCACATTCTTCCTGTTGAATGCGAGGTTACTATTGTCCATGAGGCTTAAGTTTTTCAACAAGAGATTTATCATGGACGGACATGTTGAACAGCAAAAAAAGAAGTTTCAGGTGGACAAATGGGCTTCTGAATGTGCTCCGCTTCTATTTACAACAACTTGTAGTCATCCTCCAATAGATTTTTTTTGCATAGGATGTTGATTTTATGGATCAGATCAATCCATTTGTTTGTGACTACAAAAAAGAGTGGTTGGGTTAGATGTTATTGCCATGTTCAATCTGGGTTTTGTCTAAATTTGATGAACAATTAATTCTTGGGTGAGGGAGTTCCGGACTAGGGGGTGTCCGGATAGCCGAACTATCATCATCGGCCGGACTCCAAGACTATGAAGATACAAGATTGAAAACTTTGTCCCGTGTCCGGATGGGACTTTCCTTGGCGTGGAAGGCAAGCTTGGCGATACGGATATGTAGATCTCCTACCTTTGTAACTGACACTGTGTAACCCTAGCCCTCTCCGGTGTCTATATAAACCAGATGGCTTTAGTCCGTAGGACGAACAACAATCATACCATAGGCTAGCTTCTAGGGTTTAGCCTCCTTGATCTCGTGGTAGATCTACTCTTGTAACCCACATCATCAATATTAATCAAGCAGGACGTAGGGTTTTACCTCCATCAAGAGGGCCCGAACCTGGGTAAAAACATCGTGTCCCTCGTCTCCTGTTACTATCCGCCTAGATGCATAGTTCGGGACCCCCTACCCGAGATCCGCCGGTTTTGACACCGACATTGGTGCTTTCATTGAGAGTTCCTCTGTGTCGTCACCGATAGGCTCGATGGCTTCTTCGATCATCAACGACGATGCAGTCCAGGGTGAGACCTTCCTCCCCGGACAGATCTTCGTATTCAGCGACTTCGCACTGCGGGCCAATTTGCTTGGCCAGCTGGAGTAGATCGAAGGCTACGCCCCTGGCCGTCAGGTCAGATTTGGAAGTTTGAACTTCACGGCTGACATCCGCGGGGACTTGATCCTCGAAGGATTCGAGCCACAGCCGAGCGTGCCGTACTGTCACGATGGGCATGATTTAGCTCTGCAGCCGGACAGTACCCTGGAGGCCGCACTCGAGCCCGCTCCGATCTTCGACTCGGAGCCGGCTGCGCAGACCTAGGATGGATGGCTAGACACCACCTCGGGGGCTGCAACCTCTACGGCAATAGAGCCGAACACCGATCTTGTCCCCCATGAAGCTCGTGACTCCGAGGTGCCGGACTCCTTGCCGGACTCCGGACCTCCCGCGCCCCCTCCAGTTGAATCCGATTGGGCACCGATCATGGAGTTCACCGCGGAGGACATCTTTCAACACTCACCTTTTGGCGACATCTTGAGTTCGCTAAAGTACCTCTCGTTATCAGGAGAGGCCTGGCCGGACTGCGGCCAGGACGGTTGGGATGTGGACGACGAAGAAATTCAGAGCCCACCCACCACCCACTTGGTAGCCACTGTCGACGATCTAACCGACATGCTAGATTACGACTCTGAGGACATCGACGGTATGGACGACGATGCCAGAGACGACCAAGAACCAGCGCCCACCGGGCACTGGAAAGCCACCTCTTCATACGACATATACATGGTGGATATCCCAATGGATGGAAACGGTGAAGGAATAGCGGAGGATGACCCCTCCAAGAAAAAGCCCAAGCACCAGCGTCAGCGGCGCCGCTCTAAATCCCACCATAGCAAGAATGAGGATTCCGGCACCGGAGACACTAATACACCGGATAGCGCCGAAGACAACCCACTCCAGGAAGATCCAGCACAGGAGGAGGGGGATGCCAGCCCTCATGAGAGAGCGGCCAAAGAAGAGGTAGAGGACTATATGCCTCCCTCCGGAGACGAGGCAAGCCTCGACGATGATGAATTCGTCGTGCCTGAGGATCCCGTCGAATAGGAGCGTTTTAAACGCAGGCTTATGGCCACGGCAAATAGCCTCAAGAAAAAGCAGCAGCAGCTTAGAGCTGATCAAGATCTTCTAGCCGACAGATGGACCGAAGTCCTCGCGGCCGAAGAGCATGAACTCGAACACCCCTCCAAAAGCTACCCCAAATGTAAGCTGCTCCCCCGATTAGAGGTGGAGGCATATGATCCCGCTTCACCAGGAGACAATACGGCTGATCGACCACCCCGTGGTCGCGACAGAGAGGCCTCAAGGCCCTTCACTAGACCCGTACCCCGGCATCGCTCGAAAAGCACAAGGCCATAGGGGAACACTCCGGACCTGCGAGACATATTGGAGGATAAGGCAAGACAATCAAGATCGATCTATGGATCACGTGGGCGCCCCACGATACGTGACGATCACCGTCACCTCGAACACAGTAAGTCCGGCCGGGCCGAACACAACAGACAAAGCTCTTTTGAGCTCCGTCGCGATATCGCCCAGTACAGAGGCGCCGCACACCCACTGTGCTTCACAGATGAGGTAATGGATCATCAAATCCCAGAAGGGTTTAAACCCGTCAATATTGAATCTTATGATGGCACAACAAACCCCGCGGTCTGGATCGAGGACTATCTCCTCCACATCCACATGGCCCGCGGAGACGATCTCCACGCCATCAAATATCTCCCACTCAAACTTAAAGGACCAGCCCGGCACTGGCATAACAGCTTGCCAGCAGAGTCAATCGGGAGTTGGGAGGACCTGGAAGCCGCATTCCTCGATAACTTCCAAGGCACGTACGTGCGACCACCAGATGCAGATGACCTAAGCCACATAATTCAGCAGCCAGACGAATTGGCCAGACAATTCTGGACACGGTTCTTAACTAAGAAAAACCAAATCGTCGACTGTCCGGATGCCGAGGCCCTCGCGGCCTTCAAGCATAACATCCGCGACGAGTGGCTTGCCCGGCACCTGGGACAGGAAAAGCCGATATCCATGGCAGCCCTTACATCACTCATGACCCGCTTCTGTGCGGGTGAGGACAGCTGGCTAGCACGCAGCAACAACCTCAACAAAAATTCTGGCAGTCCGGATATCAAGGACCGTAGTGGCAGGTCGCGTCGCAACAAAAACAAACGCCGCATTAACGGCGATAACAGTGAGGATACGGCAGTCAATGCCGGATTCAGAGGCTCTAAACCCGGTCAACGGAAAAAGCCATTCAAAAGAACAACTCAGGGTCCGGCCAATTTGGACCGAATTCTCGACCGCTTGTGCCAGATACATGGCACCCCTGAAAAGCCAGCTAACCACACCAATAGGGACTGTTGGGTGTTCAACCAGGCAGGCAAGTTCATTGCCGAAAACAGGGACAAGGGGCTACATAGAGACGACGAGGAAGAGACCCGACCGCCGAACAATAGAGGACAGAAGGGTTTCCCCCCACAGGTGCGGACGGTGAACATGATATATGCCACGCACATACCCAAAAGGGAGCGGAAGCATGCACTCAGGGATGTATACGCGATGGAGCCAGTTGCCCCGAAGTTCAATCCATGGTCCTCTTGCCCGATCACCTTTGACCGAAGGGACCACCCCACCAGCATTCGCCATGGTGGGTTCGCCGCATTGGTTCTAGACCCAATCGTCGATGGATTTCATCTCACCAGAGTCCCGATGGACGGCGGCAGCAGCCTAAACCTACTTTATCAGGACACGGTGCGCAAAATGGGCATAGACCCGTCAAGGATTAAACCTACCAAGACGACCTTTAAAGGTGTCATACCAGGTGTAGAAGCCAATTGTACAGGCTCAGTTACACTGGAAGTGGTCTTCGGAGCCCCGGATAACTTCCGAAGCGAGGAGTTAATCTTCAACATAGTCTCGTTCCACAACGGCTATCATGCCTTGCTCGGACGTACCGCGTTCGCAAAGTTCAACGCGGTGTCGCACTACGCATACCTCAAGCTCAAGATGCCAGGTCCTAGAGGAGTCATCACGGTCAACGGAAACACTGAACGCTCCCTCCAAACGGAGGAACATACAGCGGATCTCGCGGAAGAAGTACAAAGCAGCCTTTTAAGGCAATTCTCGAGTCCGGCTGCCAAACGGCCGGACACAGCTAAGCGTGCCCGGAGTAACCTACAACACGACCACCTGGCACGTTCCGAGCACGCGTAGCAGTGCGGCCCCAACCCCAGCCCCCTGTAAAACATTAAGACAGACCCTTCACGTACTCCATTACGCTCTGAAGATACCATGGGCATGGGGCAAGGGGCTCGACCACGATAAGCCCAGACTACGGCTCAACCGCACCAGGGGCTCTTAAGTGTGTCGTTTCTTTTTCTTTCCTTTTATTTTTTACCTACAGGACTCCGTTCGTCGAAGGCCCTGTCCGGCAGCAGACATGCCGAACCCACGATGCAACAGCTAGGGAAGGAGAAAGGCTACAACAAAAATCCAGGTGGTCTCCATCATGAGCATTAAATTTGTTTTATGCATTATTCCGTAGCCTACCCCTGGAGGGGGACTTGTTAAACTGTCCCATCCCTTGCTTACCGCACCACTTGTATCGTCCTGCACTTACAACAGTTTTTATTGAATAAAGCAATGCAACACATTTTTGCTTCTAATTGCATTTCTTTCTTACACATATGTTCATCTATGACATGTTGCATCCGTACATTTTGGTACGGCTAAATACACCAGGGGCTTATGTTTCCCGCATTATGGTGTGATAAGTCCGAACACTTTCACAAGTGCGGCACCCTGAACTTATACCATTATATGCATTGGCTCCGAATCATGTTCTTGGGTCAATAGTTGGGTTTGCCCGGCTCCCATGTTTTGGTACCTTATGTTCTGTTTTATCGGCTAAGGTAGCACTGGGAGAACCACTGCGATTGCGCCCCAGTTGAGCTGGGTTAACGTCTCAGTGGAGAAAGCTAAAACTGACCGTCATGATGAGGCAAGAGCTGGTCGATGTTCGAGAGGTTCTTTGCGAGTCCCTAAAGACTTATGCCGCTTCGAGCGAGGAGCCGGATTCTGTCCGGCCAAGGCGTGGATAGCGCCCCAAATTCGGCCTTCCGAAAACTAGGGGCTTCGCCGAAATTTAAAATTATAGAATTCTATGGCTAAGTGAGAGTGTTCAAGCATTATAAGTCCGGTTGCCTTGTTCGTTGTGTTGAGCGCCTCCCTCGATGGACCCAAATATGGGAACAAGAGTGCCCAAATTTATCCCGAACACCCCAGCACTCGTGGCATGGGGGCTGAAGCCGACGACTTGCCATCTCTCAGATTTGATAAACAGCCGCACAGAAGGTAATATTTTAAATTAACAAGTGTTGCTTCGCGCATATGAACTTAGTTTTCAGCGCACAGGATAACAAAACGCGAGTCTACTCAAAAACTTCTTCTTTGGAGCACTCACCCACAATAATGCGGGCGCCCTTCAGCACACTCCTATAATACATCTCGGGTGTGCGATGCTCCTTGCCCTCTGGTGGGGGGTCCGTCACAAGCTTCTGGGCATCCATCTTGCCCCAGTGCACCTTTGCGCGGGCAAGAGCCCGACGCGCACCTTCAATACAGGCGGAGTGCTTGATGACTTCAACCCATGGGCACGCATCCACCAGCCACCGCACCAGGTCGAAGTAGCTCCCAGGCATGGCCTCCTTAGGCCACAGCCGAACTATGAGGCCCTTCATGGCCTGTTCGGCCGCCTTGTGGAGCTCGACCAGCTGCTTCAGCTGGTCGCTAAGGGGCACCGGATGTCCGGCCTCAGCATACTGAGACCAGAAGACCTTCTCCGTTGAGCTCCCCTCCTCGGCCCGGTAGAATGCGGCAGCATTGGACACACTGCGGGGAAGATCTGCGAATGCTCCTGGAGAGCTCCGAATTCGGGTAAGCAACAGGTAATTAACACTCACATGCTTACTTTGCATGAAAAATGCCTTACCCGCTGCTATTTTCTTCACCGCCTCTATCTCCTGGAGGGCCTTGTAGGCTTCGGCCTTAGCGGCTTTGGCACTCTCAAGAGCCGTTTCAAGCTCAGACTCTCGAGTCTTCGAGTCACGCTCCAGGCTCTCGTGTTTCTTCACGAGATCCTGGAGCTCTTGCTGTACCTCCACCACCCGCGCCTCCTGTTTCTCTCGCTCGGTGCACTGCGCAGCCGCATTGCGTTCGGCCGCGGCCACCGCCTCCTTCAGGGTCGCCACCTCGTTAGTGGCCCCTGCAATACCCCAGTTATCCTTGTCATTTTTCTTGCAACCAAATCCTTTTCTGTAAGGTACAATTTTCATAAGGTATTACTCACCTTCTTTTTCCTCGAGCTGCTTCTTGGCTTGGCCGAGATCGTTCTCGGACCGCTCGAGGTTTTCCTTCAAAGTATTGACCTTCGCAGTCAGTGCGGCAGAGGTCAGCAGCACAGCCTGTAATCCCATATTGACATATTTTCATGACTCCTGCGTTTATCTTTCTAAAGATCCTCAGTCCGGCTTTTCTTTCCGAACACTGAACCGAGCATCAGGGGCTACTGTCTATGCGGTACCATTTTACATATATTGAAATTCTTACCTCAAAGCCTGTTAGAAGGCTGATGCAGGCTTCAGTCAGCCTGCTCTTGGCGAGCTGAACCTTCTGAATCACCGCACTCATAATAGTGTGGTGTTCCTCTTCGATGGAGGCGCCGTTGAGCGCCTCCAGCAAATTATCTGGCACCTCCGGTTGGACAGAGGCAGCCGGCGTCGCGGTCTTTCCCTTCTTACGAAGGGGTCGCCCGCCGGACTCCGGAGCAACTATGGGTTCCGGGGCTGAGTCCGGTGCAAAGTCCGGGAGGTTGTCCTGCGACACCTCCGGGGCCCTCTCCTCCTGGTGGGTCCCTTCCTGGGATCCCACCTCGGCATCGCCCACATCACGGGGGGTGGAGGCAGTCGGAAGAGAATCCATATCCGACGCCCCTAAGGAGCCGCTCGATGAAGTGGGGAGATCATCCTTAGGCGGACTGTAGGGTTGTATGCGGCATTAGAAAGACATAATGTGGCGGAAAACGAAAACCTTGAAGTTATTCGGGAGTCCGGATACTTATGATCTTGCCAGAGGCTTGGCCCTTGGAGGCCAGTCCTCGTCGTCGTCACTGGCGTTACCGGAACAGTCCGAGGGAAGAGTTTTTCCCCTCTTGGACTCTTCGGCCTCCCTTGTTGGGGAGGCCTTCCTTTTCTTCCCTCCCCCCGCTGGGGGAGAGGCTTTCTTCTTCTCCTCCTCGCCTTGGTGGGAGGAGTCGGCCTCGGATTCATTGTCCGATAGCACCTGAAAACGGGAACTCTTCCGAGTCCCCGTGGCCTTCTTCTTGGCCTTCTTCTCCGGCACCATGTGGGGTGCCGGAGCCAGTAGCCCCGTTAGGCGGGCGTCAGCTGGGTCCTCTGGCAATGGGGCCGGACAGATAGCCTGTGCGGCCTTCTTCAGCCAGTCCTGTCAAAGGAAAGGGAGTTTAGATCCCGCATAGAGTCAAACTATGAATAACAAGCGTCCCGTAAAGGACAATATCACTTACGTCGTCAGCTGGACGCTGCGAGCTGAATCCGCGATCTTCGGTAGCGGATGCGGGAGCCTCGGCGCCCTTGAACAACACCTTCCAGACCTCTTCGTACGTAGTGTCGAAGAGCCCATTCAAAGTCTGGTGCTGCGCCGGATCGAACTCCCACATATTGAAGCCCCGTCGTTGGCACGGGAGAATCTGGCGGATGAGCATGACCTGGACTACGTTGACAATCTTGAGCTTCTTGTCCACCAGCTTTTGGAAGCAGGCTTGGAGTCCGGTCAGCTCCTGCGAATCGCCCCAAATCCGGCCGCTCTCTTTCTAGGAGGTGAGCCGTGTGGGGATGCCGGATCTGAATTTGGGGGCCGCTACCCATTCGGGATCACGCGGCTCGGTGATGTAGAACCACCCCGATTGCCACCCCTTGATGGTTTCCACAAAGGTGCCCTCCAGCCACGTAACGTGGGACATCCTGCCCACCATGGTGCCTCCGCACTCCGCTTGGCTGCCCTTCACAACCTTCGGCTTGACACTGAAGGTCTTGAGCCACAAGCCGAAGTGGGGCTGGATGCAGAGGAAGGCCTCGCACACGACTATAAATGCCGAGATGTTGAGAATAAAATTCGGGGCCAGATCATGGAAATCTAGGCCATAGTAGAACATGAGCCCCCGGACAAAGGGATGAAGTGGGAAGCCCAGTCCGCGGAGGAAATGGGGAAGGAATACTACCCTATCATGGGGCCTGGGGGTGGGGATGAGCTCTCCCTCGTCGGGGAGCCGATGCGCGATGTCGCTGGACAAGTATCCGGCGCTGCACAACTTCTGGATATGCCCCTCCGTGACGGAGGAGGCCATCCACTTGCCTCCCGCTCCGGATATATTTGGAGAAGGATGAGGTGAGATGTGCGGGCTTGGGTGCTAGAGCTCGAGTTCGCAGAGATGGATAAGCCAAGGAGGAAGAAGGCGCAGGTAAAAAGGTTGGATCTTTATCCCCTTATATGGGCGGACAGAAACACGCGTCCCCACCGGCTTGGTAAAACTCGCTTATCCCCCAAGCGTCGCGATTGATGGCGCGGTTGGGTTACCCACGTCCGTATTGATGGGAATCCCGGAAAAAGGGGAACACGATCTCTGCTTCGACAAGACGTGCCAAGGAAACCGCCTCGCTAGACGCACTGAGATGGAACAATAAAAACAATTTGAAGGCTTGGTAGTGGTGTGACATTACGCCACAGAATACGTCAGCAGATTGAACTTGTGTAATATTATTCTCTCTACGGTTGTATGTGGAATTTATTTTGCAGAGCCGGACACTATCTTGGTGTTCACAATCTTCTATAAATTATTCGGAGGAGGAACCCGCCTTGCAATGCCGAAGACAACATGCGCGCCGGACTCGTCGTCATTGAAGCCTGGTTCAGGGGCTACTGAGGGAGTTCCGGACTAGGGGGTGTCCGGATAGCCGAACTATCATCATCGGCCGGACTCCAAGACTATGAAGATACAAGATTGAAGACTTTGTACCGTGTCCGGATGGGACTTTCCTTGGCGTGGAAGGCAAGCTTGGCGATACGGATATGTAGATCTCCTACCTTTGTAACCGACTCTGTGTAACCCTAGCCCTCTCCGGTGTCTATATAAACCGGATGGCTTTAGTCCGTAGGACGAACAACAATCCTATGATAGGCTAGCTTCTAGGGTTTAGCCTCCTTGATCTCGTGGTAGATCTACTCTTGTAACCCACATCATCAATATTAATCAAGCAGGACATAGGGTTTTACCTCCATCAAGAGGGCCCGAACCTGGGTAAAAACATCGTGTCCCTCGTCTCCTGTTACCATCCGCCTAGATGCACAGTTCGGGACCCCCTACCCGAGATCTGCCAGTTTTGACACCGACATTGGGCCTTTTGTATATTTTGTAAGCTTGATTTACATGTTGTTGCCCTCGTACTCAAAGGCGGTTCTAGGCGCCAGGCAGCCATGGTCTTGGCCTGGGGCGTGGTAGATTTTTTTTGAGAGGGAACAAATTATATTCCACTTAAACTCGGGAAGCCATATCAGCATTCAGTGAGACAGAAACAAAATCTGGGGCAACATTCGCCCACACATGGAGGGGTTCAGCAGTGCGCCACATGGTTATAGTTCCGGGGACAAAACATGAATTCAGAGAAAACAAAATAGGCATGGCACAAGCTTCTTGCTCGCCTGAAGAGAACTCCTAGCTCCACAGCGTCATAGACCCGCCCTTTAAGTGCAGAAATCATTGTCAAACAGTCCGATTCAAAACTGATACGTTGTGCACCCAGGTCAGCTGCCCCTTTAATAGCTCACATATAAGCGATCACTTTTGCGTGCAGTGCAAATCTTACATGGTTCATCTTGCC
Organism: Triticum dicoccoides; assembly: GCF_002162155.2. Lineage (NCBI taxonomy): Eukaryota > Viridiplantae > Streptophyta > Magnoliopsida > Poales > Poaceae > Triticum > Triticum dicoccoides. The sequence goes on from NC_041385.1 coordinate 521,527,412, forward strand.
AGCAACAGCCGCCCAGAAATCGCCAGTTTCATTTCTCGCAATGAAACCCTACACACCAGTCTTAGACTCCACATGAAAAGCAGCATCCATATTGATCTTGATCAAGTTTGTAGCTGGAGGGATCCAAACCTGGGGTTGTTGTGGCTGGGGCGCTTTCTGAATGTTCATCGAAGTGAAATCAGTCAAGTGTTTTGTGATGAAAGAACTGATTTCTGCTGCCGTCTTCTGTACTTCACATGCATTGGCTTTGTTCCTCACCACCCACTAGTCCCAAAGGAGCACAACTACGCACTACCTCTTTTCTCGCTGCATAGCGCAAACATGGCATATCATATCTTGATGATCTTGACACTGGCGTGGTGGATTTGTTCTTTGTTAACTGTAGTGCAGTGTAGCAGAAATGACATTGTAGCTCACTATAGTTGCATTTCTTACCTGGGACATAGGCTGAACCTAGCTCCACTACTGCTCGTACTCCCCTTTGCCTGCCACTACACTGCCGCATCTTCCACGGCTCCTGTTCATTCCCGTCGGAGGCCTCGCCGTTGTTCTTCGCCTTGGTTTGCTCGAGGTGCCCGCCGCCATCTAGCGTTGTCAACATGGTGAACAACTAAGAGGAATCAGGAGATGACTGTACGCAGAGAGGCTGACAGTAGGGACCCACCAGGGTCATTGCATTACGCAAGCAGGGGCCTCGTTATTACAAGCCAAAAAAACTTCCTCCTAATTGTTTGACAACTAGGTCCCACACCATTGTGAATGTAGTCAATAAACGAGAAACTTACACAACGAGTAGATAACACCAGGGACCCACCAACTCGCCCAGTTGTTTTTAGTTTTAGAGACAGAGCTCAATCAACTACGGGCTGTGCGGGGGCTATGGCCCATCTAGCCCATGCTTACGCTTTTATCTAAGCACATGACAAGCCCAATTCCTTTGCTAGGAAAACATGACAAGCCAAGTTGATATCTTTTTTCTTTCTGAAAATGGCTAGCTTAGTTTTTTTGGAGAACACCCAACCGAGGCCTACTTGCTTTTCTCAGCCCAGCTGGGTTCCAAATCTTTCAAGACGAGGAGGGATGTAAGTAGTAAGAAATGGGCTTCCACAGAAAATGGGCTATAAGTTAGTAAGAAATGACCTGTAAACTTTTAAACCTAAGCCAACCGGCAATTACATTCAAATATTGTTTTTTCTAGATTTCTCTACTCTTATAAAAAGCAGAAAATGGTGGAAGGAGGAGCTTGGCCGGCATCCTGCTTCTGAATGAACGTGTGTGGCCGGAGTGGGTTTCTCGCATTCCACGTGGGTTTCTCTATCTCTATCTTTATCTCTACTGTCTACTATTATAAAAAAATAGAGTTGGTGATGATGGTGTGCCTGCCATCCTACAATATAGACCGTCCGATCTATATCTAACAGATAGGAAGGAAACTATGACAATTTACCCGCACTCCTCTCCACATTTGCAGATAAGGCCTTCCCTCGTTCATCCTTTTTCTCCCACAAGATAAACTACTTATACAAATGCATCTTGATGTTCCGTGCAACGCACGGGCATCTTGCTAGTCAAGATTTTAAATTTCAATCATTTTTTTGTGGAGATATTTTAATTTTATTTTGATATAAGTTTTTAAAAATTATTTTTAACATGACTCGAAATTTCGTGATTAAAAGAGTTTGGACCCCACCAAAATATGCAAAATTTCGTTGAATTTTTTAGCAGTGCCCAAAATATGGTCTGTAATGCTAATAAAAAGAATATGGGCTTCAAAATATCCTTAAGAATTAGCAAATGGGCTGTAAATTATTGAAAATAATGGCTAATGGGTTGTATGCTATTTTCCACAAATTTGGAGGCTGATTTCTGGGCCTACTTGGTTGACGATGACATTGTCCTAAAAAAATTGACGCGTACGCAAGGCTTTGTCAACTTAGTCAAGACAGAGCAGTGACTGTTGGATGTCCATCCAATGGCCGGCGTGCTTCTTCAATCTCTGATCTTCCTGCTCCAGCCGCCCAAACCAGCACCGGCGGGACTGCCTGCTCCCTCCTCCCGTGGCCAGCTGTGTTGCCGCCAGACCATCCCTCTACCCACCCGCACATCCTGTTATTTTCCGGTGACGTCAGGCTCACCCCGCAGCCGATCAGTCAGCCCTCATACTCCCCTCAACATGGGCATCCGCTGTTGTGTCTTCGCCGGCTTTGGGTCGTTCCCTTCCTATGCCTCGCCCTCGTCCATCGCGTTTGTGCTCCCAGCACGGCATGGTCAACATGGTCAACAAATAACAACCATCGAAAAAGGGATGTAAGTGGAGAGACTGACAGTAGGGACCCACACAAGCAAGTGCCTCCTTATTACGTGAAAATAGTGGGGCTTCTCTAGGTCGTTCTAGTCTGGGGCCTCGCCGTCGTCCATCGCCTTGGTTCTCTCGGCGGCATAGTCAACATGGTCAACGAACGACATCCATCGGAAGATGACTGTATGTGGAGAGGCTGACAGCTGGATCCACGGCCGTACAGAAGGAAGTGCCTCCTTATTACACGCAAAATAATGATCCCTCCACCTGACAGCTAGGACCCACTGAAAGGGCCTCTGAATTTCACGAAAAAATGTTCCTCCCACTGATAGATTGGACCCACCAGCTATATCTTTGCACGTAAGAAAGTGCCTCCTTATTGCGCACAAAAAAAGAATACTCCCCCTGCTAGCTGGGACCACCATAGTGGGAAGCTGACTTGTGGGCCTACTAAGTTGACGTGGACAAAGGTCTTTGTCAACTTAGTCAATATGAACGATTCTAGCTCCAGTGATCGTACGGTGTCCATCCAACGGTCATAGTGCTTCTTCAACCTCTGGTCTTCTTGATCCACCCGCCCAAAGCAGCACCGGTCGTGCCCCTGCTCCTACCTCTCGTGGCAGGCTCTGCTGCCGCGCAGGCCTGACCGCCCCACCCTACTCCAACATCTGGCCAGGCCATCCCTCTACTCACCCACAACCCTTGTTATTATGCGGCGACAACAGCCTCACACCGCAGCCGAACCCGTCAACCCTCGTACTCATGTCCACGTGGGCATCCACTGTCGCGTCTTCCCTGGCTCCGCATCGTCCCCTTCCTAGACCTCACCATGGTCCACCGCCTTGGTGCTCTCGGTGCGGGTGGTCAATGTGGTCAAGGAACGACTTCCATCGGAAGAGTACTATACGTGAAGAGGCTGGCAGCTGGGTCCACGGCCGCGGCAAGGAAGTGTAACCTTATTACACGTAAAATAATTATTCCTCCACCTGACAGCAGGGACCCACCGGAAGGGCCACCCTATTTCATGAAAAAAAGTTTCCCCTCTGACTGTTGGGACCCACCAGCTACATCTTCACACGCAAGGAATAGCGGCCATATTACGGGTAACAAAAATGATTCTCCCCTGACAGTTGGGACCCACCAGCAATAACTTTGCACGCAAGGAGTGCCTTCTTATCCTTCCTAACAGTCAGGACCCAGCTAGTCGAAGCGTACGTAGCATTGTCATTCTGGTCGCAACGAGTACATACATACTTGTCGATCGGCATATCTGCAGGCTGCAGCGATGAACCGTGGCCGAGTAAGGAAGGACACATGTTGTAGTAGAGGTGCGCACGTGTTGTAGTAGAGGTGCGCACGTAGCATGTACATGTACGTACAGCCAGGGTGCAAGAAAGTAAATACGGCCATGTACATACATACGAGTGGGGTCTTGAACGCCTACTCGCGCATACGTATGGCCAGGGATCGTGTACATGGAGAGGAAGCGATAGTGTCCTATTCATCAGCAACCAACCGGCTGGGTCGGAATGGAGAAACTACGTCATCGTTTCATCAGGAGGCAACTGTCTTGGACGGAACAACCGATCGAAATGAGGCCTGGCATACTGCAGAACAGAGGAAACGACCTTGTGTTCAACCGCCTACTGTCAAAACGGGATCCTGTTCATCAGGAGGGGTCTGGCATACCACAAAACAAAGGAAACGGACTTGTGTTCGAGTGCCTATGGTCGAAATGGGTTCCTATTGATCAGGAGGGGTGTGGCATACCGCAAAACGGAGGAAACGGACTTGTGTTGGAGCACTACGGTCGAAACAGAGATCCTGTTCATCGCGAGGGGTGTGGCGTACCGCAAAACGGGACTCCACGGGCTACTGTTCATCTCCACCGTCGACCTCCTCCAGCCTCCACGGGCTACTGTTCATCCACCGTCGACCTCCTCCAGCCTCCACCTATGACTGTTCATCCACGAGCTCCTATTCATCCAGCCTCCACCGCTCCTCCACCGGCTACTTTTCAACCAGCCCTCTCCATAGGGTCCTGTTCAGCCACCCCTCCACGGGCTACTGTTCATCAAGCCCTCCGCCCGCTACTGTTCAGCCAGCCCTCCACGGGGTCGTCCTGTTCATCCATCCCTCCACGGGGTCCTGTTCATCCACCCCCAACCGGCTCGATCAATCAGGGTCCTGTTCATCCAGCGGCAACAGACACTACTACCACGGGGTCCTGTTCATCCAACCCCCACCGGGAAATGTTCATCCAACCCCCCCAACAACACCCACTGTTCATCAAGGGAAGGGTGCAGTAGGTTAGATCCGCATCAGTTAGCAGCAGCAGCGAAGGAATCGCTCGATCGGGTTCAGTTAACAGCCAGATCGATTGATCGCTTGGGTTCAATAATGCGTAGCCTGCAGCGCAATCGCTCGGGTTCTGTAGGCGAATGCTTCACTCTGGTTCAGTTAGAGCCCAACGCCTCGCACCCACGCACGTACGTGTACGAGAGAAACGCGCATCGCTCGGCCCCCGACCACCCACCATAATCAGGAACTCCCCAATATTTTCCTCGCCCTCGCTTCTACCACGGTTTTTTCTATCATGGATGGCCCAAAGAATGTCATGCAGCTGCGTCTCCGGCCCGCCCAGGATGAAAAGCCCAATTTCTGTCATGATTTTTTGTCATAGAAGGAGGAGCCCACCAAATCTATGATGATACCGGTTTTTGTCAAATTATCATCATAGAAGTGTCATAAGCATGACAGAAAAAAATTCGTTCTGCCCAAAATGTCACAGATGTGTCTTTTTTTGTAGTGTTGGACCACACTCCTCCCATGCACGTCCTCCATTTGGCGCCTCTGCGCAGCCACCCACCTCCTCCCTTGCTCACCGTATGAGTCATCGTCCTCATCCGCCGTAGTTGCTGTCATCATTGACTACCATGTTCGTCACCATTGACATGGATGATGCCTCGGCGGAATCGGTGGGGATCCCCATTGTGGTGGTTAGTTGCAAGGCGAAGAACGGTGCCCGGAGGGAGCACCGCTAGAAGAAGCGAGAGTGTGAAGTGGTTGAGAAGGTAGCTGCGGAGAGGAGCGGTGCGAAGATGCACTATGATGATGACATGGACTTTGGTGCGAGTAGTGTGGCAACGCTGACCGATTCTGTCCGTGGGAAAAAAACAAGTCGTTGGCAGAGCTCCACTCGGTTCCCGCCTCCATGTGGCCAAGCTTCCCAGATAGCTTTTCACAATACGCCACTGCTGCACACATGATGGTCGACTCGTCACAGCTCCAAAGGCAACAGACAGTGTCAGGCAAGGCCCGGGATGACATGCCCGCATGTTGTTCAACGGTATGCCCCAACAAGACCGCATACATTCACCGCCCCTATGACATTTGCATTTGTTCATTCATTTCATTGCACATACCATTTATACATCTCCAACGTATCTATAATTTATGAAGTATTCATGCCATGTTTACAACACTTCTATACATCTCCAAACTGACGTTGTTTTCACCAGAGCTACCGTGGTGTCATTTTTGTGTGTGTGCAGAAATAAAAGTTCTCAGAATGAGCTGAAAATTTATGGAAAATACTTGTGGAAAATATAAAAAATACTGGAATGAAAAGGAGAGGAGTCCCGAGGCAACCACAAGGGTGGCAGGCACACCCCCTGCCTTGTCATCGCCTCATGGGCCCCCTTGACTTGTCCCCGACGCCAACACCTCCTATAAGTCCCAAAACCTCCAGAAATAAACCTAGATCGGGAGTTCCACCGCTGCAAGCCTCTGTAGCCATGAAAAACCAATCGGAAGCCCGTTCCGGCACCCTGCCAGAGGGGGAAACCATCACTTATGGCCATCTTCATCATCCCGACGGCCTCCATGACGAGGAGGGAGTAGTTCACCCTCCGGGCTGAGGATATGCACCAGTAGCTATGTGTTTGATCTCTCTCTCTCTCTCGTGTTCTTGATTTGGCACGATCTTGATGTACCGCGAGCTTTGTTACTATAGTTGGATCTTATGGTGTTTCCCCTCTCTACCTTGTGATGAATTGAATCTTTTCCTTTGAGGTTTTGTTATGTCGAATTGAATCTTTGGATGTGAGAGCACTTGATGTATGTCTTGCGATGGGATATCCATGGTGACAATGGTATGTTCTATTGATCCACTTGATGTATGTTTTGGTTATCAACTTGCGGATTCCCGTGGTGACATTGGGGTAATCTATGCATAGGGGTTGGTACGTGTTTTCATATTCCTTTCTCCGATAGAAATCTTGGGATACTCTTGAAGTTCTTTGTGTTGGATTGAATATTATGAATTTGAGATTGTGTGATGCATATTATATAATTGACCCAATACTTGTGGTGATATTGGATTATCGAGGTGACATTAGGGTTTGATTGATGTGTGTCATATGGTGTTATTTTACTATGAAGTCTAGGGCTGTTTGTGACACTTATAGGAATAGCTCAATGGATTGATTGGAAAGAATAACTTTGAAGTGGTTTCGTACCCTACAAGCAATTTCATCTTATGTTCTCCACAGTAGGATCTTTGGAGTGATTCTTCGTTGCATGTTGAGGGATTGTTATATGATCTAATTATGTTATCATTTTTGAGAGAACTTGCACTAGTGAAAGTACGAACCCTAGGACTTGTTTTCAAGCATTGCAATGCCATTTTTGCTCACTTCTATTACTAGTTACCTTGCTGTTTTTATATTTTCAGTATACAAAAACCTATATCTACCATCCATATTTCACTTGTATCACCATCTCTTTGCCGGACTAGTGCACCTATACAATTTACCATTGTATTGGTGTGTTGGGGACACAAGAGACTCTTTGTTATTTGGTTGCAGGGTTGTTTGAGAGAGACCATCTTGATCCTACGCCTCTGATACGTCTCCAACATATCTATAATTTTTTATTGTTCCATGTTGTTATATTATCATTCTTGGATGTTTTACAATCATTTTATATCATTTTTGGTACTAACCTATTGACATAGTGCCCAGTGCCAGTTGCTATTTTTTGCATGTTTTTTACATCACAGGAAATCAATACCAAATAGAGTCCAAACACAGCAAAAAAAATTGTGGACTTTTTTGGACCAGAAGACATCCAGTGGGCCAGGAACGCACATGAGGGGAGCTCCGAGGGGAGCACAACCCATTAGGGCGTGCCTGGGGGCCCAGGCGTGCCCCGGTGGGTTATGCCCTCCTCGTTGGCCTCCCGCACCGCCTCTTTGCTCTATAAATACCCCAATATTCCAGAAACCCTAGGGGAGTCGATGAAAATCAATTCCAACCGCCGCAAGTTCCAGAAACACTAGATCCAATCTAGACACCATCTCGGAGGGGTTCATCATGTTCATTGGTGCCTCTTCAATGATGCGTAAGTAGTTCTTTGTAGACCTACAGGTCCGTAGTTAGTAGCTAGATGGCTTCCTCTCTCTCTCTCTCTCTCTTGATTATCAATACAATGGTCTCTTGGAGATCCATATGATGTAAGTCTTTTTGCGCTGTGTTTGTTGGGATCTGATGAACTTTGTGTTTATGATCAGATGTGAGTTTTTATCCATGAAAGTTATTTGAGTCTTCTTTGATATCTTATATGCATGATTGATTGTAGCCTCGTATTTCTTCTCCAATATTTGGGTTTTGTTTGGCCACCTTGATCTATTTATCTTGCAATGGGAAGAGGTGCTTTGTGATGGGTTCAATCTTACGGTGCTTGATCCCAGTGACAGAAGGGGAAACGACACGTATGTATTGTTGCTATTAAGTATAACAAGATGGGGTCTATTCTACATGAATAGATCATGTCTACATCATGTCATCGTTCTTATTGCATTACTCCATTTTTCAATGAACTTAATACACTAAATGCATGTTGGATAGCAGTCGATGTCTGGAGTAATAGTAGTAGTGAAGGAAATATGCCCTAGAGGCAATAATAAAGTTGTTATTTATATTTCCTTATATCATGATAAATTTTTATTATTCATGCTAGAATTGTATTAAGCGGGAACTTAGTACATGTGTTAATACATAGACAAAACAAAGTGTCCATAGTATGCCTCTACTGGACTAGATCCTTAATCAAAGATGGTTATGTTTCCTAACCATAGACATGTATTGTCATTTGATGAATGTGATCACATCACTAGAGAAAGAGGTGATGGCAAGACCCATCCATTAGCTTATCATAATGATCATTAAGTTTTATTGCTATTGCTTTCTTCATGACTTATACATGTTCCTCTGACTATGAGATTATGCAACTCCCGAATACCGGAGGAACACTTTGTGTGCTATCAAACGTCACAACGTAACTGGGTGATTATAAAGATGCTCTACAGGTGTCTCCAAATGTGTTTGTTGGGTTGGCATAGATCGATTTTAGGATTTGTCACTCTTTGTATCGGAGAGGTATCTCTGGGCCCTCTCATAATGCTCATCACTATAAGCCTTGCAAGCAATGTGACTAATGAGTTAGTAGCAGGATGAAGTATTAAGGAACGAGTAAAGAGACTTGCCGGTAACGAGATTGAACTAGGTATGATGATACCGAAGATCGAATCTTGGGCAAGTTACATACCGATGACAATGGGAACAACATATGTTGTTATGAGGTTTGACCGATCAAGATCTTTGTAGAATATGTAGGAGCCAATATGAGCATCCAGGTTCCGCTATTGGTTATTGATCGGAGATGTGTCTCGATCATGTCTACATAGTTCTCGAACCCATAGGGTCCTCACGCTTAACGTTTGATGACGATTTGTATTATGAGTTATGTGTTATGATGACCGAAGTTTTCTCGGAGTCCCGGATGAGATCATGGACATGACGAGGAGACTCGAAATGGTCAAGAGGAAAACATTGATATATTGATTTGGTTTCAGGAAGTATCAGATAAGTTTCGGAGTACCGGGAGGTTACCGGAACCCCCCGGGGGACTATTGGGCCTTCATGGGCCCTAGTGGAAAGTGGAGGCCGACGGCCAGGTGGAGGCACGTGACCCCCCAAGCCCAAACTAAATTGAACTAGGGGTGGGAGGCGCGCCCCCCTTTCCTTCTTCTCCTCCACCTATTTCCCCTTACCACTTCTCCGGAAAGGAAAGGGGAATCCTACTAGGATTGGGAGTCCTAGTAGGACTCCCCACAGTTGGCGCGCCCCTAGGCCAACCGCCTCCTCCCCTCCTCCTTTATATATGGGGGGCAGGGGGCACCCCAAAGGAACAACATTGTCTTAGCTGTGTGCGGTGCCCCCTCCACCATTTACTCCTCCGATAGTATCAGCGTAGTGCTTAGGCAAAGCCCTGCGCGGATCACATCATCAATACCGTCATCACGCCATGGTGCTGACGAAACTCTCCCTCGACCCTATGCTGGATCAAGAGTTCGAGGGACGTCATCGAGCTGAGCATGTGCTGAACTAGGAGGTGTCGTACGCTCGGTGCTAGATCAGTTGGATCATGAAGACGTTCGACTACATCAACCGCGTTAACATAACGCCTCCGCTTTCGATCGACGAGGGTACGTCGACACACTCTCTCCCTCTCATTGTTATGCATCTCCTAGATAGATCTTGTGTGATCGTAGGAATTTTTTTGAAATTGCATGCCACGTTCACCAACAATGGTATCAGAGCCAGGTCTATGCGTAGATGATATGCATGAGTAGAACACAAAGAGTTGTGGGCGATAATAGTCATACTGCTTACCACTAACATCTTACTTTGATTCGACGGTATTGTTGGATGAAGCGGCCCGGACCGACATTACATGACCGCATTCATGAGACTGGTTCTACTGACGTGCATTGCACACAGGTGTCTAGCGGGTGTCTGTTTCTCCAACTTAAGTTGAATCGAGTTTGACTACGGCCGGTCCTTGTTGAAGGTTAAAAAACAGACTTTATGTAAAATCGTTGTGGTTTTGGTGTGTAGGTAAGAACGGTTCTTGCTAGAAGCCCATACCAGCCACGTAAAACTTGCTACAACAAAGTAGATAACGTCTAACTTGTTTTTATAGGGCTTGTTGTGATGTGATATGGTCAAGACATGATATGATATAAATTGTTGTATGAGATGATCATGTTTTCTAACAAAGTTATCGGCAATTGGCAGGAGCCATATAGTTGTTGCTTTATTGTATGAAATGCAATCGCCATGTAATTGCTTTACTTTATCACTAAGCGGTAGTGATACTCATAGAAGCAATAGTTGGTGAGACGACAATGATGCTACGATGGAGATCAAGGTGTCAAGCCGGTGACAATGGAGATCATGACGGTGCTTTGGAGACGGAGATGAAAGGCACAAGATGATGATGACCATATCATGTCACATATTTTGATTGCATGTGATGTTAATCTTTTATGCATCTTATTTTGCTTAGTGCGACGGTAGCATTATAAGATGACCCCTCATTAAATTTCAAGGTATACGTGTTCTCCCTGAGTATGCGCCATTGCTACAGTTCGTCGTGCTGAGACACCACGTGATGATCGGATGTGATAAGCTCTACGTTCACATACAACGGGTGCAAGCCAGTTTTGCATGTGCAGAATACTCGGGTTAAACTTGACGAGCCTAGCATATGCAGATATGGCCTCGGAACACTGAGACCGAAAGGTCGAACGTGAATCATATAGTAGATACGATCAACATAGAGATGTTCACCATTGAAAACTACTCCATCTCACGTGATGATCGGACATGGTTTAGTTGATATGGATCACGTGATAATTTGGATGACTAGAGGGATGTCTATCTAAGTGGGAGTTCTTTAGTAATATGATTAATTGAACTTTAATTTATCATGAACTTAGTCCTGATAGTTTTTGCATATCTATGTTGCTGTAGATCAATGGCCCGTGTTAATCCCTTGAATTTTAATGCATTCCTAGAGAAAGCTAAGTTGAAAGATGATGGTAGCAACTACACGGACTGGGTCCGTAACATGAGGATTATCCTCATTGCTGCACAGAATAATTATGTCCTTGAAGCACCGCTAGGTGTACCACCTGCCCTAACAACTACAGACATTGTGAATGCCTGGCAGTCGCACGTTGATGACTACTCGATAGTTCAGTGTGCCATGCTTCACGGCTTAGAATCGGGACTTCAAAGACATTTTGAACGTCATGGAGCATATGAGATGTTCCAGGAATTAAAGTTAACATTTCAAGCAAATGCCCGAGTTGAGAGACACGAAGTCTGTAACAAGTTCTATAGTTGCAAGATGGAGGAGAATAGTTATGTCAGTGAACACATACTCAGAATGTCTGGGTACCATAACCACTTGACTCAGCTAGGAGTTAATCTTCCTGATGACAGTGTCATTGACATAGTTCTTCAATCACTGCCACCAAGCTATAAAGGCTTCGTGGTGAACTATAATATGCAAGGGATGGAAAATACAATTCCCGAGCTCTTCGCAATGCTAAAGGTTGCGGAGGTAGAAATCAAGAAGGAGCATCAAGTGTTGATGGTTAACAAGACCACTTGTTTCAAGAAAAAGGGCAAAGGGAAGAAGGGGAACTTCAAGAAGAATAGCAGGGACGAAACCCAAGTCTGGACCTATGCCTGAAACTGAGTGCTTCTACTACAAAGGGACTGGTCACTGGAAGCGGAACTGCCCCTAGTATTTGGTAGATAAGAAGGATGGCAAAGAGAAAGGTATATTTGATATACATGTTATTGATGTGTACCTTAGTAATGCTCGTAGTAGCGCCTGGGTATTTTATAGTGGTTCTGTTGCTCATATTTGCAACTCAAAACAGGGGCTATGGATTAAAAGAAGATTGGCTAAGGACGAGGTGATGATGCGCGTCAGAAATGGTTCCAAGGTCGATGTGATCGCCGTCGACACGCTACCTCTACATCTACCTTCAGGATTAGTTTTAGACTTGAATAATTTTTATTTGGTGCCAACATTAAGCATGAACATTATATCTGGATCTTGTTTGATGCGAGACGGTTATTCATTAAAATCTGAGAATAATGGTTGTTCTATTTATATGAGTAATATCTTTTATGGTCATGCACCCTTGTTAAGTGGTCTATTCTTGTTGGATCTCGATTGTGGTGATACACATGTTCATAATATTGAAGACAAAAGATGCAAAGTTAGTGATGATAGTGCAACTTATTTGTGGCACCGCTATTTAGGTCATATTGGTGTGAAGCGCATGAAGAAACTCCATGTAGATGGGCTTTTGGAATCACTTGATTATGAACCACTTGATGCTTGTGAACCATGCCTCATGGGCAAGATGACTAAGACTCGATTCTCCGAAACAATGGAACGAGCTACTGACTTATTGGAAATACTACATACCGACGTATGCTGTGTGATGAGTGTTGAGGCTCGTGGCGGGTATTGTTATTTTCTGACCTTCACAAATGAGTTGAGCAGATATGGTTATATCTACTTAATGAAACATAAATCCAAAACATTTGAAAAGTTCAAAGAATTTCAGAGTGAAGTGGAAAATCATCGTAACAAGAAAAAATAGTTTCTATGATTTGATTGTGGAGGCGAACATTTGAGCTACGAGTTTGGTCTTCATTTGAAACAATGTGGAATAGTTTCCCAACTCACGCCACCAGGAACACCACAGCGTAATGGTGTGTCCGAACGCCGTAACCATACTTTATTTGATATGGTGCGATCCATGATGTCTCTTACTGATTTACCGCTATCATTTTGGGGTTATGCTTTAGAGACGGATGCATTCACGTTAAATAGGGCACCATCTAAATCCGTTGAGACGACACCATATGAACTGTGGTTTGGCAAGAAACCTAAGTTGTCGTTTCTTAAAGTTTGTGGCTGTGATGCTTATGTGAAAAAGCTTCAACCTGATAAGCTCGAACCCAAATCGGAGAAATGCATCTTCATAGGATACCCAAAAGAAACTGTTGGGTACACCTTCTATCACAGATCCGAAGGCAAGATATTCGTTGGTAAGAATGGATCCTTTCTAGAGAAGGAGTTTCTCTCGAAAGAAGTGAGTGGGAGGAAAGTAGAACTTGATGAGGTAATTGTACTTCCTCTCGAATTGGAAAGTAGTTCACCACAGAAATCAGTTCTAGTGGTTCCTACACCAATTAGTGAAGAAGCTAATGATGATGATCATGAAACTTAAGATCAAGTTACTACCGAACCTCGTAGGTCAACCAGAGTACGGTCCGCACCAGAGTGGTACGGTAATCCTATTCCGGAAGTCATGTTACTAGACCATGATGAACCTACGAACTATGAGGAAGCGATGATGAGCCCAGATTCCGTGAAATGGCTTGAGGCCATGAAATTTGAGATGGGATCCATGTATGAGAACAAAGTGTGGACTTGCCCGATGATTGGCAAGCCATAGAAAATAAATGGATCTTCAAGAAGAAGACTGACGTTGACGGTAATGTTACTGTCTACAAAGCTCGACTTGTTGTGAAAGGTTTTCGACAAGTTCAAGGACTTGACTATGATGAGACTTTCTCACCCGTAGTGATGCTTAAGTCGGTCTGAATCATGTTAGAAATTGCCGCATTTTATGATTATGAAATTTGGCAAATGGATGTCAAAACTGCATTCCTTAATGATTTCTTAAAGAAGAGTTGTATATGATGCAACCAGAAGGTTTTGTCGATCGAAAAGGTGCTAACAAAGTGTGCAAACTCCAGCGATCCATTTATGGACTGGTGCAAGCCTCTCGGAGTTGGAATATAAGCTTTGATACTGTGATCAAAGCATATGGTTTTATATAGACTTTTGGAGAAGCCTGTATCTACAAGAAAGTGAGTGGGGGCTCTGTAGCATTTGTAATATTCTATGTGGATGACATATTGTTGATTGGAAATAATACAAAATTTCCGGATAGCATAAAAGGATACTTGAATAAGAATTTTTCAATGAAAGTCCTTGGTGAAGCTGCTTATATATTGGGCATCAAGATCTATAGGGATAGATCAAGACGCTTAATTGGGCTTTCACAAAGCACATACCTTGATAAAGTTTTGAAGAAGTTCAAAATGGATCAGTCAAAGAAAGGGTTCTTGCCTATGTTACAAGGTGTGAAGTTGAGTCAGACTCAATGCCCGACCACTACAAAAGATAGAGAGAAAATGAAAGTCATTCCCTATGCCTCAGCCATAGGTTCTATCATGTATGCAAAGCTGTGTACCAGACCTGATGTGTGCCTTGCTATAAGTTTAGCAGGGAGGTACCAAAGTAATCCAGGAGTGGATCACTAGACAATGGTCAAGAACATCCTGAAATACCTGAAAAGGACTAAGGATATGTTTCTCATTTATGGAGGTGACAAAGAGCTTGTCATAAATGGTTACGTTGATGCAAGCTTTGACACTGATCTGGATGACTCTAAGTCACAAACCGGATACGTATTTATATTGAATGGTGGAGCTGTCAGTTGGTGCAGTTCCAAGCAAAGTGTCATGGCGGGATCTACGTGTGAAGCAGAGTACATAGCTACTTTGGAAGCAGCAAATGAAGGAGTCTGGATGAAGGAGTTCATATCTGATCTAGGTGTAATACCTAGTGCATCGGGTCCAATGAAAATCTTTTGTGACAATACTGGAGCAATTGCCTTGGCGAAGGAATCTAGATTTCACAAGAGAACCAAACACATCAAGAGATGCTTCAGTTCCATCCACGATCAAGTCAAGGAGGGAGACACATAGATTTGCAAAACACATACAGATCTAAATGTTGCAGACCCGTTGACTAAGCCTCTTCCACGAGCAAAGCATGATCAACACCAAGACACCATGGGTGTTAGAATCATTACTATGTAATCTAGATTATTAACTATAGTGCAATGGGAGGCTGAAGGAAATATGCCCTAGAGGCAATAATAAAGTTGTTATTTACATTTCCTTATACCATGATAAATGTTCATTATTCAGGCTAGAATTGTATTAACCGGAAACTTAGTACATGTGTACATAGACAAAACAAAGTGTCCCTAGTATGCCTCTACTGGACTAGCTTGTTAATCAAAGATGGTTATGTTTCCTGACCATAGACATGTGTTGTCATTTGATGAACTAGATCACATCATTAGAGAATGATGTGATGGACAAGACCCATCCATTAGCTTAGCATAATGATCATTAAGTTTTATTGCTATTGCTTTCTTCATGACTTATACATGTTCCTCTGACTATGAGATTATGCAACTCCCGAATACCGGAGGAACACTTTGTGTGCTATCAAACATCACAACGTAACTGGGTGATTATAAAGATGCTCTACAGGTGTCTCCGAATGTGTTTGTTGGGTTGACATAGATCGAGATTAGGATTTGTCACTCCGTGTATCGAAGAGGTATCTCTGGGCCCTCTCGGTAATGCTCATCACTATAAGCCTTGCAAGCAATGTGACTAATGAGTTAGTTGCAGGATGAAGTATTACGGAACGAGTAAAGAGACTTGTCTGTAACGGGATTGAACTAGGTATGATGATACCGACGATCGAATCTCGGGCAAGTAACATACCGATGACAAAGGGAACAACATATGTCATTATGCGGTTTGACCGATAAAGATCTTCGTAGAATATGTAGGAGCCAATATGAGCATCCAGGTTCCGCTATTGGTTATTGATCGGAGATGTGTCTCGATCATGTCTACATAGTTCTCGAACTCGTAGTGTCCGCACGCTTAACATTTGATGATGATTTGTATTATGAGTTATGTGTTTTGATGACCTAAGTTTGTACGGAGTCCCGGATGAGATCACGGACATGACGAGGAGTCTCGAAATGGTCGAGAGGTAAAGAGTGATATATTGGAAGGTTACATTCGGACACCGGAATGGCTTCGGGAAGTATTGGATAAGTTTCAGAGTAGCGAGAGGTTAGCGGAACCCCTCAGGGGACTATTGGGTCTTCATGGGCCCTAGTGGAGAGTGGAGGCCTGCGGCCAGGTGGAGGCGCCCCTCCCCAAGCCCAAACCGAATTGGAATAGGGGTGGGGCGTGGCCCCCTTTCCTTCTTCTCATCCACATCTTTCCCCTTCCCCCCTTCTCCGGAAAGGAAAGGGGAATCCTACTAGGACTGGGAGTCCTAGTAGGACTCCCCACACTTGGCGCGCCCCGTAGGCCGGCCGCCTCCTCCCCTCCTCCTTTATTTACGGGGGTAGGGGGCACCCCGAAGGCACAACATTGTCTTAGCTGTGTGCAGTGCCCCCTCCACCATTAACTCCTCCGATAGTATCATCGTAGTGCATAGGCAAAGCCCTATGCGGATTACATCATCAACACCGTCATCACGCCATCGTGCTGACAAAACTCTCCCTCGACCCTCTGCTGGATCAAGAGTTTGAGGGACGTCATCAAGCTGAAGTGTGCTGAACTCGGAGGTGCCGTACGTTTGGTGCTAGATCGGTTGGACCATGAAGACGTTCGACTACATTAACCGCGTTAACATAACTCTTTCGCTTTTGGTCTTCAATGGTACGTGTAAACACTCCCCCCTCTCGTTGCTATGCATCTCCTAGGTAGATCTTGCATGATCGTAGGAATTTTTTTGAAATTGCATGCTAAGTTCACCAACAAGTAGATGCAGGCAGGAGTTTGTCTACTAATCTTGGACGTGATGCCTATATAATGATCATTGCATGGATATCATCATGATTATTTGAAGTTCTATCAATTGCCCAACATTAATTGTTTTCCAACCGTTTGCTATTTTTCTCGAGAGAAGCCACTAGTGAAATCTACAACCCTTGGTCTCTTTTCATCATATTTTCCTTTGCAATTTATTTTCCTTTGCTTTTATCTAAACCAAAAAAAACCTTGCTGCAATTTATTTATTCCATGATCTATTTATCCTATCTACCACAACTATCTCACGTTATCTTGCCTACTTGAGGCGCCGTACCCGAAAGGGATTGACAACCCCTTTAACACGTCGGGTTGCGAGTATTTTTTATTTGTGTGCAGGTGCTGTTTACGTGGTGTTAGGAGATTCTCCTACTGGTTTGATAACCTTGGTCTCATCACTGAGGGAAATACCTACCATCGCTATACTGCATCATCTCTTCCTCTTTCGGGAAATACCGACGTAGTTCTAGCAGACATCAGCCTCCCACGGATTGATAAACCTTAGGTTATCAACTAGAGGGAAATTTGCTACTTTCCTACAAAACTATGCGTTTGGAGGCCCAACACGAGTCTACAAGAAGAAGGTTGCATAGTAGACATCAAGCTCTTTTCTGGCGCCGTTGCCAGGGAGGTGAGTTCTTGAAGGTATATCTTTAGATCTTGCAATCGAATATTTTATTTTCTTGTTTTATCACTAGTTTAGTCTATAAAAGAAAACTACAAAAAATGGAATTGAGGTTGCCTTATATGCTTCATCTTTTTAATGTCTTTCGTGAAAATGATGGAAAGGAAAATTGTGCTC
This sequence comes from Triticum dicoccoides, assembly GCF_002162155.2. Lineage (NCBI taxonomy): Eukaryota > Viridiplantae > Streptophyta > Magnoliopsida > Poales > Poaceae > Triticum > Triticum dicoccoides. The sequence goes on from NC_041385.1 coordinate 521,545,152, forward strand.
AAGTGCTAGAAGAAGAAGTCAATAAATTGTTTGGCACTAAATATTTGAATGATGAGCATGATTGCAATGTTGTTAGTATGAACTCTTTGAATATCCATAGCACTAATGATGATTGCACTAGTTATGATAAAAATGTTTCCTATAAGCATGTCAACTTTTGTGGAGTGCATAGAGTTTGCAGTTACATACCAAAAAGGGAAGATAGATTTTGCAAGAGGCATAAGTATTTAGAAACTAAATGGTTGCAAGAGAGGCTAGATGTTTGTGCTGAAAAATTTAAATTTTCTCGCCATCCTTGTGAACTTTGCAATGAACGTGGTCATTTAAATCTCTAATGCAAATTGTTTCATGATCAAATCGTGTCCAAAAGTTGTGATGACTTGATTTTCCTTGCACATCATTATGAACTTAGTTTGCTTCTGGGATATGAAGAAATGAAACGTATAACTAAGGATATTCCAGAATATAACCTTAAGAGATTTCTTAATTTTGATCTAGAGGAAATTTATATGTATTGTGTGGTAAATTGCATTGAGAATCCTTATATTGCCAATTACTTAAAGACAAGAAAACAAATGGAAGACAAAGAGAATACTAATGAAAGGGAAGAGGTTTCCCAATATCCTCCTATTTTTCATATGATGAATCAGGTAACAAGGAGGAGCTTTTTGTTCAACCAATCTCATCAATAAGGAGCTCCAAAAAGGTGATTAAACCCACACATGATGTGAAGAGGAAAAAGAAAAGACGGGGAAGCAAAGGTAAAAAGGTATCCCTCCCAAATGATGTTGCTCCTATTATTGTTTTGCCTATTAACCATTGTGATGATTATGATAGGGAAAGTAATGATACTTTTTATAATCTTGAGAATCTTTTCGGCACCAACTTAGAAATTGTGATGATAATAATTGCTATACTATTGGTTCTATCCATACTATTAATGATGAGAATGATTATGCTTATGATATGCAAATGCCCAAGCTTGAGAATGCTATGTTTGATGAGGATGACATGTTTGAGAATTTGTTTGCTGCAATTAATGTTTGTCCCAAGCTTGGGGATGCTATGTTTAATGAAGGTGATATTTTTAGTCCCCCAAGTTTTGATGTGCAAATTTATTATGATGATAGCATGCCTCCTATTTATGATGATTGCAATATTTATGAAAGTAGGTTTGGAAGAGTGTCGACTTTAGATAATATTTATCCCACTATTTTTGTCGGATTCTTGGTCCGGCAACCCATGAGAGGTTCGAACACTGGGGTGCGTGCGGAGATCTCAACCTGCCCAGCCTGCCTACTCGCGATCCTCCCTAGCCTAGCGCGTCGAGCTCACAGAAACACAAAGACACAGAGATTTATACTAGTTCGGGCCACCGTTGTGGTGTAATACCCTACTCTAGTGTGGTGTGGTGGATTGCCTCAAGGGGCTATGGATGAACTAGTACAAGGATGAACAAGCCTCAGGAGGTGAGGTGTTCTTGTGTTGGTGTGTTGCTTGGGGGGGAATCGATCCTCCTCTATGGTGGTGGCTAAATCCTATATATAGTGCCTTGTGCTCCTCCCAAATATGAGCGGGAAGGGATCCCACAAAGGCGGGATTTAAAAGGGGACAAGTAGTACAGTCTATCCTGACAAAAGTAGTCTTCGTCTGTGAAAAGCCTCTGGTCATGACACTGCGGTGGGCTCAGTGATGACCTCCATCCTGCCGTCCTAGCGGTCTTGGTCTTGTTGCACCAGAATGGAAACCTTTGGCTGCTTCCTCGGGACTCCACGCCTGTGGCTTGACTCCCTTGCACCAAAGAGGAAACCTGCACTCCGCACCCGCCTGGCCTTGGTCGTCATGGCTCATGTCAGCTGAGCCTCATGAGGTAGCTGCATAGATCTCATTGTCCCTCAGGAGCCCTCCCGAGGAGGCCAACTCCTTCGGGAGTCTTGGCATCGTCCGCTTCGCGAGGCTTGGCCCCTCGTGAGGGTGTTGCTGTGTTGTTGCCGAAGCCTGGCCGTACCAGGCTGTTGATGGAGCCACGTGGTGGACTGCAGGCAGGCAGGCCTGGATACCCCCAAATCCAGGACGCCAACAGTAGCCCCCGGGCCCAAGGCGCGCTCGGACTTGGCTTCCAGGAAAAGCCAAAGGGCAAGTGCGGAGCACCGCGGGCCCTAACAGCCTACGGCCCTAGAGACACGTGGTGGTTGATGGGACGTGGGCGTCTCCACTTCCCCACGCCACCTTGATATCCGGTAGACCCAGTAGCTGCCCGTTGTCGGCACATCTTGCCTTTCGTGGTGTGCCGTGCCCAGCTCTTGTTTCTTCCTCCCCAATCGTGTTGCCGCGTCTGTAGATCTGGTGTCGGCTCCTTGCTCCCTCTTGGTATTCACCATGGCTCCCAAGCCAAGGAGGAAGATGAAGTCGCGTGCGCCGTCAGGTCCTCTGCCGACCTTGGAGCCGGCCCTTGAGCAGTCAACGGTGATCAATAAGGAAGGGATGGACAAGGTTCGCCATGCGCTCGCCGCCAGCTCCAACAAGGGAGGGGCGACGGCTGCCCGCCCTGCATCTTGGCGGACCAGAGAGATGAGCGCCACTGAGATTCCCATCCATCTTCATGATCTTCTTGCTGGGTTGATTCCCCCCTTCTCCCCCTTCTTCAATGCAGTGATGTCGCATTACCAGATCCATCTGCTGCACCTGGATCCCTGGTCCGTCATCCTCCTTGCCATCTTTGCCTTCCTTTGCGAGGCCATGGTGGGCATCACTCCCTCTGTGGCCTTGTTTCAGCATTTCTTCGTGCTCCAGCTGGTGGATGCTCGCCAGCGCTCTGGGTGCACGACCTTTGAAGCCGTGGCCGCGACTGCTGGCTCGGGGATCGACTTCGAGCTCTCGCCCGTCGCGGGGGGATTCCGGAAGTAGTGGCTTTTGATGGACACCCGCATGTTCAGCCCCCTTCTCACGATTCCTGGGTTGTCAACTTCGCCAAGCTTTGGCTGGTGCCATGTGAAGCTTACCGACCGACGTCTTGCTTTTGCCAGGAAGAGGTTGGCGAGGCTCCAGGAATTGGGGGTGACGGCGCCAATGGTGGTGAAGGAATTTGTGAAGCAGCTCCTTGCTCCCCTCCAGCGCCATTCTCGCCTGATGTGGGATTTCACCGGCGCCGGAGACCCAATGAGGCTGCAGAAGCCGTCGCTTGCCGCTGATACCTTGAGCGTGGTACTTAAGCTCATGACTGGCGAGCCTGAGCCTACTGACCTCCCGGGGGACGACTGCCTCCTTTATCTGTGCTCAAACAAGGAGGTCTTCGCGAGGCAGATGCCCTTGTTTGATGAGTGGGGGTTGCTTCCTGAGGGCATTGAGGGCCCCCGTGAGAATCTAGTCTTCGTGGATCCTCTCCTGATCGACCCTACTGCGTGAGCCCCAAGTGTAGAGGCAGGGGGACGCGCGCCTCTGTCAGCTGTTGGGACCTCCCCCGGAGGCCCAACCGCGTTAGAGGCTCGGGAGCCTCAAGCTTCTGGGGTTCCGGCAGGGGCCCCTGCAAAGCCTGCGCTCAACCAGGCTCTGGAGGCAGGAACCTCTGGCGCCAGGGACAGTGGCTCCAGAGCTGCTGCTGGCAATGAGGAGCCCACCAATGGCTCCGGAGCCGTGAGCCAGGAGGCCACGCCGAGCGCCCCTGCCCATGGAACCTCTGCTCCGGACATCACGCCGGACGCTCCCCCTCTTGAGGACCGCCCGTCAGGGCCCGGTCGGCGCCGCCTGTGCCTTGAGTCGCTCTTGAAGAGGAAGAGGTCCCCGTGCCGCGACGATGGCACCCGTCGGCCACTGAAGCCGAGGAGATATGTGGCCGCCGACGAGTAAGTACCTTCGCTTTTGATCTCCGGGCATGCGGCATTTCCTCATGGCTGGGGTTTTGCAGGATCTTCATGAAGGAAATGCCTTATGAGGCAGACACCCCAAGGGCCCTAGCGCGGCGCAGGCGTGTAGCCCCCAGCACCCTGAGCCCGTGCAGAGTGTGAGTCTGGTTCTCTCTAGCCCGGTGCCGTCAGGGTGCACGAGATCCAGCCCCATGTTCTCTCCCCTCGTGACTCTGTCCGCGAGGTAAAGGGTGCGCAGGTGATCCTCCCTCTGTCCCTTGCCGGCAGGGGCCATCCTCCGGCTTCAAGCTACGGGGCCCCACCAGCTAGCCCCAACCGGTGACTGGCGGAGCCCCCAACGCCTCCTGAACGACCTGCGGAGCTGGTGGGGGCCTTGGCGACGAGCTCGCGCTCGCTCGTGGGCACAGCGTGGTGCGCTTCAGGCTCTTTGGTGAAGCGATGCACGTGATGGTCCATCTTGGTGGGGAGCTCGCCAACGTCGACACCAGGCTTGAAGCAGAGAACCGCTGCTTGGAGGATGAATGGCAGCGGCTGAAGGTGGCCATCAACCTTGGGAAGCTTAAGAGAGACGAGGCCGAAGCGCGCACGGAGGCCTCGCTCGTGGCTTGTCGAGAATCTTGTGCTCGCACCATGGAAGATGCCGAGGCTGCTAACCGCCGTCGCGAGGCAGATGAGGAGCGGGAGCGAGATCTTCTGTCTTCGAGTACTGCCCTACTACGTGAAATCGAGGAGCGTCGTGCCCTGCTGGCCTCCTCGTCAGGTGAGATGGCCCTTGACGAGGCGGAGCTCCTGAGGCGCCACGAGGACCTGACGCTGGAGGCCGTGGATCATAGCTTGGCACTGGAGAGGCTGGAGGTGAGGGAGCGACAGGCCGCCGTGGCTGAGGATGTTGTCGCTGCCCGAGAGGCTCAGGTCCAGGTGGAGGTGGAGGAGAAGGTGGCGAAGGCACGTGCTGAGCTAGCCGAGGGGCACCGCTTGGACCTGGAGCTGCTCAAGGCTGAGTTTGAGGGCCGGACCTCCGTCCTGAAGACTGAGCTGCAGGTGGTGAAGCAGCGTGAGGGTGCTACCCGGGAGGCCCTGACTTCTTCCAAATCCACCCTAGATTCTGCTCGCGCCGAGATATCCTCTCTCCAGAAGTAGGCTGAGGACACCGCCTCCCTCCTGGAGAAGGCTTTGAGTGAAAAGTGTCGCCGCCTGACGCTGGAGTGCGACCAAGGCCCCATGCTCCAGGGTCTGCGTGCCAGAGCCAACAACACCTTGGGTGCCATTTGCAACGAGAGTGCTCCTCACCCACGCGAGAGCGACTATGCCAGCCATCTTCGCTTCTTCACTGATATCGTGACCCGCCTGGAGGACCAGGCCGCAAAAGCCTGCCAGCTTGTTGAGGAGAGGAGCCGGGGCCTCCTTGGGCACACGCTCTCGCACATTTTCAGCAACCTCCTGAACCTTGACTCCCACTTCGACTTCAGCACCATGCTAGCCCCCGTGCCTGCGGCCACCCAAGACAAGCTTGCCAAGTGGGTGGACGGTCACGTGGATGCTCTGGTGAAGGAGCTGACTCCTGAGGACGACATGGCCGTGCTCGCAGCTAAAGGGGCTGGCGCGGGTGGAGATGATGAGGAGGGTGGCAGCTTTAGCACAAGCAGCGTGGATGGGAGTGACGAAGAAGGTTCGTCCAGCTAGGCTTGTATTTCTTTTGCTTTGACCTATATGAAAACTCGAGCGCATCCTTGTGAGAGCATTTTGAAAAGGGGGTGCCCCTTATGATATATGAGATTGCTAAATGCTTTTCGAAGTAACACCCGGAGGGGGCCCAACAAGGTTCTGTGTCGATGAACAAGATAGTTGTTTTTGACTTATCTTGGGTTTCATGGGTCCTGAGTGAGACCTGGTGCCGTGGCAGCGCCCCTTCTCCCGAGGCGGGCCTGCCGCTGGCTCATGAGGCCTTGTGCCTCTTGAGGGGCCTGTTGGCCTACCGTGGAGTGCCTTGTGAGGAGCCAACTGCTAGATTGTGGCAAGGTGGGCGCGCGGAGCGGCCACACCTTCGAGCCCCCGAGGGGAGCGATCAGCGCCAGCGCGTACACCGTACCTAGCCCCTACTCGCGAGGCACTAGAGGGCAGGGTAGATGTCACGAGCTCTAAGAAAAGGACGCAAGAACTGAAGGCAAAAGAGCGACATGAGAAAAGAAAACTCCCCCCATTTTATAAACACACAGAAAACACACTGCTTTAAAAAGTCGGCAAGTGAGTACAAAAAGAGAGGCAAAAAGCAGGCGGCTGCGCCCGGCGCCTAACTGGTCTTCAGTCTTCAGTCTTCGGTCTTCTCACCAGCGCGGAGCTAAGTGCTTCCACTGGCTGGGCATAGTCATTGGGGATAGTGTCAATGGCCAGCGCGGAGCATGGTGCTTCCACTAGGACGTGGGTGGGAGCCCCCGTGAGGCCCTAGGGCGGCACTCAGGACACTCTGGGGTGTGTATAGCCCCACTCATTATTACGTGAGAGTGTCACGAGCGAAGACCTTCATAGGACGAAGCCTTGCTTCATGTCACCCGACGAGGACCCCGCTGTGCGCCGTCCCTGACCACCGTTGGGGAGATCGGAAACCAGGACAAGACCAAGGGGCCAAGGGGACGCTGACGGCGTCCTCGGCGACCATAGGCCCCCTTCCGAGGGGAAGGGCTCGCCGTCGCCTTCCCCGGCAGGGAACCTACCTCCAGGCTGAATCCTGCTCCGCGCAGCACGAGGAGGGCCCTGCCGCTGGGCTCCCCCGCGCTGCTCCCAACGTCCTTCGCGCTCCTGAGGGGAGCCCGCCATCCTGAGGGTCCTGGTGGTCGCCGCGTCTTGGTTTACCTGCGATCCATGGTCAGTGTAAGCGTGCCCCTGTGGCGTTACCTGTACCCGCTGTTGGGGACATCGGCATGACTTGGTGGTGGTTCGAAGGAGAGCTCGACCTCGTGTATGTCCAGCCCCCAGCCTGGTGTGGGGGATCGACTGGGGCCCTCTCCTAGCGCGTGCCTTGGATCCATCATGACGGGAAAGTAGGCTTTCGGGATGATGGCGCCAGGGGTGCTGCCCGTCCGTCTAATGCTCCCGCCTCCTTCTGTCATCCTCTGGTCCTGCTGGCCAGGGGCCGACACTCCAACACGGCCCCTGGCGGTGTCGTCTGAAGCAGCCCCGTGCCGAGGTGGAGTGTTTGGGGCGGCGCAGGCTGCTCCATCAGGCTGGTTGGCGTCGAGAGGCTCTCCGTGGTCCCTGGGAGGGGGCGCACGGCTGTGTCGGGGATGACCGCGCACCCCCACCATCGACTGCGACGTGGGAAGGGTGCATAACGGCGCCGCCCCCTGCACGCCACATCTAGCAGCTCAGCTACCCGCTCCAGCAGGGCGTCGCGGCCGCTCTCAAGCAGCCTGCACCGTAGAAGGTCGTGGGCCACGATGACTATCGCCCGCATGTTCGCTTGTTCCCTGCACGAGTGCGGAGCAGTTGCTGCAGCTTAGTTCGCAGATCACGCATCTGCGCTGCTGTGGCACGGCGCTAGAGGAGAAGACTGCGCCGCGCGCCCCCCGTGGTGGGTGCTACCGAGGAGGTCTGGACGACCCAGTGCTCGACGTGGGCTCTCGGGGCGTCAGCTATGGCGTCAGTGGAGCGGAGGAGGACTGGTCGACGGAAGAGGAGATCCGACGCACCCCTACATGGTGCACCAAATGTCGGATTCTGGGTCCGGCAACCCGTGAGAGGTTCGAACACTGGGGTGCATGCGGAGATCTCAACCTGCCCAGCTGAAGGAAATATGCCCTAGAGGCAATAATAAAGTTATTATTTATTTCCTTATATCATGATAAATGTTTATTATTAATGCTAGAATTGTGTTATCCGGAAACATAATACATGTGTGAATACATAGATAAACAGATTGTCACTAGTATGCCTCTACTTGACTAGCTCGTTGATCAAAGATGGTTATGTTTCCTAGCCATAGACATGAGTTGTCATTTGATTAACGGGATCACATCATTAGGAGAATTATGTGATTGACATGACCCATTCCATTAGCTTAGCACACGATTGTTTAGTATGTTGTTGTTGCTTTCTTCATGACTTATACATGTTCCTATGACTATGAGATTATGCAACTCCAGTTTATCGGAGGAACACTTTGTGTCCTACCAAACATCACAACGTAACTGGGTGATTATAAAGGTGCTCTACAGGTGTCTCCAAAGGTACTTGTTGGGTTGGCGTATTTCAAGATTAGGATTTGTCACTCCGATTGTCGGAGAGGTATCTCTGGGCCCACTCAGTAATGCACATCACTATAAGCCTTGCAAGCATTGTAACTAATGAGTTAGTTGCGGGATGATGTATTATGGAACGAGTAAAGAGACTTGCCTGTAACGAGATTGAACTAGGTATTGAGATACTGACGATCGAATCTCGGGCAAGTAACATACCGATGACAAAGGGAACAACGTATGTTGTTATGCGGTTTGACCGATAAAGATCTTCATAGAATATGTGGGAGCCAATATGAGAATCCAGGTTTCGCTATTGGTTATTGACCGGAAACGTGTTTCGGTCATGTCTACATTGTTCTCGAACCCGTAGGGTCCGCATGCTTAAGGTTTCGATGACAGTTATATTGTGAGTTTATATGTTTTGATGTACCGAAGGAGTTCGGAGTCCCGGATGAGATCGGGGACATGACGAGGAGTCTCGAAATGGTCGAGACGTAAAGATTAATATATTGGATGATATGGTTAGGCCAAGGGGTCAAGCCCATGAGGCTTTAGGTCGGTGCAAAAGGAGTTTTGCGGAGGCCAAGGGGCCAAACACCGAGGCCCATGGTGTCTGGGCCAGACGCCAAGGATTGTGGCGTTTGGTCCTGGAGTCCGAGTGGGACTCTTGCCTTTCGGGCAAAACCGACTTTGAGGAGGCTTTTGCTCCAAGTTTCGACCCCGGGGCTCAACATATAAATAGAGGGGCAGGGCTAGCACCAAAGACAACAATTGATCCCTTGGATCTCTTAGCCGTGTGCGGTGCCCCCCTCCACCATAGTCCACCTCGATAATATCGTTGCGATGCTTAGGAGAAGCCCTGCAACTGTAGAACATCAAGATCGTCACCACGCTGTTGTGCTGACGGAACTCTCCCTCGACACTCGGCTGGATCGGAGTTCGAGGGACGTCATCGAGCTGAACATGTGCTAGAACTCGGAGGTGCCGTAGTTTTGGTGCTTGATCGGTCGGGCCGTGAAGACGTACGACTACATCAACCGCGTTGTTCTAACGCTTCCGCTTTCGGTCTACGAGGGTACGTGGTCACACTCTCCCCTCTCGTTGCTATGCATCACCATGATCTTGCGTGTGCGTAGGAATTTTTTGAAATTACTACGTTCCCCAACAGTGGTATTAGAGCCTAGGTTTTATGCATTGATGTTATATGCACAAGTAGAACACAAGTGAGTTGTGGGCGATACAAGTCATACTGCTTACCAGCATATCATACTTTGGTTCGGCGGTATTGTTGGATGAAGCGGCCCGAACCGACATTACGCGTACGCTTACGCGAGACTGGTTCTACCGACGTGCTTTGCACACAGGTGGCCGGTGGGTGTCTGTTTCTCCAACTTTAGTTGAACCGAAGTGTGGCTACGCCTGGTCCTTGCGAAGGTTAAAACAACACTAACTTGACGAACTATCGTTGTGGTTTTGATGCGTAGGTAAGAATGGTTCTTGCTCAGCCCGTAGCAGCCATGTAAAATTTGCAACACCAAAGTAGAGGACGTCTAACTTGTTTTTGCAGGGCATGTCATGATGTGATATGGTCAAGATGTGATGCTATATTTTATTGTATGAGATGATCATGTTTTGTAACCGAGTTATCGGCAACTGGCAGGAGCCCTATGGTTGTCGCTTTATTGTATGAAATGCAAACGCCCTGTAATTGCTTTACTTTATCACTAAGCGGTAGCGATAGTCGTAGAAGCAATAGATGGTGTAACGACAAGGATGCTACGATGGAGATCAAGGTGTCGCACCGGTGACGATGGTGATCACGATGATGCTTCGGAGATGGAGATCACAAGCACAAGATGATGATGGCCATATCATATCACTTATATTGATTGCATGTGATGTTTATCCTTTATGCATCTTATCTTGCTTTGATTGACGGTAGCATTTTAAGATGATCTCTCACTAAATTATCAAGAAGTGTTCTCCCTGAGTATGCACCATCGTGAAAGTTCTTCGTGCTGAGACACCACATGATGATCGGGTGTGATAGGCTCTGCGTTCAAATACAACGGGTGCAAAACAGTTGCACACGCAGAATACTTAGGTTAAACTTGATGAGCCTAGCATATACATATATGGCCTCGGAACACGGAGACCAAAAGGTCAAATGTGAATCATATAGTAGATATGATAAACATAGTGATGTTCACCATTGAAACTACTCCATCTCACGTGATGATCGGACATGGTTTAGTTGATTTGGATCACGTGATCACTTAGATGACTAGAGAGATGTCTGTCTAAGTGGGAGTTCTTAAGTAATATGATTAATTGAACTTAAATTTATCATGAACTTAGTACCTGGTAGTATTTTGCTAATTAAGTTGTAGATCAATAGCTCGCGTTGTTGCTTTCATATGTTTATTTTTATGTTCCTAGAGAAAACTGTGTTGAAAGATGTTAGTAGCAATCATGCGGATTGGATCCGTGATCTGAGGATTGTCCTCATTGCTGCACAGAAGTATTATGTCCTTGATGCACCGCTAGATGACAGACCTATTGCAGGACCAGATGCAGACGTTATGAATGTTTGGCTAGCTCAATATGATGATTACTTGATAGTTTTGTGCACCATGCTTTATGGCTTAGAACCGGGACTACAAAAACGTTTTTGAAACGCCATGGAACATATAAGATGTTTCAAGAGATGAAATAGGTATTTCAGACTCATGCCCGTGTCAAGAGGTATGAGACCTTTGACAAATACTTCGCCCAAAAGATGGAGGAGAATTGCTCAACTAGTGAGCAAGTACTTAGATTGTCTGAGTACTACAATCGCTTGAATCAAGTGGGAGTTAATCTTCCAGATAAGATAGTGATTGGTAGAGTTCTCTAGTCACCATCACCGAGTTACTGGAACTTCGTGATGAACTATAATGCAAGGGATGACAAAAAGGATTCCCGAGCTCTTCGTGATGCTGAAATCGACGAAGATAGAAATCAAGAAAAGAGCATCAAGTGTTGATGATTGACAAGATCACTAGTTTCAAGAAAAGGGCGAAGGGAAAGAAAGGGAACTTCAAGCAGAATGGCAAGCAAGTTGTCACTCCCGTGAAGAAGCCCAAAGCTGGACCAAAGCCTAAAACTAAGTGTTTCTACTACAAAGGAAATGGTCACTGGAAGCGGAAATGCCCTGAATATTTGGTGGATAAGAAGGATGGCAAAGTGAACAAGGGTATATTTGATATACATGTTATTGATGTGTACCTTACTAGTGTTTATAGTAGCTCCTGAGTATTTAATACTTGTTCGGTTGCTAAGATTAGTAACTCGAAACAGGAGTTACAGAATAAACAGAAACTAGTTGAGGGTGAAGTGATGATGTGTGTTGGAAGTGGTTCCAAGATTGATATGATCATCATCGCACACTCCCTATACTTTCGGGATTAGTGTTAAACCTAAATAAATGTTATTTGGCGTTTGCGTTGAGCATAAATATGATTTGATCATGTTTATTGCAATACGGTTATTCATTTAAAGTTAGAGAATAATTGTTGTTCTGTTTACATGAATAAAACCTTCGATGGTCATACACCCAACAAAAATAGTTTATTGGATCTCGATCGTAGTGATACACATAATCATAATATTCATGCCAAATGATGCAAAGTTGATAATGATAGTGCAACTTATTTGTGGCACTGCCGTTTGGGTCATATCGGTGTAAAGCGCGTGAAGAAACTCCATGCTGATGGGTTTTTGGAATCACTTGATTATGAATCATTTGATGCTTGCGAACCATGCCTTTTGGGCAAGATGACTGAAACTCCGTTCTTCGGAACAATCGAACGAGCTACTGACTTATTGAAAATAATACATACCGATGTATGCGATCCAATAAATATTGATGCTCGTGGCAAGTATCGTTATTTTCTGACCTTCCCAGATGATTTGAGCAGATATGGGTATATCTACTTAATGAAACACAAGTCTGAAACATTTGAAATGTTCAAAGAAATTCAGAGTGAAGTGAAGATCATCGTAACAAGAAAATAAAGTTTCTACGATCTGATCGTGGAGAAGAATTTTTGAGTTACGAGTTTGGCCTTCATATAAAACAATGTGGAATAGTTTGACAGTTCACACCACCTGGAACACTATAGCGTTATGGTGTGTCCGAACTTCGTAACCGCACTTTATTGGATATTGTGCAATCTATGATCTCTCTTATCGTTTTACCACTATCATTTTGGGGTTATGCATTAGAGACAGCTGCATTCACGTTAAATAGGGCAACATCAAAATCCGTTGAGACGACGCCTTATGAATTGTGGTTTGGCAAGAAACCAAAGTTATCGTTTCTTAAAGTTTGGGACTGCGATGCTTATGTGGAAAAGTTTCAACCTGATAAAGCTCGAACCCAAATCGGAGAAGTGTGTCTTCATAGAATACCCAAAGGAAACTATTGGGTACACCTTCTATCACAGATCCGAAAGCAAGATATTTGTTGCTAAGATGGATCCTTTCTAGAGAAGGAGTTTCTCTCGAAAGAAGTGAGTGGGAGAAAGTAGAACTTGATAAGGTAATAGTACCTTCTCCTGAATTGGAAAATAGTTCATCACTGAAATCAGTTCCAGTGATTCCTACACCAATTAGTGAGGAAGCTAATGATGATGATCAAGAAACTTCAGAACAAGTTACTACAGAACTTCGCAGGTCTTGTAGATCAAGATCCGCACCAGAATGGTACGGAAATCCTATTATGAAGTCATGTTACTAGACCATGATGAACCTATGAACTATGAGGAAGCGATGATGAGCCCAGATTCCATGTATGAGAACAAAGTGTGGACTTTGGTGGACTTGCCCGATGATCGGCAAGCCATAGAAAATAAATGGATCTTCAAGAGGAAGACAGACACTGATAGTAGTGTTACTATCTACAAAGCTCGACTTGTCGCAAAAAGGTTTTTCGACAAGTTCAAGGTGTTGAATACAATGAGATTTTCTCACTTGTATCGATGCTTAAAGTCTGTCCGAATCATGTTAGCAATTGCCACATTTTGTGAAATCTGGCAAATGGATGTCAAAACTACATTCCTTAATGGATTTTTTAAAGAAGAGTTGTATATGATGCAACCAGAAGGTTTTGTTAATCCTAAAGGCGCTAACAAAATGTGCAAGCTCCAGCAAACCATCAATGGACTGGTGCAAGCATCTCAGAGTTGGAATATACGCTTTGATGAGTTGATCAAAGCATATGGTTTTATACAGACTTTTGGAAATGCATGTATTTACAAGAAAGTGAGTGGGAGCACTACAGCCTTTCTGATAAGTATATGTGAATGACATATTGTTGATCGGAAATGATGTAGAATTTTTTGGAAAGCATAAAGGAGTATTTGAAAGGAGTTTTTTCAAAGAAAGACCTCAGTAAAGCTACTTACATATTGAGCATAAAGATCTATTGAGATAGATCAAGACGCTTGATAAGATTTTCAATTAGTACATACCTTGACAAGATTTTGATGTAGTTCAAAATGGAACAGTCAAAGAAAGAGTTCTTGCCTGTGATGCCAAGGTATGAAGTTGAGTAAGACTCAAAACCCGACCACGGCAGAAAATAGGAAGAGAATGAAAAGTCATTCCCTATGCCTCAGTCATAGGTTCTATAAAGTATGCTATGCTGTGTACCAGACCTATTGTATACCTTCTCTGAGTTTGGCAAAGGAATACAATTTTGATCTAAGAGTAGATCACTGGACAACGGTCAAGAATATCCTTAGTGAGGACTAAGGAGATGTTTCTCGATTATGGAGGTGATAAAAGAGTTCGTCGTAAAGAGTTACATTGATGCAAGCTTTTACACCGATCCAGATGACTCTAAGTCTCAATCTGGACATATTGAAAGTGGGAGCAATTAGCTAGAGTAGCTCCGTGCAGAGCATTGTAAACATAGAATATTTGCAAAATACATACGGCTCTGAATGTGACAGACCCGTTGACTAAAATTCTCCCACGAGCAAAACAAGATCATACCTTAGTACTCTTTGGGTGTTAATCACATAGCAATGTGAACTAGATTATTGACTCTAGTAAACCCTTCGGGTGTTGGTCACATGACGATGTGAACTATCGGTGTTAATCACATACAGATGTGAATATAGGTGTTGAATCACATGATGATGTGAACTAGATTATTGACTCTAGTGCAAGTGGGAGACTGAAGGAAATATGCCCTAGAGGCAATAATAAAGTTATTATTTATTTCTTTATATCATGATAAATGTTTATTATTCATGCTAGAATTGTATTATCCGGAAACATAATACATGTGTGAATACATAGACAAACAGATTGTCACTAGTATGCCTCTACTTGACTAGCTCGTTGATCAAAGATGGTTATGTTTCCTAGCCATAGACATGAGTTGTCATTTGATTAATGGGATCACATCATTAAGAGAATTATGTGATTGACATGACCCATTCCATTAGCTTAGCACACGATTGTTTAGTATGTTGCTGTTGCTTTCTTCATGACTTATACATGTTCCTATGACTATGAGATTATGCAACTCCCGTTTACCGGAGGAACACTTTGTGTGCTACCAAACGTCACAACGTAACTGGGTGATTATAAAGGTGCTCTACAGGTGTCTCCAAAGGTACTTGTTGGGTTGGCGTATTTCGAGATTAGGATTTGTCACTCCGATTGTCGGAGAGGTATCTCTGGGCCCACTCAATAATGCACATCACTATAAGCCTTGCAAGCATTGTAACTAATGAGTTAGTTGCGAGATGATGTATTACAGAACGAGCAAATAGACTTGCCTGTAATGAGATTGAACTAGGTATTGAGATACCGATGATCGAATCTCGGGCAAGTGACATACCGATGACAAAGGGAACAACATATGTTGTTATGCGGTTTGACCGATAAAGATCTTCGTAGAATATGTGGGAGCCAATATGAGCATCCAGGTTCTGCTATTGGTTATTGACCGGAAGCGTGTTTCAGTCATGTCTACATTGTTCTCGAACCCGTAGGGTCCGCACACTTAAGGTTTCGATGACAGTTATATTATGAGTTTATATGTTTTGATATACCGAAGGAGTTCGGAGTCCCGGATTAGATCGGGGACATGACGAGGAGTCTTGAAATGGTCGAGACATAAAGATTCATATATTGGATGATATGGTTAGGCCAAGGGGTCAAGCCCATGAGGCTTTAGGTCGGTGCAAAAGGAGTTTTGCGGAGGCCAGGGGGCCAAACGCCGGAGACCCTGGCATCTGGGCCAGACGCCAAGGATTGTGGCGTTTGGTCCTGGAGTCCGAGTGGGAATCTTGCCTTTCGGGCAAAACCAACTTTGAGGAGGCTTTTGCTCCATGTTTCGACCCCGGGGCTCAACATATAAATAGAGGGGCAGGGCTAGCACCAAAGACAACAATTGATCCCTTGGATCTCTTAGCCGTGTGCGGTGCCCCCCTCCACCATAGTCCACCTTGATAATATCGTCATGGTGCTTAGGCGAAGCCCTGCAATGGTAGAACATCAAGATCGTCACCACGCCGTTGTGCTGACGGAACTCTCCCTCAACACTCGGCTGGATCGGAGTTCGAGGGACGTCATCGAGCTGAACGTGTGCTAGAACTCGGACGTGCCGTAGTTTCGGTGCTTGATCGGTCGGGCCGTGAAGACGTACGACTACATCAACCGCGTTATTCTAACGCTTCCGCTTTTGGTCTACGAGGGTACGTGGACACACTCTCCCCTCTCGTTGCTATGCATCACCATGATCTTGCGTGTCCGTAGGAAATTTTTGAAATTACTATGTTCCCCAACACCAGCCTGCCTACTCGCGATCCTCCCTAGCCTAGCGCATCAAGCTCATAGAAACACAAATACACAGATATTTATACTAGTTCGGGCCATCGTTGTGGTGTAATACCCTACTCTAGTGTGGTGTGGTGGATTGCCTCAAGGGGCTATGGATGGACTAGTACAATGATGAACAAGCCTCAGGAGGTGAGGTGTTCTTGAGTTGGTGTGTTGCTTGGGGCGGAATTGATCCTCCTCTACGGTGGTGGCTAAGTCCTATATATAGTGCCTTGGTCCTCTTCCCAAATATGAGCGGGAAGGGATCCCACAACGGCGGGATTTGAAAGGGGACAAGCAGTACAATCTATCCTGACAAAAGTAGTCTTCGCCTGCAAAAGGCCTCTGGTTGTGACGCTGCGGTGGGCTCAATGATGACCTCCGTCCTGCCGTCCTGGCAGTCTTGGTCCCATTGCACCAGAATGGAAACCTTTGGATGCTTCCTCGGGACTCCACGCCTGTGGCTTGCCTCCCTTGCACCAAAGAGGAAACCTGCGCTCTGCACCCGCCTGGCCTTGGTTGTCATGGCTCATGTCAGCTGAGCCTCATGAGGTAGCTGCATAGATCTCTCCGCCCCTCAGGAGCCCTCCTGAGGAGGCCAACTCCTTCAGGGGTCTTAGCGTCGTCCGCCTCGTGAGGCTTGGCCCCTCACGAGGGTCTTGTTGTGTTGTTGCCGAAGCCGGGTTATACCAGGCCATCGATGGAGCCACGTGGTGGGCCGCAGGCAAGCAGGACTGGATACCCCCAAATCCAGGACGCTGGCAATTTTGGAGGGCATTGGATCTTATTATAATGATAAAGTGGATTTGGAGAGGTCATGAGTTTATTTAGTAATGATTCCACTATCTTGGAAGAGGATTCAATTGATTATGATGAGAACAAAGTTGCTACTTATGATGATTATTGTGAGGACACTTATGTTATAAAAAGTAGTGATGATTATATTATTGAAACTTGTCATGATTATGATTACCCTTCTTCTGCACATTACTCTTTTAATGTGGAAATAATTTATAGTATTCGAGTTTCTTATGATACTCCCACTATTCCGATTGAGAAGAATTTTGCTTATGTGGAGAGTAGTAAAATTTCTATGCTTGGGGATGATGAAAATAATGCTTTATGTGATGGTTATATTGTTGAATTCATTCATGATGCTACTGAAAATGATTATGAGGGAGGAATATATGCTTGTAGGAATTGCAATAATATCAAGTTTCCTCTCTATGTGTTGAAAATCTTGAAGATTTGCTTGTTTTACCTTCCGATGCTAGTTGATTCTTGTCCCCATAAATTGTTTGCTCACAAGATCCCTATGCATAGGAAGTCGGTTAGACTTAAATGTGCTAGTCATATGCTTCATGATGCTCTCATTATGTTTCAATTCTTATCTTTTATGTGAGCATCATTGAAATCATCATGCCTAGCTAGAAAGGCATTAAAGAAAAGCGCTTGTTTGGAGACAACCCAACACCATTACATACTGTTTTTGTGTGTTCGCATGATTATACTACTGTAGTAATCATGTTTTATAGCTTTTGTTTCAATGACGTGCGAAGTAAAGCCTTTGGGATAGTGCGGATGATAGTTGACTTGATTTTGTGCAAAAACAAAAGCTTTTGCTCCCAGTCCAGGAATTTTGAAAATTCACTAGAACATGATTTTGATCTGAATTTTTAACACAAGATTTATATAAAACATTTATATGTTGTCCTAAATTTTAAGACTTTTTTGAGTTACAGAAGTATGGAAAGTCTCCAGATTACTACAGACTATTCTGTTTTTGACAAATTCTATTTTGTATCTGTTGTTTGCTTATTTTGATGAATCTATGAGTAGTACCGGAGGGTATAACCATGGAGAAGTTGGAATACAATATATAAAACACCAATAAAAATTAGAATGAGTTCACAACGGTACCTAAGTGGTGATTTGCTTTATTATACTAACGGAGCTTACGAGTTCTCTGTTGAGTTTTGTGATTTGAAGTTTTCATGTTTTGGGTAAAGATTTGATGGACTATGGAATAAGGATTGGCAAGAGCCTAGATTGGGGTTGCCCAAGGCACCCCAAGGTAATATTCAAGGACAACCAAGAATATAAGCTTGGGGATGTCCCGGATGGCATCCCCTCTTTCGTCTTCGTTCATCGGAAACTTTACTTGGAGCTATATTTTTATTCACCACACGATATGTGTTTTGCTTGGAGCGTCATTTTATTTTATTAGGATTTTCTTGTTGTTTGAATAAAATATTAAGATCTGAAATAAATAAGAGAGAGCCCTCACATAGCTAAATAATTATTTGACTACTCACTGATCTTCACTTGTATCTTTTTGGAGTACTTTGCCATTTACTGGTGTGCTTCACTTATATCCTATGAGTAAATGGTTGAATGAATTAAATATTAGAAATCTGAATATATATATGTTTCATATGCTTATACCATGGGTAGTAATGACTTCACATATAAGAAGTAGAGGTGGTAAACTTATTGAAAGTTAGCAAACATAGTATTGGTCACTTGAACAATTCATGAAAGAATATTGAAGGAAGAGAGATTTCACACATAAATATACTATTTTGGGCATCTTCTATGATTGTGATCCCCATTAATTATTTTCAAACTTTATCAAATTAGTTGAAGTTGGACAAGGAAGACAACTTAATGAGTTATGTTTTGGTATATTTGTATAGAAGTTATATTGTTATGGATCCTCCAACATGTGGTGCTTGCTTTTTAGAATCTTTTGCTAGCCAAAATTCTGTACTAAGTAGAGATACTATTTGTGCATCCAAAATCCCTTGAACCAAGTTTCTTCCATGAGTGTCCACCATATCTACCTATATGAGGTATTTACCCTCCATTCCAAGTGAATTTGCATGTGCCAAACTCTAAACCTTCAAATAATAATCTGTTTTGTATGCCCGAGTCGCTCATGTAGCGACTAGGGGTTGTCAGTATCTTCCATGCTAGGTGGGTTATTCTCACGACTAGTGGACTCCGCTCATCATGCACGAGAAAAATGGCTGGTAACCGGGATGCCCAGTTCCATGATCAAATCAAATCAAATATAATTGCAAAGAAAACTCCCCCAATATTGTTGATAGTTGGACGGTACCCGTTGTTTCGACCAGCCGTGGAATGTGCTTGTTTGTGGTGGGGGAGTAAAAACTTTCTGTTTGGGAACCGCCTATAATGTGTCTAGCATGGAAGATAGTGAGAACTCTTGGTTGTTATGTTTATAATGAAAGCATACCTCTCAAAATTATTTTCATCTCTGTGTTAAAAGCTTTGAGCTCTGGCACCTCTGCAAATTCCTGCTTCCCTCTACGAAGGGCCTATCATTTACTTTTATGCAAGAGCCAGCAGTATTCCTTCTCATTCCAACTTACTCTTTAGTTGGCAAGCATCATGTGGTGGGGAAAGATCTAAGCATATATGGCCATTCAAATATATTTGATCATGAATTATTATCGTTGACAATTATCTATAAATAAATAAGGTGTGAGGCGAAACATTAAGCCCCTATCTTTCTCTGTGTTCAATGGATGCTATTTGTTCTAAAAATATGCTTTGAGTGGTAGCAATCATGGAAGATTATATGATAGTTGAGTATGTGGGATTTGCTAAATCAAAGCTCTTACATAGACCCTTCCTGAAAATAAGATGAATTACAATTGTTCGATGACTGAGAAAATAGTTTGTTAGTTTTCAAGAAAGTTTATGGTCTATGCTTTAACATGTGAATAGCTTGTTACTTGATTATGAGAAGCTTTATGATATGAGATACTATTACGATATATAATGATGCTAGAAAAAGTGATTGAAATTATCATTGATCAAACTTGTGCACTTGCAAGCATTCACACTTCATAAATTCTTTCTTTTATCATTTACCTACTCGAGGACGAGGAGGAATTAAGCTTGGGGATAATGATAAGTCTCCAACGTATCTATAATTTATGAAGTATTCATGCCATGTTTACAACACTTCTATATGATTTTGGTATGATTTTATTAGAGCTAACCCAGACCGATGATGTTTTCAGTAGAACTACCGTGGTGTCTTTTTTTGTGTGCAGAAATAAAAGTTCTCGGAATGAGCTAAAAATTTACGGAGAATATTTTTGGAAAATATAAAAAATTCCGGAATGAAAAGATATCGGAGAGGAGTCCCGAGGCAACCACAAGGGTGCAGGGCGCCCCCCCTGCTTTGTCATTGCCTTGTGGGCCCCCTTGACTTGTTCCCAACGCCAACACCTCCTATAAATTCCAAACCCTCCAAAAATAAACCTAGATCGGGAGTTCCATCTCCACAAGCCTCTGTAGCCACGAAAAACCAATTGGGAGCCAATTCTGACACCTTGCCGGAGAGGAAACCATCACCGACAGCCATCTTCACCATCCCGGCGGTCTCTATGACGAGGAAGGAGTAGTTCACCCTCAGGACTGAGGGTATGTACCAGTAGCTATGTGTTTGATCTCTCTCTCTCTCTCGTGTTCTTGATTTGGCACGATCTTGATGTACTGCAAGCTTTGTTACTATAGTTGGATCTTATGGTGTTTTCCCCTCTCTACCTTGTGATGAATTGAATCTTTTCCTTTGAGGTTTTGTTATGTAGGATTGAATCTTTGGATGTGAGAGCACATGATGTATGTCTTGTGATGGGATATCTGTGGTGACAATGGGATGTTCTATTGACCCCCTTGATGTATGTTTTGGTTATCAACTTGCGGATTCCCGTGGTGACATTGGGGTAATCTATGAATAGGGGTTGGTACGCGTTTTCATATTCCTTTCTCCGATAGAAATCTTGGGATACTATTGAAGTTCTTTGTGTTCGATTGAATATTATGAATCTGAGATTGTGTGATGCATATTGTATAATTGACCCACGAATACTTGTTGTGACATTGTAGTATCTAGGTGATATTAGAGTTTGATTGATGTGTGTCATATGGTGTTATCTTACTACGAACTCTAGGGATGTTTGTGACACTTATAGGAATAGCTCAATGGATTGATCAGAAAGAATAACTTTGAGGTGGTTTCGTACCCCACAAGCAATTTTATCTTATGTTCTCCGCGATAGGAACTTTGAGGTGATTCTTTGTTGCATGTTGATGGATTTTTATATGATCTAATTATGTTATCATTGTTGAGAGAACTTGCACTAGTGAAAGTATGAACCATAGGGCTTGTTTTCAAGCATTGCAATACCGTTTTTGCTCACTTTTATTACTAGTTACCTTGCTGTTTTTATACTTTCAGATTACAAAAACCTATATCTACCATCCATATTGCACTTGTATCACCATCTCTTTGCCGAACTAGTGCACCTATACAATTTACCATTGAATTGGGTGTGTTGGGGACACAATGTAACAACCTATTTTTGGCCCTTTTCTTTTTCTTTTGATTTATTTGGTTTTTGCTCTGATTTTCTGTTTAGAGCGGTTCTTTGGACTTGAAACCTGGGAGATCATCATTTATTCTCCCCCTAAGTGGTTCGTCATTCCCAAATATCTCCCATGATCATGTCATTTCTATTCTAGCTCAACCTCAAAATTCTTTTCTAGGGAATGTTCCTTTATCTTATTAAAGGAATAACCCTATTTGACCTAGGTTGTGAAGCAACCCATATTTTTATCACTCCAAAAAATCCTAAATAATTCTCAAAATTTCCTTGGGTCATATATTGCTCAAATATGCCCAAACTTTCCCTTGGCCAGTTCAAAATATTCCTCCAATATTCATCCTTCTATTCTGTCCTGAATGGCATTTCATGAAGTGCCATTTATCTTATCATGTTTGCTCCAAAACTTTTTGGGCACTCTTCCCTATCCAAATAATTGCCACATGCCAAAATTCAACTTCATTTGCCTAGCCAATCTTCCTCAGTGATTTTTCAAAGTTTCTATCAAACAGAAACCATTGTGAAGAAAGTACTAGCTAGGAGTACCCAAATGATTTGAAATTTTGCACACTCCTTCACGTGCTCATATCGTTACCCTCCTCCAAGTTTCATCTCATCCCCTTGATCTATGTGGGCACAGGATCAAATACTTGTTTCTGGCATTATTTTCAGGTTGTGAAGCAAGTATCTTTTATACTTCATTAATTCTGAAAAATTATCAGATCATGATCCTACCTGAATAACATCTCTCCACCAAATTTGGGGCCATTTCATGAAGCCATTTTCTCACCAAAATTATTGCAAGTTTCTGGACCAAGATGATGTTTGTGAATCAAGTACCATTTGGCAAGTCCATTTGGTATGAGACTTTTTATAGCATCTTTGTATGTCCAAATCACCTTGATACACCAAATTTCAGCTCAAGTCGCTTCTCCATGTGAGAGCATCATCTTGTTTCCTTTTCTGGACCAAATATGTAGTTGTGAAGCAACTATATTTATTTGTGATCCATTTCTTCTCCAAATGCACAGGATCATAGTCCTTCCTATCCTAATCACCCCAGACAACTCATTTGGCCCTTAGCACTTCTCTGTTGATCACTTTATCATGATTCAGTCTGATACAGCAAAGTTCGAGTGAAGCCTCACATCTCTCCTTGGCTCCTTCTCTTGATCCATAAACTCCCACAACCTCTATGATGCAGGGAATCATGACCAGACATATCAGGGCAGACCCTCTTGACCTCTCCATATCGAGCATAGTGGTGACTGCACCACTAGCATGGCAATGCACGCGCTCTGGCTGAATTAAGCGTGCTCTACGCGTCAGGGCTCATCGGCCAGCTCCGCCCCAGCGGTTTCCACGCATCTCAGCATGCCGATCTGACTCCACTGCCCTCACTCATCGCCCTCGACCCTCTGCCCCCTCCAGAAGCCTCCTCGCCGGAGCTAGCCGTCGTGCGCCACGGGCACACTGTGCTCTGCTTGTCCTCGTCCGCTTCTTTCTGTTCCTCTTGGCTTCTTCTCCTTCCTGTGAGCTCCTCTACCTCTCGCTAGTCGTCTCCACCCTCCCCGTGTAGCATAGCGCCATCGGCGGGCCAGTGCTCATGAGCCATGGTGGGCCAACCTCTTTCCCCTCTCCCCGCGGCTATTTCAGGACGCCCCGGGCGCGTTTCTCCTCACCTCTCATCCTCTTCATCCCTCAATCGTCGCTGGAGCCACTCAGTGGAGCCAGGATGCTCTTCTTCCTAAAATCCTATGAAGAGCTCCGCTGTTCGGCCCCATCCTCCTCCCTCTCGCTTCAGCCCAACCTAGCCCCTCCTGAGTGTCTCTTCGCACTCCTGGAACCCTTCTGGTCCTCCTCCACCCCTCCATTGCTCGGATGGTGGCCAGAATCCTTGATTCCACCAGCGCCCGTAGCTCACCTCTGCCGAAGACGACGACACTGACACCGTCCGACCACCTCCCGAGGAGCTATGGGTATGGGCGTGACTGCCATCATGCACTCATTCCGTTCCCGCCGTCACCCAGCTCCACCACAGCCCCTACGCCAGTGAGCCATCACAGGTGAGTTGCCGTCCCTCTGTTCTGCTCCCCCTCCTCCTAACCTGACCGGACGGCCCCACTATTCAGCCTGTCTTCCCCCTCCTGAACCGTTTTCTAGTGGAAGCCTATTCCAGGAATACGCCTTCAACGTCACCCCCTTGGGGATTTTCTGAAATTCTTTATAAATTCATTTCTAATCCAGATTTGACCACAACTTTGACCATGAATAACTCCTAAACTACAATTCCAAATGAACTAATTCTTTTTGCATTATTTTTCTTTTGAGCTCCTCTATTTTCTGGTAGAATTTGGTATTTTCTCTGCTGGCTAGATTTTTTGGACAGAGA
This sequence comes from Triticum dicoccoides, assembly GCF_002162155.2. NCBI lineage: Eukaryota > Viridiplantae > Streptophyta > Magnoliopsida > Poales > Poaceae > Triticum > Triticum dicoccoides. The sequence continues at coordinate 521,568,940 of NC_041385.1, forward strand.
AAAATGCATTATGGAATATTTACAAAATCTTTCAAAAATGTTTTTCAGTAGGTTTTTGTGTGCTTGATGAAGACCAGGAGCTTTCCACTTCTTCTTGGAGCAAGGCAAGCCACACCCTCCATTTGCATGGTTGCAGTGCAATAATATGGCTTATTTAATTTAATTTGCTTAAAATATTGCATTAATTACAAATGAATTGTCCATGGCATTTATTGGAGCTATCTTGATCTTGTTGTTGCCATGGTATTGCTTTGATTTCTAGGACTAATATTTTGCAGATGGTGGTTGACATGTGGTCATTGGATTAATGTGGCTATGGTATTATTTTCATTAGGATGGTATTATGCTTTGAAGTGTTATTTTGGATATGATGTTATGTGGATCTTAGGTTAATATTTTGATCTTGTTGATGGATTAGTAGTATCATGTTTCTTGGATTCAGCATGAACTTCGTTGTTATGCTACCCTCGGAGTATTAAGTTATTACTATATCTGGATTAGTTGTTGGACATTGCTATGACTTGGATTGCAGGTTGATAGATGACATCGGAGTATTAGTTAAACTTTGGGGGTAAATTTCGTCATTTAGTTGGCCAGGTGCCACCGAAACGGGCTTTTCTAGTGCAACCACATTTGCCTTTATGGGAAGTCCCTAATGCGATCTACTGACATGTCTCTCGCCGATGCCTCCAACCAGGGAAGGTTATGGGCGCGCGCTACCCTGATCAGGTAGGCGGACATAAGCCTTGTGTTCCCGTAGTTAGTATTGAGATCTCTTGTCCCCGTTTGGGACCGATTATGTTTTGCCACGATGATGACCGTTGGATGTCACGAGTTGACATCAGGGCCACCCAGGGTTGAACCCAAAAAGGGGTGTTGGTCGGAGGGGCCGGGAGAGTGTCATGGCAGTAGATTGGTTTTTTTAGAACGCCGTTTGTCCACCCGAATGGGAGCATGAGGCCATGGGTTTTGTGATGTGGGTATAGCGTGCTAACCTCTGTAAAGTGTGTGTTTAATCTGTAGATAGCCGCATCCTCGGTTATGGGCACAGTTCGTACTAGGTCACGCCGTTTGATCAACACTCACATGACAGAATGACTTATAGGTTATTAATATGTTTAAGATGTGATCAGTAATAGTTTGGCAGGATGCCGATGATGATGTTGAGATGATCCTGAGGATGATCATTCAGTTTGTGATGTGGTCACGCGGTGATCACGAGGAGGTATTGATCAGGAGGTGATCGAGGTGATTTATTGTTTGGCTAGAGAGCCAAGATTGAGATGGTTCTTGAGATCTGAGATGATGGTTCATCAATATTCTAGTAGTTTTATATCATGCTTGTTTATTGCTTTCACATCATGGTAGTTGTTAATTTAATTAACCTGTTTAATGCTATGTTGTTGTCTTGCCTTGATGCTTGTGGTTGTTGTGAGCTTGCAAGTACATTCAATGTACTGACCTGGTGTGTCATATGCCAGATTGCAGGTGATGCTATGATTGCTTTGATTGTTTAGGAGTCCGCCCGTGCAAGCTAGATCGTGTCCCAGCCAGAGTCCCTTTAGCGTGGAGTTCACCACCTTCGTCGTTGTTCCGCTGCTAGAAGTTTTCCGCTGCTACGAGTCATTCCACTGCTAGCATAAAACAATCGTGATATCCTAGGCGTAGTGTCACCGGGCTGATGTGATCCTTTGTAACATCAGACCCTTGTATCATTATCCTTTTTAATAAGAGTTGATTTGTTCTATGCAGCAGTGTCGTATTCTAGAAGACTTCTCCTCGATCTCTGGGCTGGAATATGGGGCGTTCTGGTCTCTCTGAGCCGGGGTGCCACACACAAGAGACTCTTTGTTATTTGGTTGCAGGGTTGTTTGAGAGAGACCATCTTGATCCTACGCCTCCCACGGATTGATAAACCTTAGGTCATCCATTTGAGGGAAATTTGCTACTATCCTACAAAACGCTGCGCTTGGAGGCCCAACACGAGTCTACAAGAAGAAGGTTGCGTAGTAGACATCAACCATTCAATCAAACTTGTAGGATGGTAGTTTAGTTGTGATGCATATTATAGGAAATAATGCTAAACATTATAAATTATTCTCAAGAGCCTTTGCAATTTCACATGGGGATACCAATTCCCCTATGTATGATGTCGGGCAAACATAAAAAGGTAGTGAAGCCAAGAGGTCTGGCATTCAAACAATTTGAAGATGTTTTGTTAGTCGAACACTAGCATGGATCTGATACGTGGAACCGAGCAAAAAAGGCATTCAATATTTGGAAAAAATCACAAAATTTATCATGAGCAAAAACCCTATGTGATACCCTACCGAATCATTAGCGACCGTTGGCGCGTGCTCTCTCCAACATAGATGATTCACCATCCAAGAGAACGTGAGCAAGTATGTTGGTTTCTGCAAATAAGTGGTTCATGGGAACCAAAGCCGCATCGGATTCCAAAGCCATGCAACTTTGGCGGTGGCTTTGTACTAACAAACCAAGAAGAAGCCATTCATTTCACTGGTACAACAAGGCGCTATACAAACGGTTTTAACCCCTTTTCACGATGGCGTTTGGAACCATCGTCGAGTGAATGTGTGCGATAGGGGGGTCCTTCCCACATGACCCACAAACCGTCGGGGGTAGGCCCTCATGGCACACATGCTTGGCAAAATGAGGTTGTGTGCGATGGGCGAGTGATCAAATACGGTTATATGTACAATTGTGCTAAAAATACAATTATATAGGCCAAATCATTTCCCGTCGTAAGTACATCTCACACAGTCAGTCCCGGCTATACTTTTCGTTCATTTGTACATCCCAAACAGTCAATCCAAGGAATACGTTTCCGTTAGTATGTACATCCCACACGGTTAATACAATAAGCACATTTCCGTTCATATATACATCCCACACAGTCACTGCAAGGAAAATATTTCCATTCGCAGGTACATCACACACAATTTTCCCCATTAAATCGTGTGTGATATGGTTGCCATTCCACATGATGTTAACAATTTTATCGTATGTGTTGTTGAATGCATCACACATGGTGCGTAGAAGAAACTGTGTGGCCTAGGCTATCCATCACACACACTTTTTCTGTGGTAAACGTTTGCGCAAGGTGGCCTAACGCAAACAGTTTTCAAGAGGATGTCATGTGTGATTTTTCATTGATCCAACATGTTTTATTCCTACAAACTATGTGCGTAGCCTGAGATCATCGCCTACGGTGTTTTCTCAATAACCGTTTGCAATAGAAAACCCCAATTAGCAGGCTAATTGGCCATTAGCAGGCTCATTGTCCTATTATTAATAATTTTTTATTAATCTAATTGACATTTCATATTAAGAACACAATATATTTCATTTTCATATTAATGAAGCAGGATTTCATAATTGAAATACATCAAAGTACAAAATCATATAGCTTCAGCACTCAGCTACCCCATTACACAACTGCACCAGCACCAAGTTTCACATGCAACATCTATAACCTTTCGAAATTAGCATCTTAGATGGTACATAGACAGATGAATCTCATCTAGAAAACTGCTGAAATGGAAGGTGAATATTGCCCCTTCATTGATGTTGAAGGTCTTTGCAACTTTAGGCCAGTGCTTGTGGATGATTGACCATCCATCCTTCATCCTCTTCGGGAACACTTCAATATTGAACTGTGGGTGTTGTATGAATACCTTCCTCGCTTCTTGACCATAAGGTGGCTTGAAAGGTAATCATCAGTGAACTGCTTTGGAAAGGCCTAAAAACAAGGATGTGCATAAATATCTTCTCTATGTTGGAAATGGGGCAAAGGGATAAAAAATGCAAGGTATAATAGATAGTACCATCCTGTAGTGAATTGATGTCTTCTTCATTGTACAGAAAAAGATCTTGTTCTTTTTTGTCGCTAATTTCTTTATCCTAACAATCTTTCTGAGTTTCTTGACTTGACTAATATTCATGGACAACTCATTTCCCCATATGCAAAAAGGGTCAAATAGTGGGTCAAAACCTCTAATAGCAGGACCTACATGTGCAAGACCAAATTGTTAAAAACCAAAATATTAGAATGGTTCCTGCAATTGCATAATAATGTGCTAGACAAAGTACCATGCATGTGCAAACCTCGATTGTAAACCTCAGTGCTTCCCATTGTTTCCCCCCATTGTTTCCCTGCAACACATATAAGGTAGTTAGTGATCAGGTTAAGTGAGGGTTTGCATTCTATTAGTAAAATATGTTGATGAAAAATAAGCGCATTGTAGATTCACCAGATTAATTCAAGCCACATGGAAAACCCATTTATCCAATCCAAGCATGATTAAGAACAAGGAAATTGTCAGGACCCCGACTCGATGTCACATCGATCTAGCCGGTAACACCTCATATCACTTTGCGGCCTCACGCACGGTATCCCCACGGGTGTCGCCTTACCTTTGCCCGGGACCGTTTGCGCCTTTTGGCTCACGTATATGATAGTGTCGCTAGCATCCATATGATAAAGAGCCCGGGCTGACATGACTAGTCGTAAACCCAAAGTGGCACAGACTTACAGGGACAGGCATCCATGACCCAGCTTCGAACGTGTCGGTCATCAGCAAGTGGGTCCGGGCTGTAGCACTGGGCTAGCAGGACTCCGGTAAACCGGGCTGTAGCGGGCTAACAGGACTCCGGTACTCAAAGCGTGACATTTCCCCGAAGGGACAGACACAGGAACGAAGAAGGACACATGCCGGCCAGCCTAAGTGTTCCAGAGCAGTAGCAAGCTACCATGGCTCAGCGGTAACACTAGGAGACATTTCCCAGTAAGAGAGGCTACTAAAGATAAACAACTAGATGGTCAGATCCCACACATACCAAGCATTTCAATCATACACACAATATGCTCGATATGTGCAAATACAACGAAGCATCACAACATGACTCTATGACACAAGTACTTTATTTAAGGCTCAGGGAGCCATACATATCATACACACAGGTACGGGTCTCACGACCCAACATACAAATCATACAGTCATACAAGCCAACAGCGGAAGTACTTTGTCTGGGTACAGACAACTAGTAAAATAAAAGAGGCTTGGAAGCCTAACTATACTACGTGGTCCATCACAAGCTCAGGGTCACCACCTGGGTCTTTAGCCTACTCGTTGATGTCAACGTCTACATAGAACCCATCAGAAGGGGTTGCAGCGTCTTCTGTAAAAATGTAGATTATAGCAACATGAGTACAAAGGTACTCAGCAAGACTTACATCAGATCCTACATACATGCATAGTATCAAGAGGGGTTGGTGGAGTTATTGCAGCAAGCCAGCTTTGACTCTTGGCTAGACTATCCTACGATACTCCAACTTGAAATGGTTTTGCGCACACGAGTCCACTACTCACCACTTCAATACACTACCGAGGATCCACCTCCGTCTTCCTACGGAAGAGCCATCCTCGGCACTCACACTTATCTTGAGGCTTTTAACAGTTTCCATTTACTTGTCTATGAACTGTATAGGCAACCAAGTAGTCCTTTACCGCGGACGCGGCTATTCGAATAGATCATGTTAACCCTGCAGGGGTGTACTTCTTCATACACGCTCTCACCACTTATCGTCGCTTACACGACATGTACTCGGCAACCTTCAAGCGGAAGCCCAACGTGGGTGTCGGCCACGACCTACCTAATCACCTAAGCCTCCAGTAGGCTACAAACACCAGAAACTACTTGCAACTCCTGGACGGAGAACTAGGGTGAATAAGAAGCCGAGAGGGTCCATTGGTTTCGGGCCCAATGCATGGTAGTAGCTGATTCTTAAATCACACATACAGATCTCAGTGCTTAAGGTCGGCTTCAATGAAACAACCCACCATGTACTCCTACATGGCCTCTCATCGATACCTTTACCAAATCGTGTTCACCACACCACTCTCATTACCGTCATAATCATTTCACTCTAGCCCATCACCCAGATGAACCAGACCTGACACGACTCTAAGCATAGCAGGCATAGCAAGGTAGGAACAACACATACATATGGCTCAATCAACTCCTACACATGCTAGTGGGTTTCATCTAGTTACTGTGGCAATGACAGGTCATGCAGAGGAAATGGGTTCAACTACCGTAGCACACAACAGTTTGAATCGCGTTGTCTTAATGCAGTAAAAGAGAGCAGGAGCGAGAACATGGGATTGTATCGATATGATCAAATGGTTGGTTGCTTGCCTGATGGTTCGATGCACGGATACGGTTCTTCGTTAGGGTAGTCACGGTACTCCTCGGGGACAGATCCTGTCGTAAAGGATAACGATACACAGGCATCACCAAACAATGTGCAACAATATGATGCATGCATGAAACATGGCAATATGAGTGTGTTGGGCTAATGCAACTAAAGCTACCAACGCTGTCAGGACCCCGACTCGATGTCACATCGATCTAGCTGGTAACACCTCATATCACTTTGCGGCCTCACGCACGGTATCCCCACGGGTGTCGTCTTACCTTTTCCCGGGACCGTTTGCGCCTTTTGGCTCGCGTATATGAAAGTGTCGCTAGCATCCATATGATAAAGAGCCCGGGCTGACATGACTAGTCGTAAACCCAAAGTGGCACAGACTTACAGGGACAGGCATCCATGACCCAGCTTCGAACGTGTCGGTCATCAGCAGGTGGGTCCGGGCTGTAGCACTGGGCTAGCAGGACTCCGGTAAACCGGGCTGTAGCGGGCTAACAGGACTCCGGTACTCAAAGCGTGACATTTCCCCGAAGGGACAGACACAGGAACGAAGAAGGACACATGCCGGCCAGCCTAAGTGTTCCAGAGCAGTAGCAAGCTACCATGGCTCAGCGGTAACACTAGGAGACATTTCCCGGTAAGAGAGGCTACTAAAGATAAACAACTAGATAGTCAGATCCCACACATACCAAGCATTTCAATCATACACACAATATGCTCGATATGTGCAAATACAACGAAGCATCACAACATGACTCTACGACACAAGTACTTTATTTAGGGCTCAGGGAGCCATACATAACATACACAAAGGTACGGGTCTCACGACCCAACATACAAGTCATACAGTCATACAAACCAGCAGCGGAAGTAACTTGTCTGAGTACAGACAACTAGTAAAATAAAAGAGGCTTGGAAAGCCTAGCTATACTACGTGGTCCTTCACAAGCTCAGGGTCACCACCTGGGTCTTTAGCCTACTCGTTGATGTCAACATCTACATAGAACCCATCAGAAGGGGTTGCAGCGTCTTCTGTAAAAAAATGTAAATTGTAGCAACATGAGTACAAGGGTACTCAGCAAGTCTTACATCAGATCCTACATACATGCATGTTATCAAGAAGGGTTGGTGGAGTTATTGCAGCAAGCCAGCTTTGACTCTTGGCTAGGCTATCCTACGATACTCCAACTTGAAATGGTTTTGCGCACACGAGTCCACTACTCACCACTTCAATACACCACCGAGGATCCACCTCCGTCTTCCTATGGAAGAGCCATCCTCGGCACTCACTCTTATCTTGAGGCTTTTAGTAGTTTCCATTTACTTGTCTATGAACTGTATAGGCAACCAAGTAGTCCTTTACCGCGGACGCGGCTATTCGAATAGATCATGTTAACCCTGCAGGGGTGTACTTCTTCATACACGCTCTCACCACTTATCGTCGTTTACACGACATGTACTCGGCAACCTTCAAGCGGAAGCCCAACGTGGGTGTCGGCCACGACCTACCTAATCACCTAAGCCTCCAGTCCAGGTTTATCACCTATCCAGGTTCCATCCGCAGGGAGTCCGGCCGAGGTTCCCCATACGGCCCCGAACGATGTGAACAGGGTTCCCGAGATACCTAACGGGTATTCGGCACACCGTGCCACGTACCTACCGCATCACAGCCCAGCCCTACGGTCAGCGCTGTCCACGGCCTCCAGTAGGCTACAAACACCAGAAACTACTTGCAACTCCTGGACGGAGAACTAGGGTGAATAAGAAGCCGAGAGGGTCCATTGGTTTCGGGCCCAATGCATGGTAGTAGCTGATTCTTAAATCACACATACAGATCTCAGTGCTTAAGGTCGGCTTCAATGAAACAACCCACCATGTACTCCTACATGGCCTCTCATCGATACCTTACCAAATCGTGTTCACCACACCACTCTCATTACCGACATAACATTTCACTCTAGCCCATCACCCAGATGAACCAGACCTGACACGACTCTAAGCATAGCAGGCATAGCAAGGTAGGAACAACACATACATATGGCTCAATCAACTCCTACACATGCTAGTGGGTTTCATCTAGTTACTGTGGCAATGACAGGTCATGCAGAGGAAATGGGTCCAACTACCGTAGCACACAGCAGTTTGAAACGCGTTGTCTTAATGCAGTAAAAGAGAGCAGGAGCGAGAACATGGGTTTGTATCGATATGATCAAATGGTTGGTTGCTTGCCTGATGGTTCGATGCACGGATACGGTTCTTCGTTAGGGTAATCACGGTACTCCTCGGAGACAGAACCTGTTGCAAAGGACATCGATACACAACATCACCAAACAATGTGCAACAATATGATGCATGCATGAAACATGGCAATATGAGTGTGTTGGGCTAATGCAACTAAAACCAGAAGGGTTTGAACAAATTTGAATCAAGGATTCAAATTTCAAATTCAAATATGGCCTTTAAAAGTGCTTTTCCTTGTTCTGCTTGAAACATCAATTTAACTTGTTTGATCATGCATGAAAATAGTACAGATGGATAGATTGGATTTTTCTGATCATTTTTCATATATAATTTGTCCAATTTGGAGTTACAGAATAAAAGTTATGAATTTTTGAAGTTTAGTTAATATTCTGGAATTTCCTGATTTAATTTAAATCCAGAAATTATAATTATTGCGCCAGCATGACGTCAGCATGACGTCAGTGGTCAACTGCGGCTGTCTGGGGTCAAACCTGACGTGTGGGGGCCACACGTCAGTGACAGGGGGGTTTAACAGGGTTAAATTAATCCTAATTACTAATTAGTGGCGCTGGGGCCCACTAGTCAGTGTCAGGGGGTTAACTAACAGTGGTAGCGCTAATCCTAATTAGCTACAGGGCTGGGCCCACCTGTCAGGGACTCAGGGGGGGTCCTGCCGTGGTCAAAGTGGGTCAAACCCACCGGCGACGTGATGCCGGCGAGGCCTGAGACGGCGGCGCGATGCGGGATCGCGCTATAGGGCACGGGAGAGGCCGTGCTTGGGCTCGTTGAAGAGCCCTTGCTCCCGCGCGTCGAACGGTGGTGGTGGCCGAGCCTGGGGTGGCCGGTACCGTCGACGGCGAGCTCGTGAGCGGCGGCCGGAGTTCGGGTGCGGTTGGAATCGGCGTTGCATGGGGTTTGGCGAGGCGTTGGTGCGTGCTGCGTGCTCCTAGTGAGGCGTGGAGCACGATAGTGTGCTCGGTTGGGCGCTACGGTGACCGTGGCCACGACGGCGACATCGCCGGCGGCGTGGAGCTCTCGGCCAAGGTGGGGCTAAGGCCTAGAGGTCGAAAGAGACCAGGGGAGAAGGGGGAAACGACTCGGGGGCTCACCGCGGTTGCAGTGGGCGTCGAAGCGGGCTCGGAGACGCGCTGGAGACGGTGAATTCGACGGCGATGATGGTCGGAGCCCGAAGAGGGGAACGGCGACGTGGCGGCGATGCAGGGCTTCCGGAGGCCCGTGAAGCGGTGGGGAGGAAGAGGGGGTTGTGGCGGAGCTTCTGAGCTAGTCGGGGGAGCGAGGGGTGGCCGGAGACGGCTGCTATGGCGAACATCGGCGACGGTGGTGTTCGGCTGTGTGAGAGAGAGAGCGAGGGAGAGGAGGGAAGAGCCGAGGGCGAGTGAGAGAGAGCAGGGGGAAGGCGTGGCGTCATCCAGGGGCATCGAGGCGAGGAGGGGAGGGCAGGCACGTAGGGAGAGAGGTGGCGTGGCGCGGTGGCGCGCGCGCGCGCCGGCCACACTCCCCTCCCTCTGTCGGGACGAAGACGACAGAGGAGGGAGACGGGCTGGGCCGCCTGCTGGCTGGGCCGGCCAGCTGGATGGGCTGCACAGGGAGGAGCCCAGGTAAGCTTCTCCCTTTTATACTTTTCTGTTTTCTAATTTCTGACATTTGTTTTGATTTAAATAATATATTAAATCATTTATTTAACTTATGCCAATTTTTGCAGGGGCTAGATATATTATTCCAGAGCTCCTTTATAATTGGCATAATATTTGGACATATATTAATATATATAGAAATATATTTCCAATGCAAATATTTATGCATTAATTCCAAATGCCCAAAATAAATGTCCATGAGCCACTAAAAATATTGGTTTGATTTTTATCTCTGTCCAATATTTTCAGAGAGCAACATGAGCATTTTCTTGGACCCTTTTGGAGAAATTTTTATTTGGGTCATTTTCAAAATGATTCTGAGGGTTTCACAGATCCCCATTTCAAGTTTCTGATGAAAGAGTAAACATGATGCAACACTCTAATGCATGACTAGCTAGGGTGTGACAGAAA
>NC_041385.1:521917306-521924559 GCF_002162155.2 Triticum dicoccoides
GGCGGCGCGGAGAAGTGGGCGCGGGGCTCGGCGAATGGCGGCGGGGCGACCTGGACATGTCCGGCTGCGGCCGGACGTGTCCAGTGGTGGCGGGGACGAATCAGCTAGGGTTAGGGGGAAAATGATCCGGAATTTCGGGGGAGAGGGCATATTTATAGGTAGAGGGAGCTATGAGAGTCCAAATGAGGTGCGGTTTTCGGCCACGCGATCGTGATCGAACGACCGAGAGCATGGAGGGGAGTTCGATGGGTTTTGGGCCACTTTGGAAGGGGTGTTGGGCTGCAAAGAGAAAGGGGCTTTACGGTTACCCGGTTAACCGTTAGAGTACCAAACGACCTCCGAATGGCACGAAACTTGACAGGCGGTCTACCAGTGCTATACCAAGGCCACTTGGCAAGACTCGGTCCATTCCGAGAATGTTTAACACCTGCTCACAACAGGAGACAAAAGGGGAACACCGGAGGGCATAGGAGCGCCGGATTGCAAAACGGACAACGGGAAAAAGGCTCGGATGCATGAGACGAACACGTATGCAAAATGAAATGCACATGATGACATGTTAAAATGCAACACGCAAGCATATGACATGGCAACGACGGTGAATAACTGTCAGACACCTGGCGCATCGAAACTGGGGCGTTACAACACTCCTCCACTAACAAGAGATCTCGTCTCGAGATCTTAGGACCGAGACGGGAGAGAAAAAGGAAGAGGTGAAGCAAGAACTCAAGAGAAGAAGCAAAGAATCGAGAGCACTCGAGAAGAAGAGAGGAACGACAAGAATGACGAGAATCAAAAGCTCACGGAATCAGATAGACTATGAAACTACTCCAGTTAGAACGAGATAAGAAAGGAATATGAATGGAAGGATTTAGGCAGCACTCCGGCTGAAACATGGAGGAATAGAACACGAACTTCACAAGATGGAATGACACTTGACGAGATGAACAACGCAAAGCCTCCGGAAGAATTAAAAGAATGAAATGAACTTAGAAGGAAGGATTGAATGGAGTTGTTGAGAAAATCAACAACGAAAGAATAAACTTGATGTGGACTTATGGAAAACATCTCAAAATTATGAGGTGATCACCGACCACAAACGGAACTGATTGGATAACTGAGAAGAACGAAGAAATGCAAAACTCCATATCAAAAGAATACGGAGAATTAATTGCACTTCGAGATGAGAAGAAAAGATACTTGAACTGCACCGACAAAATCTTGATGAACTCTTGAAAGAATGAATTAAATCATGAAGAACCACCATGAAGAACTCCGGTAACAAAAGGATGACGAGATTCAATGAAGGATGAAAGAATAAGATTAAAGCTTGCGATGATTTAGATGGAGGTTCCGACAAAATGGCTGAGGAAATTGAACTCCGGAAAAGAAAAGATGAAAACACTTGGAACTAGAATTTATTCCTCAAGAATAAACTCCGAAGGAAAGGATTACTCACTTGGATGAAATAAGAATAAGATTTATTGTGTGCTTATCCTTCATCAAATTAAATTGATGGCAATCAATGGATTTTTGCATACTACTTATTCTTCTTGAAAAGGATTGAGAAGAGACATATCGCAAACTTGAGAAGGGATAGCACAAAACTTGAGAGAGTCTTCATGAACCACCGGTAGGATTGAAAGAACGAATGGATTGAAATGACAATCAAAGAAAAGAATCTTGAACGAACCACCGTAAGAATCCGAAAATGACTGATGAAAGAGAATGAATCACCGGGAAGAATTAGAAGAACAAATATGCTCGAGGGGATTCGGATGCAAAAGAACAAGGAGATCATGAGCTGACTAAAGAATACTTGAACGAAGCACCGGGATAAATAGAGAACGATAACTAGAATGATGGCCTCCGGTGAAAAGAAACGGGAAAAGAACTCCTTACAAACTCCGGATGGTTGAGAAAAGAATATCTGACAAATGGAATAATTAGAAAGGATAGCATGAAGCTAGAACCATGAAACTTTGAGAGGACAGACAAGATTTCGAGGAAAAACACTTCTTCGATCTTCAAAAGACGACGGGAAAACACCACCAAAATATTGAGATACTCTGGTAGAATGGAAAGCGAAGAGGTTGAGCCCACAATTAAGCATTTGAACGGGATCTTGGAAAAGCATCTAACTGATGAAATTCATTCTTACGTCAGACTTGAAAAGAATTTGAGAATAACTCCGGGGGAATTAGAAGAGTCAGGTAAGATCCTGGGAAAAGACCTGTGGGTTAGGGCCCACTCAAAATATACACCGTTGAACAATTGATTGAAAGGGGGGATTGCACCGGTTGAATTAAATGGCTTGAATGAGATAACAACCTCAAAATAACTTGAACAGATAGAGAATGGAAGCACGAATCTTCCGAGATATCTTGAGCACTCCGGAAGGATAAACTAGCGAGAGGCGAACGAGCAAGGAGAACACTTGATCCAAGGAAAAGAATAAGATCAACACCGAATACTTGAATTGGGTCCACCGGAAAAAGATTTACCGGTTGAAATGATTTACGAAAGACTGAAGAGGTTCCACATGAATGAAATAGATGGTCGAGGGAGAGTCAGACTCCGGGAAGAAAAGGGTGGGAGGGCAGGAAAACAAAAGCAACTTGGAAGGGGAATCGACGAATATCTTGAAGAGAAAACACTGGTTGAAATCATTGAGGAAAAAAAGCAAAAACTTCGCACGAGTAGGATGGATACTCGATTATGGACTCCGGCTACGAGAAGAAGAACAGGGAGGTCGGGTGGAAAAGAAGACAACTGAGGATTGAACTCAAAGATGAAGAGGCTCGAGTCAACTTGACGAGAAATGCACCGGATGAAAAGAGCTGAGGAACAACGATCGAAAAACCAACTGCGTGATCCTAAAAAAAAAATTTGAAGGGGAAGAGGAGTAGTTCAAAACACCTACGTCAAGATTCCTGACCAGAGCGATGAAGGGGATGAGGAGTAAAAAGAATTCCTACTCTCCGATATAACTAGACTCAGAAAAAGTTTTCTTCTAGACTCAACAATGGCCAAACTACACGATCAATCAAGGGGCTCCTAGGGTCGGTCGAGGCTCTGATACCAACTTGTCACGCCCAATATGCGACCCTATCCAAAAGGAACTCGAAGGTCCCACCAAGGATAGACCCGCATATTGAAACGCTTTTGCAAGGTGGATATCATTACATCAACATTACATAATAGATGGGGATACATACATAAGGCATACAATGCCACACGAATACAACATCACAATACATGAGAGCAACATCCACTACGGATGAAACACAAACAGAAACTCAAACGACATCCACCCTGCTAGCCCAGGCCGCCGACCTGGAACCTATCCCCTGATCGAAGAAGAAGCAGAAGACGAACTCCAAAACAAGCAAACATCACTCTCGCGTCATGATCATCGCATAACCTGCACCTGCAACTGTTGTTGTAGTAATCTATGAGCCACGAGGACTCAGCAATCCCATTACCATGGGTATCAAGACTAGCAAAGCTTAAAGGGGTAAGGAAGGGGTAAAGTGGTGAGGCTGCAGCAGCGACTAAGCATATATGGTGGCTAACATACGCAAATAAGAGCGAGAAGAGAGCAAGCAGAATGGTCGTCAACTAGTAATGATCAAGAAGTGATCCTGAACTCCTACTTACGTCAAACATAACCCAGAAACCGTGTTCACTTTCCGGACTCCGCCGAAAAGAGACCATCACGGCTACACACACGGTTGATGCGTTTTAATTCGGATCTGGTGTCAAGTTATCTACAACCGGACATTAACAAATTCCCATCTGCCTATAACCGCAGGCACGGCTTTCGAAAGATTATACCCTACAGGGGTGTCCCAACTTAGCCCATGACAAGCTCTCGCGATCAACGAAGGAATAGACCTTCTCCTAGGAAGACCCGATCAGACTCGGAATCCCGGTTTACAAGACATTTTGACAATGGTAAAACAAGACCAGCAAAGCCGCCCGATGCACCGACAAATCTCGATAGGAGCTGCACATATCTCGTTCTCAGGGCACACCGGATGAGCGAAGCGTACAGGAACCGACGTAACCCAAGTTGCCAAGGGATGGCCCCGCACGGTGCTCTAGTTCGGACCAACACTTAGACAAGCACTGGCCCGGGGGGCTAAAATAAAGATGACCCTTGGGTTGGCCGACCCAAGGGAAAGGGTAGGTGGTGGTGAGGCAAATGGTAAAACCAAGGTTGGGCCTTGCTGGAGGAGTTTTCTTCAAAGCGAATTGTCGAGGGGGTCCCATAAATCACCCGACCGCGTAAGGAACGCAAAATCCGGGAACATAACACCGGTATGACGGAAACTAGGGCGGCAAGAGTGGAACAAAACACTAGGCAAAAGGCCGAGTCTTCCACCCTTTACCAAGTATATAGATGCATTAATAATATAAGAGATATTGTGATATCCCAACCAAAATCCTGTCCACCATGGAGAAATCTTCAACTTCACCTGCAACTAGCAACGCTATAAGAGGGGCTGAGCAAAGGCGGTAACATAGCCAAACAACGGTTTGCATAGGAAAGGTGTCAAAGGTTAGAGGCTGACATGGCAATTTGGGATGGCTTGATAAACAGGTAATAGGTAGTGCAGCATAGCGATAGAACAAAATAACTAGCATAGCAATGATAGTAGTGAGATCCAGGGTAGCGGTCATCTTGCCTGAAATTCCGCAAGGAAGAAGAACGAGTCCATGAAGAAGACGAATGGATGAAGCTGAACCAAGCGGAGACGAACGAATCCTCATGATCGCAATGAAATAGGAACTAACAAGAAGAAGCACACAACATAGTAAACACACCACACATGAACAAAGTGTGATGCACAACAAGCATGATGCATGACAAGGCTACATGAAGCTACTCAGGGCAAGAGATGATGCAAACAAGAGCAACACGTCAAAGCAAGTTTAAATGAGGCCGGGAACAACATATAACAATTCCGGTAAGTCCTCATATGCAGTTTTCGAAATTGGTCCAGATCTGAATAAACCTTATGTTCAAGTTGTTCAATAGGAAGTTAAGATGCACCAAGATGATCTACATGAGATTCTTGTCAAGTTACATATAAAGTTCATTTAGTTCGGAGCTACGGCCTAGAAGATATGAGCAAAACAAGTTAAACATGGCATTGATGCAAAATGCATACAAACATCAAGAAAACACCTCAAAACAAGGATGCAACATGATTATATGAAGCTACATGCAATTCTAAGCAAGTTTCATATAGAGCACACTCAAAACGGAGCAACGGTTCAACACATACACTCCATACAAGTTTAAACGACAAGCTGTCCAAAACAACAACTAGGCATATTGCAAGCATCAAAACAACATGCTACAAGACCTCAACAAGAAAACAAAAGGCATGGGCATGATTTACAGGTAAAGCATAACAAAACATGAACACTGAGCTAACTCCAGAAATCACTAGAACATGCTCAAACACACATGGTAAGATTGCAACTTATAACAATTTCAGACTTTGCAGAAAATAACATCACGATGCAATATTTAGAGCTATCAAACGACATGTTACAAGAACTTATAATGGCAAACAAAGGCATGGCATGAAACTACTAAATGCATAGATCAAAAGTCCTTTACAGACCATAAGCCAAAAAGGATCATAAAATATAATGGCACCCACGTAAACATAGCAAGTTATATTATAGATTCAAACATGGCAGAAACAGAATTCTGAAGGCATATAGATGAGCTTGTGCAACTCACTACAGACCAAAACATGGCATGGCAAGGCACCCAACAGTAAGAAGACATGTTTGTGAAGCTAAGCATGGCAATAGCAAGGTCATAGGGTGCATGGAACACTAGCAAAACACATGACAACAACTGAACTTAATGTTAACAGGCTGAAAGCAACATTATGAAGCAACTTTAGAGCAAGATATGAACAATCTACAGCAAACTATAAATCCAACCAGGGGCATTTATGGTTAGAGGATGACATATAGATCAAAACATGTTTATAGAACATCTCCAGATTATGCATAGAATGATTAGTAGCAACAGGTTTACATAGCATCGCGAAATAACAGATTCAGCCTAGCAAAACAGCAACATCATGTACACTACTTAACAAGCTCGATTCACTCACCACAAGTCATTGCATGACAAGATAAGCATAGCATCATCAAGAAGACATGTTTGTGAAACAAACCAAGTCAAGAACAAGTTCATAGCATGCAAGGATCAACTATAACAAGCTTGGCCAAATTGAATAACATGTAAACCATCTGCCAGGAAACATTTTGAAGCAAAAGTAGAGCACGAAAAGGACATGCTAGACTACTCCATAATTGCAAATAATGGCATGAATGGATAGACAACAACCATATGTTCAAAACATCCTTACTGAAGTATCTCAAATTATGCATGGAGCTCTCTGTAGTATCAAGTTTACATGGCATCAAAATAACAACAGAACAGGGACTAAAAACAGCAACATCACGATGCCTAGTTTGCATGCTTGTGCTAGTCACCACATTGATCACAAAAATACATGGCATACACCTCTGTAAAGAAGACATGGCATAGTTCAAAACACATGAAGACATCAACCTCATAGGATGCACACATCAATCATGGCAAAAATGACAAAAGAGCTCGTTCTGATAACAGACAGCAGAAAACATTATAAAGCACTCTTACAACGATGATTCAGGCATCAAGATGACCTCAAATGAATATGATGCAATGGAATGAAATGATGTACTCGTCGAGACAAACAATTTGACATATTACACGCACGAATCTGAGCTATGGATGCAGAGGTACAGCAGGTCAAACATGGCATAAAAATTACTGCAGAATTGGGGACTTGGACGAATTTTGGAGGGGGGAAAGTCAACCTCGTGCACGGATTTCGAAGCAGGGCCGGAGAACTCGCCGGAGTTGAGGTAGAAGGTGGCCGGAGCTTGCCGGAGCGCGGGGGAAGACGCCGGCGTGGTCGGGGGAGGCCGGAGGGAGTTGGGGTCGGCCGGATCCGAGCGGATCTAGCCCCGAGGAGGCCGGCGGCGAGCTTCACGAGGCGGCGGCGGCTTGATCCCGCCCGGATCTCGCCGGATCCGGGCGCGGCGGTGGCGGGGAGCTCCGGGGTGCGGGGAGGCGAACTGGAGGCGGGCGCCTCGGGGCGCTGGCGGCGGAGGCCGGGCGGCGAGGGATGGCGGAGGCGGGAGGCGCCGGCCGGGCGGAGGCGGAGGCG
>NC_041385.1:521925094-521933438 GCF_002162155.2 Triticum dicoccoides
CCCGCGCCCGCCCTGGATGGGCTCCGCGGGCTGGGGCGGCGCGGAGAAGTGGGCGCGGGGCTCGGCGAATGGTGGCGGGGCGACACGGACGTGTCCGGCTGCGGCCGGACGTGTCTGGTGGCGGCGGGGACGAATCAGCTAGGGTTAGGGGGAAAATGATCCGGAATTTCGGGGGAGAGGGCATATTTATAGGTAGAGGGAGCTAGGAGAGTCCAAATGAGGTGCGGTTTTCGGCCACGCGATCGTGATCGAACGACCGAGAGCATGGAGGGGAGTTAGATGGGTTTTGGGCCACTTTGGAAGGGGTGTTGGGCTGCAAAGAGAAAGGGGCTTTACGGTTACCCGGTTAACCGTTAGAGTACCAAACGACCTCCGAATGGCACGAAACTTGACAGACGGTCTACCGGTGCTATACCAAGGCCACTTGGCAAGACTCGGTCCATTCCGAGAACGTTTAACACCTGCTCACAACAGGAGACAAAAGGGGAACGCCGGAGGGCATAGGAGCGCTGGATTGCAAAACGGACAACGGGGAAAAGGCTCGGATGCATGAGACGAACACGTATGCAAAATTAAATGCACATGATGACATGATAAAATGCAACACGCAAGCAAATAACATGGCAACAACGGCGAATAACTGGCAGACACCTGGCGCATCGAAACTGGGGCGTTACAGGAAGGCTAGAGATCAAGATTCATATGGTAGGAATGGAATATCTTGGTCTCAAGACATGTGTAGGTGGTTCTCTCTTAGAAAATGTAAGTTGGAAATGTAGGTTTGTTCTGATAGCTCTCCCCACGAATGAAGAAGGGTGGAGGGGTATATATAGCCTCCACACAAAATCTAACCGTTACATACACTTTACCAATGTCAGTGGGACCGAATTGAGAAACTCGGTCTGACCGATTCAACAAATCTAGTGACCGTTAGGATTTTCGGTGGGGCCGACATGCAACTCGGTAGGACCGATATGGTTAGGGTTAGGGCATAGACCGATTACACAAACTCGGTAAGACCGATTTTGGTAATAAGCTAACCAGAGAGTTGGTTAGGTAAACACGGTGGGACCGGTTCGCTCATTTCGATGGGACCGAAATGTTACGAAAGGGAAACAGAGAGTTTACATTGCAATCTCGGTGGGACCGGTCACTCATCTCGGTGGTACCGAAACGTTACGAAGGGAAACAAAGAGATTACAATCCCATCTCGGTGAGACCGAGATCCCTATCGGTGAGACCGATTTGCCTAGGGTTTGTGGCAGTGGCTATGACATGTGAACTTGGTGGCGCCGGATGGAAAGAATCGGTGGGGCCGAGTTAGACTTTAGGTTTAGGTCATATTTGGACTTTTCCTATAGACTCAATGTGATCATGGATCACTAAAATATAAAATGTAGAGTCTTGAGCTTTGAGCTTGAGCCAATCCTTTTATCCTTCGTATTTTGAGGGGTCCACTTTTCACATCCATGCCATGCCATTCATTGAGCTTTTCCTGAAATATTTATCTTGGAATAATGTTAGCTCAATGAGTTATATGTTGTTAGGAATTACCAAAACCACCTAGGGATAGTTGCACTTTCAATCTGCCCCTTTTTGGTAATTGATGACAACATATAGATCAAAGCTTCGACAAATGATAATAAGATTGAAAAACATTGTTGCTTTGAGAAGTATGTGAAATGTGAGAGCTCCCCCTAAATTTGTGCATGGTTTAAGATTTGCTTTCGACTGCAAATGCACATAGAGTTAGGATCATGAGTTACTCTCCCATGTCACATACATCTTGGTGGAGCATTCAAAATGATAATAATCAAAATACATGCACTCATCACCAAGCAAAGTGAATGATCATATAGAGATATAGAGATAAAAGGATAATGTCATCCAACAAGCATTAATGTAGCAAATGATCAAACACATGATCATCCAAGTATCACACAGACATAAAGTATCTCAAACAAGCGAAAGAAAACAAAGTTCAACCACCAAAACAAGAGAGAATAAAAGCAAAAACACTCTCTCGAAGCCTATGATCCATACATTTTTCTCCCCCTTTGGTAACAAGTTACCAAAAAGTTCCTTGAAAATGCATAGTACTAAATTGACTCTCAGGCTTGGTCTTGATGTGGTGGTGTAGAAATGACTCCAAGAACGAAGGCATCACTCAATGAAGTTGGAGCTGGTGGAGTAGAAGCTGGAGCTGGTGGCACTGAAGCTGTAGCTGGTGCAGATGAAGTTGCTCTTGTGTCTGTCACTGGCACTGCAGCTGATCTCTGAGCTCTAGGCACTCCGGAAAACGCCTCAGTGGTTGTCTTGCCCTTCCTCTCCTGCATGTCATCTTGGAGTTTCTCAACAATAGACTGGATCTCAGTTTCTTTAGTGGATCCTCTGACCTTCAGCATAGGAGTCCTTTTGGCTGGAATTTTCCTGTTCATTCCAGGCTTAGTGGCTGCAGTTGTGCCATATTCCTTCTTAAGCACTTCTCTAGAAGTGGCTTCATCCTCTTCTGCCACATAATCTTCATCCTCAGAGTCTGAGGTTCTCTTCTTTCTGCCCCTGGTGGCAGCTTTGGGTAAGTTGCTTGGGGTGCTCCTGCTGCCATCATCTAAGGAACTGGAGGGACTAGTGCCCTCACTCATGTGAACCTGCTCCTCTTCCCTGTTCTGGTTGTCACTTTGATCAGACATATTGCAGACACTGACAGCTGACCCTGTGAATAGATATAGATGAGATAGAGGGGATGAGCATCACAAAATACTGAGGTTTTTGCAAAACAATGGGTTAAAAACTTAGTTTTAGTTTTCCATAGAAAGCATTTTGGATCTACCGATTTGTAAACTCGGTGATACCGAAGCAGCTTTAGGAACCTAAACTAGTGAACTCGGTCAGACCGGGTCATAGTTCGGTGGCACCGAGACTGCTAGGGTTTCATAAAGTCCTGAACTTGGTCACACCGATTTGCAATTCTCGGTCCGACCGAGAATCACATGTGCAATGGCCTTGGCCAAATCGATGGAACCGATTTCTACAACTCGATGGGTCCGAGATGGTTTCGGCAGAAACCTAACCTTAAATTTTCAATCCAAACCTAATCTACGGAGCGTTTTGACTGGATAAGATTGTTTCAATCGTGGCAAGACTCATGGTGAACACAATGTGCTAGGAATCAGATAGGGATAGCACAGTGATCAAGTCCATACCCTAGTTTGGTGATGGACTCGCTACGGCGGCAACGACGGAGTTGATTCCCGTTGACAGCGGCAGAGACCAGCGGCGGGAGGCAGCTGGCAACAAGGAGGACGATCCGGAGACCCTGGAGGCAGAGCGGGATGAGCGCGGCGAAAGAGTTCAGAGAAAATTTCCAAAGTTTTGCCCGTGGGTATATATAGCCCGACCCTGTCGGTGTGACCGAGTGGAACAACTCAGTGGCACCGAGATGCATTACTGCAAGAAGTTACTGCAACTTGGTGTGACCGAAAATTTCAAATCGGTTGCACCGAGATTGAAAACCTAGATCGACTTAGTGATCTCAGTATGACCGCAATGGAAGAATCGGTCACACCGAAACGCACAAAGAAGTTTTGGAAGTTTAAGTCCATGACGAATCGGGGACTCCGAGTGCTCCTCACACAGAGTGGTTCGAATCTGACTTGATCAAACTTTGTGATGTAGCATGAATAGAGTTTGAGACAAGGTTCTTAGGCATTCTTGTACATCCACTTGGCAAAAGAAAAAGAAACCACACAAGGAAAACTACAAGTGGATGTCCTTGAATGAGTAAAATATGCAACCAACATGCTCACACAATAAAATGACAAATGAAATATGTGGCAAAGCATGCACAACCAATTCTAGCATCTATCAAGCAATTGGCGATGACTAGGTCATCTATATATGAGTATATTGACTTAGGAGTCAAATGAGAACATTTGATCATAAGTCATACTCATCGTTTAAGCTCAAGTGGGGTTACCACTTTTAAATAATGCATTGATGTGTTCACACCATTAGAGTTGCTTTAACTCAATTCTTAGAGTAAATCTCCCCCTAGATGTGAGATCTCCCCTTAGAGGGATGAACTAACCTTGGGTTTTGTCGATGATGACTTCATGTAGGTGTTGAAGATATGGATGCTCAATGTTGATGTAGATCTTTTGGAGCAATCCTTTGGACTGAGTTGCACTTTCAATACCTACACGGGTTAGTCACACAAGGAACAAACAAGGATATCCATAGACATAGAGTGATGCACACACAAAATGATGTCTATGAAAGCATTAGGTTACCTTTTTCCCTTGTCTTACCAACAAGAGGGTTTGTGACTCCATGGACTAGTGCAAGATGTGGAAGTTTATTGCACTTGTCCTTGCCAAAATGATATGAGTGAAGTATATTGGCGGAGTCACCCTCAAGAACTCTCTAGTTCTTCTTCTTTAGGATCCACACCATGTTGATGGGAATCCTTGGAGTTGTAGTCCTACTTGATGAAGTAGAACTTGACGTAGTCTTGGGAACCCACTTGACCAAGGCCTTGGGAGCTTCTTCAAATGCATCAATCTCCTCTTGAAGCTCATCCTTGCCTTTTTTCTTGTGGTCTTGTGGTGGAAGATCATCTTGAGCTTGTATCCCTTTGAAGGAAGTAGGATCATACTTCTCTTGTTGAGGAACAAACTTCGTCTTGCGGTATTGATCTTCTTCCCACTCAACTCCATTGGCATTGAACTTTTGTTCAAAACCAACACCTTGGTTCTTTCGGTGCCTTCCTTGCTTGCGTACAATTTCTTCGAATTGCTTACTTCCAACAAGACTCTTGTAAACACCTTTCTCTATAATTCCCTTCAATAAGCTATTTTCTTGCTCAAGTGTAACTTGGCTAAGAGAATCATTAGTGGAATCAAGAGAACTACTAGAAGCAACAACATGGTTTTAACATGATTATTGTTACTACTAGAGGAAGAATCCTTCTTGTTCTTGTTACTAGACTTGACTTGAGGCATGTAAGTAGATAAGAGTAAATGCTTGGCAATGTAAGAAGAACTTTTCTTGCGAAGATCATCATTGATTGCTTTTAAGAACTCATGCTCTTGCTCAAGGTTCAGCTTTTCAAAGCGTAACTTCCCATGAGTCCTCAAAAGTTCTCGATGATCCCCTAAGATAGTTTCATGAGCTAACTTAAGAGTGTTTAGTTCTTTAGTTAGGAGCTCAATCTTCTCCTTATCATCGTCATTCGTTTTATCTTGATTAGCATGATTAATTGACGTTTCATCATAGTATTCATCACTAGAGTTGTCAATAAGTAAATCATCATCACCTAGCAAGTCATCTTCATCACTATTGAAATCAACATACTCAGGGTGTGTTACCTTCGGGCCTTTAGCCATGAAGCATCTTCCAAGCCCCTCATTTGGTGAATCAAATATGTCATAGGAGTTGGTTGACACAAGTGCTAGACCGGCAACACCTTCATCTTGAGTATGTTTGGAGTCGGAGTGATAGCTTCTCTCGGAGTGATGTTTGGAGTCAGAACCGGATACCCATTCACCAACATGAGCTTGATGTCTTCGTTTTGTGTAGCTCCTTGATGACTCATCCTTCCTTTCTGAATCCTTGCTTCTCCGGGATGTTCTTCGTTCATAACGATCATCTCTACTCCTTCTCTCTCTTGGCGGTGATTCTTCTCTTTTACTTCTCCTTTTAGGTGATTCTTCTCTTCTTTTGTAGGGAGCTATACACTCATTGGAATAATGTCGGGGTCTTCCACAGTTGTAGCAATTGCACTCTCGACTAGAAGATCTTTTATCATTGTAGGACCTTGACTTGGAACTTCTTTCCTAGCTTCTACTCTTGTAGAACTTGTTGAAGTTCTTCACCATTAGGCTCAATTCTTCAATGAAGGTTTGTTTCTCATTTGATGATGTGGGAGCTTCACATGAGGCTTTGTAAGCACCACTTGACTTGTTGTGCAGCTCCTCCTTATCCTTGAGTGACATCTCATGGGCAACAATTCTTCCAATGACCTCCGTTGGCTTGAGATTCTTGTAATTAGGCATCATTTAGATCAATGTGCACACGGTATCATATTTTCCATCCAATGCTCTTAGGATCTTCTGGATGATGAATTTGTCGGTCATCTCTTCACTTCCTAAGCCGGCAATCTCATTTGTGATGAGAGCAAGCCTAGAGTACATTTCAGCGACACCTTCACCATCCTTCATCTTGAACTTGTCAAGTTGACTTTGAAGCACATCCAACTTGGATTCCTTGACGGAGTCGGTACCTTCGTGCATATCAATCAAAGTATCCCAAATTTCCTTTGCATTCTCAAGACGTCTGATTTTGTTGAATTCTTCGGTGCATAATCCATTGAAGAGGATATCACAAGCTTGAGCATTGTATTGCAGCATCTTCAACTCTTCTGTGCTAGCTTCACGGTTTGGTTCTCTCCCATCAAAGAATTCACCTTGCAAGCCAATACACACAATATCCCAAACGGCAGGGTTATGTCCAAGGATATGCATTTTCATCTTATGCTTCCAACTAGAAAAAATAGTACCATAAAAGTAAGGACCTCTACGGTGGTAGTTTCCCTCGCTAGACGCCATACTCTCCTAGGTTGTGAAACCAAGGCTATGGAAATCAAAGCAAATGGAGATCAAAGCTCTGATACCACTTGTAGGATTGGAAATATGTATAGAGGGGGGGGTGATTAGACTACTTGACCAAATAAAACTTAACCTTTTCCCAATTTTAGTCTTTGGCAGATTTTAGCAAACTTAGCAAAAGTCAAGCAATCTTAACACAATTCAAGCAAGCATGCAAAGAGTATATGAGCAGCGGAAAAGAAAGCATGCAACTTGCAAGAATGTAAAGGGAAGGGTTTGGAGAATTCAAATGCAATTTGGAGACACGGTGATTTTTGAGCCGTGGTTCTGATAGGTGGTGCTATCGTACATCCACGTTGATGGAGACTTCAGCCCATGAAGGGTAACGGCTGCGCGAGTCCACGGAGGACTCTACCCAAGAAGGGTCCACGAAGAAGCAACCTTGTCTATCCCACCATGGTCGTCGCCCACGACGGACTTGCCTCACTAGCGGTAGATCTTCATGAAGTAGGCGATCTCCTTGCCCTTACAAACTCCTTGGTTCAACTACACAATCTTGTCGGAGGCTCCCAAGTGACACCTAGCCAATCTAGGAGACACCACTCTCCAAGAAGTAACAAATGGTGTGTTGATGATGAACTCCTTGCTCTTGTGCTTCAAATGATAGTCTCCCCAACACTCAACTCTCTCTCACAGGATTTGGATTTGGTGGAAAGAAGATTTGAGTGGAAAGCAACTTGGGGAAGGCTAGAAATCAAGATTCATATGGTAGGAATGGAATATCTTGGTCTCAACACATGAGTAGGTGGTTCTCTCTCAGAAAATGTAAGTTGGAAGTGTAGGTTTGTTCTGATGGCTCTCTCCATGAATGAAGAGGGGGTGTAGGGGTATTGCGGTGTACTAGAATAGGGGTACCCTAGTACCCCGAACTTGTGCACGAGCAGTTGCAGCGCCCCGCGGCAAGGCTTGCCGGGCGACCGCCAAGGTCCTCCATGGTTCCCTGGGAGCCATTCAAGAACAAAGTATTTAAGCTCAGGAGACAAGGCCCCGGCAAGAGGACTTTGCCGGGAAGGCCAACCAAGGCATTCCAAGGAACTTGCCGCGACGCGCCACGCGCTCCGGCAAGGCAACAAGGCCCCGGCAAGAGGAGCTTGCCGGGAAGACTAACCAAGGCATCTCGAGGCCCGGTGGGCGACAAGCTTCCAGGACCGGCAAGACAATGGTCGCGGCAAGGCGCTTGCCGCGGCAGGCGGCCACTCTATATCCACGCTCCAGCACATCCACCAACGTGTCGCTCTGGGGGCCTTCCCAGGCGCGCGTGACGGATGGCTGTGCAGCCAGCGGTGCGCAGTGGCATGCGAAGCTGACAAGATCGCCATCGTGGCGAACGGTGGCGCCCCTGACGGTCCTTTTCTGTGCTGTTTGGGCGACTCAGACGGGCATTTAATGCCTTTGTCCCCTGCCGTCAGGGTTAGGTAGAAAACACTGTACAAGTAACTGTACCAACTACCTCGCCTTTTACATTTGTACCCTTCTCTGCGTTGCCACCTGTCGGTGACCCCTTTAGCATATAAAAGGAGGCCCATGCGCAACGTAGAGGGGGTTCGGACCAAGAAAAACACTTAGCTCTCTCGAGCAAGAACATAATACAATCAGACAAGCAGCAGTAGGAGTGTTATCTCTCCGGAGAGCTCCGAAGCTGGGTAAACTGCTCGTGTGCTTCGCCTCGACCTGCTCTT
>NC_041385.1:521933650-521945841 GCF_002162155.2 Triticum dicoccoides
TGTCCGTGGGTCAGTTTCCCTGACATCTTTGGCGCGCCAGGTAGGGGGGCGTCGAGATTGCGTGAACCTGATCCAGCGTTCACATGATCTAGATCTTCATTTCCTTCATCAACATGCCACCGAAGAAGAAGACTTCGGCGGCGGCCGCTCCGTCCACGTCACTTCCGCCACCGTTGGAGCAAACGGGTGGTGGAATGGACGCCGGCGGAAGAATGGACGTCGACGAGGAAGCTTATGATGCTTCCAGGTCCAAGGACAAGGCTGCACAAACCTCGGCGACCGTACATGTTCCGCGTCCATCTCAGGAGGCGCAGGACCAACAGCGTCATGGCACACGCAGTGCCATACGCATGATAGGCCAAGACCAAGCTGGTGGATCCCGGAGCGCTCAAAACCAGCATGCGCGCCAGCGTGCTGGCGCGAGCGAGGCGCGGTCGCCTGGACGGGATGCTGCTCCTTCTAACATAGTTAAGAGTCCGAGCACATCCCGCTCCTCGCGCCGTCCGCCACTACCACCCACCACTCCAGCAGAAGCTTTGGCGCGAGCTCAACTGCTCCTGGATTACCCTCCAACGTCGGACAAGATCGACGAATGAAGGGCCACCATTCAGAGTCTCATCGGCTACGCCAACGGCGACACTCCACGACAGCCGAGCGCGTCGCTGCCGCGGCAGGGTGGCCAGGCGCGAGCCGGTGGCGACGAAACTAGTGGAGGTGCAACCACCATGCAATCACCGCCCCGAAGGCCAAGATCGCCGACTCGCCGGATCCACCTCGACAGCGACTCCACCGCATCGTCGGATCCACGGGCTCGTCGCGATCAGCGCCAAGTTCTACACAATAGACAACAAGAAGACGCTCGTACTCACATCGAGCACCGAAGAGAAGCGCGACGTCAATCCGACAAGCGCGTTGGGCCCTCTGTTGACATGCATGCGCCAGGGGAACCAGGCGATCTGCCGTACACGGTAGGTTGCCCTGCGTTCACTCGTGAGCTGCGGCAAGTCTAGTAGCCCAGCACGAAGAACTTTAAGCCAGATGTACCGGAGAAGTACGACGGCAAGACGCATCCGTCGGAGTTCCTCAGCATCTACACCATTGCGGTGCAGGCTGCCGGGGGACGAGACGACAAGATCCTTGCCAACTATTTCCCGCTGGTACTCAAGCCCAACGTCAGATCCTGGCTCATGCACTTGCCGGACAACTCCATCTCCTCTTGGGCTGATCTATGCCATCTGTTTGTCGGCGCCTTCACAGGCGGCCACAAGCCTCATGGCCAAGAGAGTGACCTTCACCTGCTCGCCCAGAAGGAAGGAGAACCCCTGCGCAAGTACATTCAGAGATTCAGCAGTGTGCAGCACAATATCCCAGACGTCCACCCAGCCGCGGTGATCAGCGCGTTCCATCAAAACGTGCGAAACCGCAGGATGCGGGAAGAAATGGTGATGTGCAAGATCAGAAATGTCAGTGAGCTGTATGCCCTGGCCGACAAGTGTGCACGTGCTGAGGAAGGGATGAGACTCCCCGGAGAGAACATAGGAGCAGGAGGATCTGACAGTGAGGACGCTGCCCCGGCAAGGAAAAACCGGCGACGGAACAATAGGAAGAAGAAAGGCAAAGAGGTGCTAGTTGTTGAGCTGTCCGGCAACGGAGGTGGCGCCAAGAAAGCCAAAGCTGGTGACTCCGGCAAGGAGGTTGCCGCGGAGGTGGCGGTCCCCGACAAGCAGGATGACACCAACCAGCAGTATTGCAAGATCCACCGCACCAAGGGCCATGATCTCCAGAGCTGCAAGAAAGTTGAGCAGCTTGTTGAGCAACAGAAAGCTGAATACGAGCGGCGCGACAAGGAGAAGGCCCAGGAAGGTGTTGGAGGATCCGGCAAGAAACGTCCCGGCCGAGGAGGACGTCGCGGCAAAGCCAAACAGCGGCAAGGAGACAGACCTCCTCGCGGCCGCGACAAGGATGAAGATGACGACGGTGATGAAGACCTGGATGATGAGGAGACTGATGAGCAGGAGTTTCAGAAAGCCACAGAGGTCCTGTGCGTTGACGGTGGTGCTTCTCTGCATACTTCGCACCGCCAGCTCAAGCAGTGGGTGCGGGAAGTTAATGCAGCAGAACCACCTGTTGAGTCACGCAGGCCTCTGAAATGGTCTAGCACGCCTATCATCTTTGATATCGAGGACCACCCTGATCGCATAACTGTGGTCGGTTGCTTGCCGATGTTGGTTTCACCAACTATCTGCAACCTCAAGGTCACCAAGATGCTAGTTGACGGCGGGGACGGCTTGAACCTGATCTCCTCCGCGGTGCTCCAGAAACTCCAGATCCCTGACAGCGAGCTCGAAGAAACTGGCACGTTTCAAGGAATCAACCCGGGAAGGAGCAAGCCGAAGGGAAAGATCATGCTGCCGATAACATTTGGCAGCGAGCTGAACTTCAGGACTGAGAGGGTCACGTTTGATGTTGCTGATTTTCCATTGCCTTACAATGGAATCCTTGGCCATCCAGCACTTGCCAAGTTCATGGCAGCCTCTCACTATGCATACAACATACTGAAGATGCCAGGCCCGATAAGTGTCATCTCTGTCCCTGGCGACAAGAAGGATGCTCTTATCTGTGCCGACAAGATCTACCGGGAAGTAACAGCCGCAACAGATCGCAAGTCACTTACCGCTGAAGCTCCCGGGGGGAAGAAGAAGACCAAGTCCGGCAAGAGCTCTGATGCCCACTCCGGCAAGCGCACCTCTTCGGAGTGCTGCGCTACCGTCGAGGACGCACCATCGAGCTCCACCGGCAAGTGTAAGAAGGCGATGGCAGCTCCACCTGAGACCAAGAAGGTGTCCGCCAAGGAAGACGGCACTGGTGGTACCTTCACCATCAGTGCCACTCTCGACCCCAAATAGGAAAGCGCGCTCGTTGCTTTCCTGCGGGCGAATGTCGACGTGTTTGCGTGGCAACCGTCTGATATCCCCGGTGTTCCCAGGAAAGTAATTGAGCACCACCTTGCCGTCTGTCCTCATGCGCGGCCCGTCAAGCAGAAAGTCAGGAAACAGGCAGTGGAGTGCCAAGAATTCATTGCAGAAGAAATCAAGAAGTTGGAAGCAGCAGGCCTTGTCAGAGGAGTGCTCCATCCCACGTGGCTGGCCAATCCTGTTGTCGTGCGCAAGGCTAACGGGAAATGGAGACTTTGTATCGACTTCACCGATGTTAATAAAGCTTGTCCCAAAGACCCATTTCCCTTGCCGCTCATTGACCAGATTGTTGACTCCACGGCCGGATGTGATTTGCTTTCATTTCTTGATGCATACTCAGGATACCATCAGATCTTCATGGCAGAAGAGGATGAGGAGAAGACCGCATTCATCACCTCGTGTGGCATGTACTGTTTCGTACGGATGCCTTTCGGTTTGAAGAATGCTGGTTCAACATTTGCGAGGGTAGTCCACCACGCTTTTGAGCCGCAGATGCACAGAAATGTGGAAGCCTACATGGATGACATAGTGGTCAAGAGCAAGGACAGGGCGACCCTGATTCAAGATTTAGACGAGACATTTGCAAATCTGCGCAAGATCAACCTCAAGCTTAACCCTGAGAAGTGCGTATTTGGAGTCCCTTCCGGCAAGCTTCTCGGGTTCTTTGTGTCTCAGCGGGGAATTGAAGCCAATCCCGACAAGATCAAGGCCATTGAGCAGATCGAAGCACCAAAGCGCATCAAGGATGTACGAAAACTTGCCGGTTGCGTGGCTGCTCTCAGCAGGTTTATCTCTAGATCTGCTGAGCGCGCCCTACCATTTTTCAAAATATTGAAAAAGGCAGGTCCAATGAAATGGACTCCGGAGGCGGAGGCTGCGCTGCAGGACTTGAAGAGATACCTGTCCTCCACTCCAACACTTGTCGCACCTAAACCACGAGAGAAGTTGCTACTGTACATAGCGGCAACTAATCAAGTGGTTAGTGCTGCGTTAGTGGCGGAGAGGGAGGTAGATGATGAGCCAGCAACCACGGCAGATGCATCCAGCGACAAGCAGGGGGCTTCGCCGACAAGCTCTGGTCCCGACAAGGATGGATCTACGCAGGAGCATGACAAGATGCAGAAGAGAATGGTGCAGCGCCCAGTTTACTTTGTTAGTTCCCTTCTGCAGGGGGCTAGGTCAAGGTACTCCGGAGTGCAGAAACTGCTTTTCGGCCTTCTCATGGCCTCGAGAAAGCTGCGCCATTACTTCCAAGCACATGAGATCACAGTCGTCACTCGCTTTCCGCTGAAGAGGATACTGCAAAATCCAGAAGCGACAGGCAGGATTGTCGAGTGGGCGCTGGGACTGTCAAGCTTTGGCCTCAAGTTTGAGAGCACTTCAACTATCCAAAGCAGAGCATTGGCAGAATTCATAGCAGAGTGGACGCCAACGCCAGATGAAGAAATTCCAGAGACGAGCATCCCCGTCAAGGAGGCAAGCAAAGAGTGGCTGATGTACTTTGATGGTGCCTTCTCGCTGCAAGGCGCCGGTGCGGGCGTGCTGCTTGTCGCGCCCACCGGAGAGCACCTCAAGTACGTAGTCCAGATGCACTTTCCCAAGGAGCAAGCAACCAACAATACTGCAGAGTATGAAGGATTGCTTGCCGGTCTCAGAATCGCAGCAGACCTTGGGATCAAGAAGTTCATTGTCAAGGGTGACTCACAGCTTGTCGTCTGCCAAGTGAACAAGAATTACCAGAGTTCGTTGATGGAAGCATATGTTGATGAAGTGAGAAAGCTAGAAGAGCACTTTGACGGCCTACAGATGGAGCATGTCCCAAGAGCACAGAATGACATTGCTGATGGCCTGTCAAAGTGCGCCGCACTAAAGTTACCTGTGGAACCAGGGATCTTTGTGCTCAAGCTGACTCAACCATCCGTAACACCATCAACTGGACAAAGCAAGAAGAGGAAGTTGGTTTCTGGTGACTACCTTCCGGCAGAGCTCCCCGAAGCCGCCGCCAAGAAAGTCCCCAAGATCAACGCCAAGGATGCTGAGGAGCAGTCTGCTCCGGCAAGCCTTATGGTTTGTTCCATTGAAGCAGACGCTCCCGACAAGCTTTGCTCCGGCAAGTTTGCCGGGGAACATCAAGCTCCGGCAGGGCCGCAAGTCCTTGCCATAGAAGTGGATGTTCCCGCAGCAGCAGATGTGCCTTTAGTCCTTGTTGTCGAGCCACAAGCTCCAGCATGGGCGCAGCAGATTGTCCATTTCCTTCAGACACGAGAACTTCCCGAAGAGCAAGAAGAAGCAGAAAAGTAGCCCGGCAGTCAAGTATGTACCAGTTTGTCGATAGCATACTGTACAGAAGAAGACTCAATGGTGTGAAATTGAAGTGCATTTGCCGGGAAGACGGACAAAAGCTGTTGGCAGAGATACATGGAGGCATATGTGGCCACCACATTGGCGCAAGAGCACTTGCCGGCAAAGCTTTCCGGCAAGGTTTCTTTTGGCCGACAACCCTCCAGGATGCAGCTGCACAAGTAACCAAGTGTGAAGCGTGCCAGTTCCATTCCAAGCAGATACACCAGCCAGCTCAAGCTCTCCAGACGATCCCTTTATCCTGGCCATTTTCGGTCTGGGGGCTCGACATCCTCGGCCCCTTCCCCCGAGCTGTCGGGGGCTTTGAGTACTTGTACATTGCAATCGACAAGTTCACAAAGTGGCCGGAAGTGGAACCAGTGAGGAAGGCGACAGCACAGTCAGCAGTCAAGTTCTTCAGGTCAATTGTTTGCCGTTTCGGGATCCCTAACAAGATCATCACCGACAACGGCACGCAATTCACGAGCCGCACCTTCATGCAGTACGTCCAAGACCTTGGCGCCAAGGTCTGCTTTGCTTCTGTTGCTCACCCGAGAAGCAACGGTCAAGCAGAGAGGGCAAATGCTAAAGTGTTGCGCGGGCTCAAGACCAGAACTTTCGATAGGCTGCGCAAGTGCGGAAGAAACTGGATCGAGGAGCTGCCGGTGGTTCTTTGGTCTATCAGGACGACGCCAAATCGAGCCACTGGCCGGACACCTTTCGCTCTAGTCTATGGAGCAGAGGCAGTTCTCCCCACGGAACTCGTATACGGATCACCTCGAGTACTCGCTTATGATGAGCTTGAGCAAGAGCAGCTGCGACAAGATGACGCGCTGCTCCTTGAGGAGGATCGTCTTCAGGCTGCTGTACGAGCTGCTCGATATCAGCAAGCTTTGCGCCGCTACCATAGCCGCAAAGTTAATGCCAGAAGCTTCGAGGAAGGCGACCTTGTTCTTCGGCGCGTTCAGTCCGCCAAGAATTCCAACAAGTTGACGCCGAAGTGGGAAGGCCCTTATCGGGTGAAACGAGTCACTAGGCCCGGTGTTGTCCGCCTTGAGACCAAAGATGGCACTCCGGTGAGCAACTCCTAGAATATTGAGCATCTTCGCAAGTTTTACCCATAGGGCGCGGTTGCCGGAACCCGTTCCGGCAACCACCTTTTGTACAAGTCTTGCCGCTGTTGCATGTAATCCTTTGTACAAAGCTGGGCGCAGATCCCGTGCATAAGTAAAGATCGTGTGCTCCGCACATCTTGTCAATTTCATGCATTATCTTCTTCCTTGCATGCATTATCTGACACTTTGTGCAGCACCTACACCCGGTAAGCAATAACGAGCCGAAAGGCTCCATATTGTTATTTTCTCTTCTTTCTTTTTCTCAACAAAGGAAAGGAAGGTTCCTCCGCACACAAGTTTGCCGGGGGGGAAGGAGAAGATTATGATGTGGACCAGGCGTCATTCATGCAAGTTTCGCCTTGTCATTCAAGCAAGTTTCGCCTTGCCGGGAAGCAAACGACAGAAAAGCTAAGTTGCCAAAGTTTGAGCAATCAGTTTCTAAATTTTTAAGTTATCTTCCTCGAACGACCCTGCTTTGTATGGAAAACCTGTGCGCGGAGGAACCAACTCGTAGCTAGTTGCGCCCTTACTTTGTTTCGAGTCCGCTCAACAACTTAAGTGTGCTGCATCTAGTTGCGACAAGGTTTCTTGTCGGAAGCGGCACTGCCAGCAGGCTGCTGACGTCCCGCACTCAGCGCTCGCGGCTCGGGTGCCTGCTCCGACAAGTTCCCTAAAATCGTAGGGTAAAAACGTACAAAGGAAGGAATCTAGTAGAGGAAATAACATAGCAATTGATAACAAAAATAAAGTTATATTACAAGATAACTTGTCGCAGCTCTAACAGACTATTTTCATAACATGATTAGCAGCGACAAGGAAAAGCAAGAAATGGGCGGCCTAGTCTACGCGATCGCCTTCAACCCTCTTGATCTCGCTCACCTTGTCCACAATAGGTGCGACAAGGGCCTTGAGCGCGTCCCGATCGGCGTCTGGCGGCAAGGACTTGAGGACGTTGGTGAAGTTGAGGCCTGGATTGCGGAAGGCCACCTTCATCAGCACCTTCTGGAGAACTCCTGCGCAGATCCTGCGCGACTCGTCATCCAGCTACTTTGGGATCCTCTCCCGGAGCCGCTGGAGTGCCGTCGCCACGCCCTTGAAGAACAGGCTGAGCTTGGCGCTGGGTTGGAGATTCTCGTCGGAGGGATACCCAAAGTCCTCCATCCCCAGCTGCGCCAGCTCCTCGTCGATGACTGCAGCGATATTCACCAGACCCTCGGTCTAGTGCTCCACAGTCTCTCTGAATGAGTTCTGGGTAACGGCGATGCTCTCCAGCAGCGCCTTGTCAGCCTTGACCTTCTCCGACAAGGTCTTCTCCCGCTCCTTGGCGTCATCCAGCGTCTGAGTTAGCGTGGCCAGCTTCATCTCCAGGTCCGCGTTGGAGTCCTTGGTGGTGCTGAGATCCTTGTTCCTCTCGACGAGAAGACCTTGCAGCTCACCATGGGAGGCAGCATCCTTCTCGCGCTCGCGCTTGAGCACGGCAAGCTCCTCGCCGCTCTTCCCGATGTTGGCCTCCAGCTGCGCCACCTTCTCCTCCAGCTCTTTCTTGGTGGCCTCTGCGGTTGCGGCAGCGTCCTTTTCTTCCTTGAGCGCCCCGCCAAGTGCTTGCTCGCGCTCGGCGAGCTCCTCCTCGTAGCTATCGAGGTTGGCCTTCCGCTGCACCAATTCGCCTTCTCGCGCGGACTACTTCTCGGCAGTGAGCCTTTGTTCCTCCTCAGCTTCGGCCTTCTTGAGAAGTAAGGTCGTACGCTCCTCTGCGAGTCTCTCCCGCTCCTGTGCCTGGGACCGGAGAGCTTCCTGGTTGAGGCCCCGGAGCTCCTCTGCGCGCTTCTCCATATCAACTCCCGCCTTTGCGACAAGCGCTTCCCGGGAAGCCAGCTTGCCTCGTCGGGCGCGGTAGAGTGACAGCAGCTTCCGCAGCAGCTGCTCCTCCTCAGGCTCGCCACTGCTGCTGCTTGGCGCATCAACCAACAACAGCCCGGCGGAGGCGAGCAGCTCCTCATCGAAAGTTTCCCCCTCGACCGGTGCCCTGGAGCTCGACGCCCAAGGTAGCTCGATGAAGATATCGTCGCCGGCCTTCAAGTAGGCGCCGGGCTGGGGCTCTTCGGAGCCTGGCTCCGCGGTAGCGGCGGAGGGATCGGCGGTCGATGCAGCGCCTGGCGCTCCTGTGGCCTCAGGGCCGTCAGTGCGATCGCCCGACCCCTCACCGGCTTTTGTTGCGGCAGCCTTGGCGGCCTCTTCACTAGCAGGCTCATTAGCACCGGCCCCTTCTTTGTTGACGGCGGCGTCGTCGTTGCTGCCATGCACGCCTTCCTCGCCGGCGTCCTCTATCTCCATTGGCTCCGCAGCAGATGGATCTGAAAAACGAAGAAGGAAGAAAAAGTCAAGCAAATATGCAAGAAGAAGATCAGAAGAAGAAGAACCCAAGGGAAAAGTTTTTGGACAAGTGGATTACCTGTGCCAAGATCTGCAGTTGCGATCTCAGCCACTGCAGGGTCGTTGGTGCTGTCCCTTGCCGGAGAACTACCCCTTGCCGGAGATTTCTCCCTTGTCGGAGAGCGCTCTCTTGCCGGGGACCCCTCCCTTGGCGGCGTAGTCGAAGCAGATGGCGCTTCGGGACCAGCCTCCGGGCGCTCCTGATGTGGCTGTTCTGCTCCTACACAAATCAACAAGCAAGATATCAGCAAAGGAAAAAGCACTCATGCGCGCTTGACAGCAGGAAGCTAACTATGAACTTACGCTGGGGGCTGCGCTGGGGCTGCTTTGAGGAGTGGTTGCCGGGTCCGTCAAGGTGGTCTCGGACCCAACCCCTGCCGACACGGTGGGGTCATCCTCGATGAAGATCACCGCGGCCTTGGCTCTCTTCGCCGCTCTCTGGGCCAGCATCCTGAAAAGGAGTAGGTTCAGATTGAAGCAAGTCAGATACAAGATAAAAACAGCAAGATTGAAGAACTACAAGAGCATTGAAGAAACTTACTCTTCTTCCTCCTCGTCGGAACTGAGCGCGGAGAGATCGAAGTCCGGCTCCCCTCCGGTGCGACGAGGCGGAGGAGTAGGATCCCTTGCCCGTTTGGCGGGGGCGGTGGCGGTGGACAGGGAAGATCCCGCTCCAGTCGCCGCTGCTGCGTGAGGTGCTCCCGCGGCAACATTGCTTGCCGCGGTAGAGCGTGTCGCACTGCTCGGCGGCTGTTGACCCGGCTGCCGCCCCGCTACGTCCGCGGCCCTGCGAAGATGCCTTCTTCGCGGGGCCGGGGGCTCCGCCTGCGGCAAGCATTCTGAAGGCTCGGGCCCTTCCTCGCCGGCCTCGCTCGGCTCAGCTTCAGAGCCGGCAAGATCTTCCTCGCCAATGAACTCCGCGCGCTCAGCAAGGTTTGCCGCCTCTGCCGCCTCCGCCTCCTCCACGGTGAACCCGAATGCGCCCGCGGCAGCTGCGGCCGCAACCTCTTCCACCCTAGTGGCGATGCGCTGCAGCTCCTCGTCGGTGGTGTCACGGGTGAGGCTCTTCTGCTCATCAGCGCGGACCGGCACTTCTTCCAAGTTGTCGAAGAACGCTTGCACGACATCATCTGCAGGCTCTTGCCAAGTTGGAACGATTCCGTGTGAATCGCACAACGGCATCATGGCGCGGATCCGGTCAAGCGAAGTTTTGTTGCACAATGGAACTACGCCCCTCGGCGGCGTGAATGGGTGCTGGGGATCGCGTTTGAACATCTCCAGGAGCATTGCATCCAGCTCCAGGACGATGAAGTTGTAGTTGAGGCCTGGCCGCAGCCTCATGATGTCCACCGAGTTCTTGAATTCCCAGGCGGGCCTCCCCCTCTCCTGCAGGGGGGCGATGCGGCGGCGGAGGAAATCTGCGCCGACAGCGCCTACAGTGAGCCCGGCAAGCCTGAGGCGGAGGATCCTAGTGATGGCGATCTTCAGCCTCTCGTCTTCCGGGGCCACGTTGCTCCAGTCATTGCCACGCACTATTGGGGCTTGGCGCACGGCGGTGAAGGGCTGCGGGTTCTCTTCAACGATCCAACACCACTCCGCTCTCCACTCCTCCCACTTGCTACGGAGCTCGCCCTCCAGATACGCCTCCTTCTTGCCGACTCTCGAGATCCAGGCGATCCCTCCGGCAAGCGGCTCTCCTCTCTCGACTCGAGGCATGAAGAAGTGGCGGAAAAGGGCTACGTTGGCGTGGACTCCGACAAAGTTTTCGCACAAATGTGCGAAAACTGCCATGGTCAGAACGGCGTTGGGGGTGAAATCAAGAAGGCGGAGCCCGTAGGTGTTCATTATGTCGTAGAAGAACTCCGAGAAGGGCGGGCAGAGCCCGCAATAGAAGAATAGCGCGAAGAATGGGTACCCGTTTGGAGCCAGTTCAGAAGCAGCGGCCGGGAGTACCCTCGTGCGTGGATGCGCACGCGTCTCCGTCGCCCAAAAGAGGTAGAAGTACTCCCTCAGCTCCTTCGCACCGAGCTGGGGGGAGAAGATCGCCCGCTCCTTCCGCAGCGCCGCGAGCCGCTGCGCCTCGGGCGACTTCACGCCCTTCCCCTTGTCGGCTTTCGGAGCCATGGCGGAGGTGGTGGGGGAGGTCGACGGCGTTGGTGGTGCTGGTGGCAATGGGGGGCGGAGCGCTGCTCTCTCGCCTTGGAGAAGAAGGGGGATGCGGCGGAGGTTCGTGAAGATGGAGTAGTAGCAACCAGCGAGGGGGAACGAACTTCCCCTGTTTCCTCTGCTTATAAAGAGGGAGGGGCGGACGTTTCGCCCTTCTGAATAAAGAAACCACCCACGATCTCTCCCACGACGCCGCATTCAACGCGTGCCGTTAGGGGAGGGCGCGGTGGATACGGAGCAAGATTCGGCGTGGCCCAGGCCGCGGGTGTCCGTGCCCTGTTTTTGGGCCTGGCCCAACAGCGCTCGGCACCGTGTATGGCCCAGGCCCGGGGGCTCCTGTCGGTGTACTAGAATAGGGGTACCCTAGTACCCCGAACTTTTGCACGGGCAGTTGCAGCGCCCCGCGGCAAGGCTTGCCGGGCGACCGCCAAGGTCCTCCGTGGTTCCCTGGGAGCCATTCAAGAACAAAGTATTTAAGCTCAGGAGACAAGGCCCCGGCAAGAGGAGTTTGCCGGGAAGGCCAACCAAGGCATTCCAAAGAACTTGCCGCGACGCGCCACGCGCTCCGTCAAGGCAACAAGGCCCCGGCAAGAGGAGCTTGCCGGGAAGACTAACCAAGGCATCTCGAGGCCCGGTGGGCGACAAGCTTCCAGGCCCGGCAAGACAATGGCCACGGCAAGGCGCTTGCCGCGGCAGGCGGCCACTCTGTACCCATGCTCCAGCACATCCACCAACGTGTCACTCT
This sequence comes from Triticum dicoccoides, assembly GCF_002162155.2. Lineage (NCBI taxonomy): Eukaryota > Viridiplantae > Streptophyta > Magnoliopsida > Poales > Poaceae > Triticum > Triticum dicoccoides. Next base: position 521,945,425 of record NC_041385.1, read on the forward strand.
GGGGGCCTTCCCAGGCGCGTGTGGCGGATGGCTGTGCAGCCAGCGGTGCGCAGTGGCATGCGAAGCTGACAAGATCGCCATCGTGGCAAACGGTGGTGCCCCTGACGGTCCTTTTCTGCGCTGTTTGGGCGACTCAGACGGGCATTTAATGCCTTTGTCCCCTGTCGTCAGGGTTAGGTAGAAAACACTGTACAAGTAACTGTACCAACTACCTCGCCTTTTACATTTGTACCCTTCTCTGCGTTGCCACCTGTCGGTGACCCCTTTAGCATATAAAAGGAGGCCCATGCGCAACGTAGAGGGGGTTCAGACCCAGAAAAACACTTAGCTCTCTCGAGCAAGAACATAATACAATCAGACAAGCAGCAGTAGGAGTGTTATCTCTCCGGAGAGCTCCGAAGCTGGGTAAACTGCTCA
>NC_041385.1:521946087-522022975 GCF_002162155.2 Triticum dicoccoides
GTCCGTGGGTCAGTTTCCCCGACAGGTATATATAGCCTCCACACAAAATCTAACTGTTACACACAATTTACCAATCTCGGTGGGACCGAATTGAGAAACACGGTCTGACCGATTCAGCAAATCTAGTGACCGTTAGGATTTTAGGTGGGACCGACATGCAACTCGGTAGGACCGATATGGTTACGGTTAGGGCATAACGTAATCTCGGTGAGACCGATTACACAAACTCGATAAGACCGATTTTGGTAATAAGCTAACCAGAGAGTTGGTCAGGTAAACTCGGTGGGACCGGTTCACTCATTTTGGTGGGACCGAAATGTTACGTAAGGGAGACAGAGAGTTTACATTGCAATCTCGGTGGGACCGATCGCTCATCTCGGTGGTACCGAAACGTTACGAAGGGAAACATAGAGATTACAATCCCATCTCGGTGAGACCGAGATCCCTATCGGTGAGACTGATTTGCCTAGGGTTTGTGGCAGTGGCTATGACATCTGAACTCGGTGGCGCCGGATGGAAAGAATCGGTGGGGCCGAGTTAGACTTTTGGTTTAGGTCATATGTGGATGTGGGAAAGTAGTTGAGGGTTTTGGAGCATATCACTAAGCACTATGAAGCAAGAACCTCATTAAGCAACACCTCATCCCTCCTTGATAGTATTGGCTTTTCCTATAGACTCAATGTGATCTTGGATCACTAAAATATAAAATGTAGAGTCTTGAGCTTTGAGCTTGAGCCAATCCTTTTATCCTTAGTATTTTGAGGGGTCCACTTTTCACAACCATGCCATGCCATTCATTGAGCTTTTCCTGAAATATTTATCTTGGAATAAGTTAGCTCAATGAGCTATATGTTGTTAGGAATTACCAAAACCACCTAGGGATAGCTGCACTTTCAGAATCAGAGGCATGAGAACAGGTGGGACGACCGTTTTCCACCCTGTGATCGTGGGGTGCAGTGCCATGCAGGCTGCGATCCGAGTCCACTTAGTAAATGAGTAGCGCCCATGTAGATTCCTTCTTTTTAATAAGGGAAGCACGGACCGCCTCTTTACTATCGACAGCAAGATGACGCAAGCATGCTGAGGCCATCCCACGCACGACCCCCATGTCACGCACTCGACGCGGGTCATTGGGGAAACGTAGCTGGCAAGAAGATCGTGGAAGGTTAAGCCTCTGCCACACGTGCCCGCGCACTGCTTTGGGCCTGGCCCAACTACGCCTTGCGCTCATGTGTGGCCCAAGCCCGGGGGCTCCTGTCGGTGTACAAAAGTATGGGCTCTTCTTGTACCCCTTACTTGTGCACGGGCAGTTATAGCCACGCCTGTGGCCGGGCCCGGCAGGTTAGCTGAAGACAAAATACAAGAGACTACCAAGATAGGTACTTGAAGAACAAGGAGCAGGAGGCGAGTTGGACCTCCCCCAGCAACACCCTTGCCAGGGCAGCTTGCGCAGCATCAGCAAGCCCATCACCCTTGAAGCTGAGAGCTCTGACACCATCGACAACATTAAGACCAAGATCTAAGAACGCATGCTTGGTAGCATGCAGATCCTCATAAAGATTGATGGCCCGTGGATCCATGTGGGAGCAGAAGATGAAGACCCCGGCAAGACCCTTGCCAGGGACAACTCCAAAGCCCTCGGCAAGCCTTGCAGGGACGATCGCTGGGCTGCGGCCAGACCCGCTCCCGGCAAGGGTTCACCACCACTCCAGCACGATGACTAGTGTGCCAACTAAGCACACGCCTGTGCGGTGGCATGCAGATCTTCGTGGAGGCTCTACCATCGCGCCAACACAGTAGCTAGTTAGCCAGCATGGCACTTCATGCCTCGTCAGCCTGGACGCGTGTCGAAGCAAGGAGGAGCGGCGATGGATGGGATGGCTTATGTTGCCGTCCCTGATAAAGTAAGAGGGCACGTAGGTGCTACCTCTTGAGCACTGCATTGGTTTTCCCTTGCAGCAAAGTAGCATAAGTATTTCCCTCAGTTTTTGAGAACCAAGGTATCAATCCAGTAGGAGGCTACACGCATATCCCTCGTACCTACACAAACAAACAAGAACCTCGCAACCAACACGATAAAGGGGTTGTCAATCCCTTCACGGCCACTTGCGAAAGTGAGATCTGATAGAGATAATAATACGATAAATATTTTTGGTATTTTCATGATATAGATTGGAAAGTAAAGGTTGCAAAATAAAATAGATCGGAAACTTATATGATGGAAAATAGACCCGGGGGCCATAGGTTTTAGTAGTGGCTTCTCTCAAGATAGCATAAGTATTATGGTGGGTGAACAAATTACTGTCGAGCAATTGATAGAAAAGTGCATAGTTATGAGATTATCTAGGCATGATCATGTATATAGGCATCACATCTGTGACAAGTAGATCGAAATGATTCTGCATCTACTACTATTACTCCACACATTGACTGACTCCTGCCATCTAGAGTATTAAGTTCATAAGAATAGAGTAACGCATTAAGAAAGATGACATGATGTAGAGGGATAAACTCATGCAATATGATATAAACCCCATCTTTTTATCCTTGATGGGAACAATACAATACGTGCCTTACTGCCCCTGCTGTCACTGGGAAAGGACACCGCAAGATTGAACCCAAAGCTAAGCACTTCTCCCATTGCAAGAAACATCAATCTAGTAGGCCAAACCAAACTGATAATTCGAAGAGACTTGCAAAGATAACTTAATCACACATAAAAGAATTCAGAGGATATTCAAATATTTCTCATAGATAAACTTGATCATAAGCCCACAATTCATCGGATCTCGACAAACACACCGCAAAAAGAGTTACATCGAATAGATCTCCAAGAAGATCAAGGATAAATTTGTATTGAGAATCAAAGAGAGAGAAGAAGCCATCTAGCTAATAACTATGGACCCGAAGGTCTGAGGTAAACTACTCACAACTCATCGAAAGGGCCTTGGAGATGATGTAGAGCCCCTCCGTAGTCGATTCCCCCTCCGGCGGAGCACCGGCGAAGGCTCCAAGATGGGACCTCGCGGATACAGAAGGTTGCGGTGGTGGAATTAGGTTTTTGTGCTGCTCCTCGAAGGTTTCAGGGTACGTAGGTATATATAGGAGGAAGAAGTAGGTCGGTGGACACTCAAGGGGCCCACGAGGGTGGGGGCGTGCCAGGCACCCTCGTGGCCGCCTCCTCTGTTGCTTGATGTCCACTCCAAGTCCCCTGGATCATGTTTGTTCCAAAAAGATCGCTCTCGAAGGTTTCATCCCGTTTGGACTCCGTTTGATATTCCTTTTCTTCGTAACACTGAAATAGGCAAAAAACAGCAATTCGGGCTAGGCCCCCGGTTAGTAGGTTAGTCCCAAAAATGATATAAAAGTGTAAAGTAAAGCCCATAAACATCCAAAATGGGTAATATAATAGCATGGAACAATCAAAAATTATAGATACGGTTGAGACGTATGAAGCATCCCCAAGCTTAATTCCTGCTCGTCCTCGAGTAGGTAAATGATAAAAACAGAATTTTTGATGTGGAATGCTACCTAGCATAATTCTCAATGTAATTTTCTTTATTGTGGCATGAATGTTCAGATCCAAAGGATTCAAAATAAAAGTTCATATTGACATAAGAAATAGTAATACTTCAAGCATACTAGCTAACCAATCATGTCTTCTCAAAATAACATGGCTAAAGAAAGTTATCCCTACGAAATCATATAGTCTAGCTGTTGCTCTATCTTCATCACACAAAGTATTTAATCATGCAGAACCCCGATGAAAAGCCAAGCAATTGTTTCATACTTTAGTAATCTCAAACTTTTTCAACTTTCACGCAATACATGAGCGTGAGCCATGGACATAACACTATATGTGGATTAGAATGGTGGTTGTGGAGAAGACAAAAAAGGAGGAAGATAGTCTCACATCAACTAGCCGTATTAACGGGCTATGGAGATGCCCATTAATAGATATCAATGTGAGTGAGTAGGGATTGCCATGCAACGGATGCACTAGAGCTATAAATGTATGAAAGCTTAACAAAAGAAACTAAGTGGGTGTGCATCCAACTTGCTTGCTCATGAAGACCTAGGACATTTTGAGGAAGCCCATCATTGGAATATACAAGCCAAGTTCTATAATGAAAAATTCCCACTAGTATATGAAAGTGACAACATAGGAGACTCTCTATCATGAAGATCATGGTGGTAGTTTGAAGCACAAGTGTGGTAAAAAGGCTACTAGCATTGTCCCTTCTCTCTTTTTCTCTCATTTTTTTATTTGGCCTTTCTCTTTTTTTATTTGGCCTTTCTCTTTTTATATATATATAAAGTCCGAAGTCTCATCCCGACTTGTGGGGGAATCATAGTCTCCATCATCCTTTCCTCACTTGGGACAATGCTCTAATAATGAAGATCATCACACTTTTATTTGCTTACAACTCAAGATTACAACTCGATACTTAGAACAAGATATGACTCTATATGAATGCCTCCGGCGGTGTACTGGGATATGCAATGAATCAAGAGTGACATGTATGAAAAATTATGAAGGTGGCCAGCCACAAATACGATGTCAAATACATGATCATGCAAAAGCAATATGACAATGATGATGTGTGTCATATAAACGGAACGGTGGAAAGTTGCATGGCAATATATCTCGGAATGGCTATGGAAATTCCATAGTAGGTAGGTATGGTGGCTGTTTTGAGGAAGGTATATGGTGTGTGTGTGGTATCGGCGAAAGTTGCGCGGCACAAGAGAGGCTAGCAATGGTGAAAGGGTGAGAGTGCGTATAATCCATGGACTCAACAGTAGTCATAAAGAACTCATATACTTATTGCAAAAATCTACAAGCCATTGAAAACAAAGTACTACGCACATGCTCCTAGTGGGATAGATTGGTAGGAAAAGACCATCGCTCGTCCCCGACCGCCACTCATAAGGAAGACAATCAATAAATAAAATTGTGCTCCAACTTCATCACAAAGCGGTTCACCATACGTGCATGCTACGAGAATCACAAACTTCAACACAAGTATTCTTTAAATTCATAATTACCCAACTAACATGACTCTAATATCACCATCCTAATATCTCAAAACAATTATCAAGTATCAAATTGATCATAGCATCTAATTCACTTTCTATGATAGTTTTTATTATAACCAACTTGGATGCCCATCATTCTAGGACCAAATTTATAACCATAGAAAATACCATGCTGTTCTAAGAGACTCTCAAAATAATATAAGTGAAGCATGAGAGATCAACAATTTCTACAAAATTAACCCACCGCCGTGCTCTAAAAGATATACGTGAAGCACTAGAGCAAAACTATCTAGCTCAAAAGATATAAGTGAAGCACATAGAGTATTCTAATAAATTCTAAATCAAGTGGTCTTCTCCCAAAAGGTGTGTACAATAAGGATGACTATGGTAATCTAAAAAGCAAAGACTAATATCATACATGACTCTACAAGCAAAACACATATCATGTGGCGAATAAAAATATAGCTCCAAGTAAAGTTACCGATAGACGAAGATGAAAGAGGGGATGCCTTCCGGGGCATCCCCAAGCTTAGGCTTTTGGTTATCCTTGAATATATTGGGGTGTCATGGGCATCCCCAATCTTAGGCTCTTGCCACTCCTTATTCCATAGTCCATCAAATCTTTACCCAAAACTTGAAAACTTCACAGCACAAAACTCAACGAGAAATCTCATAAGCTTCGTTAGTGCAAGAAATAAAAAACACCACATAAGTTACTGTAACGTACTCATTATTTATTTATATTGGTGTTAAACCTACTGTATTCCAACTTCTCTATGGTTCATACCCCTTGATACTAGCCATAGATGCATCAAAATAAGCAAACGACACACGAAAAACAGAATCTGTCAAAAACAGAACAGTCTGTAGAAATATGTAACTCTCGAATACTTCTGGAACTCTAAAACTCCTAACAAAATAGGAAGTCCTGGGAAATTTTTCTATTGATGTACAGCACAAAGAATCAACGCAAAAGCATGTTTCTGTGGATTACTACAATTATTTTCGTGCATGCAAAGTTTCTTTTTCAGCAGAATCAGATTAACTATCACCGTAGGTTATCCTATAGGTTCTACTTGGCACAAACACTAATTAAAAAATGGAAACACATATAAACAGAAGCTAGATGAAATATTTATTACTAAACAGAAGCAAAAAGAAATAAACAAAAATAAAATTGCGTTGCCTCCCAACAAGCGCTATTGTTTAACGCCCCTAGCTAGGCATTGATAAATTCAATGTTGCTCACATAAAAGATAGCAAATGAAACACGAAGAGAGCATCATGTAGCATATGAAAATCACATCTAAGTCTAACATAATTCCTATGCATAGGCATTTTATAGTAAAAAAAATTAGCAAGACAAGCATGATCTAGCATATGCAAGGAAGAAGAAAGAAACATTAGCAATTCAACATAACGAGAGGTAATTTAGTAACATGAAAATTTCTACAACCATATTTTCCTCTCTCATAATAATTACATGTAGGATCATAAGAAAATTCAACAATATATCTATCACAAAACATATTCTTAGCACGATACACATGTATGCAAAGTTGGCACTCTTCCAAAGTAGTGGGATTAACATTAACTAAAGTCATGACCTCTCCAAACCCACTTTTATCAAAAATTTCATAAGATTGAACATTCTCCAAATATGTGGGATCTAAAGTTGACACTCTTACAAACCCACTTTCAATAATACTGCAAACACTATTATCAATCTCATATTCATCATGGGGATTAAATAAATTTTCAAGATCATAAGAAGGATCACCCCAATCATGATCATTGCAACAAATAGTGGACATAGCAAAACTAGCATCCCCAAGCTTAGGGTTTTGCATATTATTAACAAAATTGACATCAATAGAATTTATAGTAAAATCATTGTAATCATGCTTTTTATTCAAGGAGCTATCGTGATTCTCTTCATAAATTTCTTCATCACAATTTTTAGATTCATGAATTTCAAGCAAAACCTCATAAAGATAATATAGTGCACTCAAATCACTAGAAATTGGTTCATCATAATTGGATCTCTTAAAAAGATTAGCAAGTGTATGAGGGTCCATAAACCTAGATTTTAAACAAGCGAAGATGCAAGCAAATAGAGGGCACAAGGGGACACAAGCAAACATAAGATTGAACGAAAAGAGGGCAAAGAAAAGGCAAAGGTGAAGTGGGGGAGAGGAAAACAAGAGGCAAATGGCAAATCATGTAATGCGAGGGAGATGAGTTTGTGATGGGTACTTGGTATGTCTCGACTTGAGCGAAGACCTCCCCGGCAACGGCGCCAGAAATCCTTCTTGCTATGTCTTGAGCTTGTGTTGGTTTTCCTTGAAGAGGAAAGGGTGATGCAGAAAACTAGCGTAAGTATTTCCCTCGGTTTTTAGGAACCAAGGTATCAATCCAGTAGGAGGCTCCTCAAAAGTCCCACGCACCTACACAAATAAACAAGAACCTTGCAACCAATGCAATAAAGGGGTTGTCAATCCCTTCACGACCACTTGCGAAAGTGAGATATGATAGAGATAATATGATAAGATAAATATTTTTGGTATTTTTATGATATAGATTGGAAAAGTAAAGATGCAAATAAAAGTAGATGGAAAACGTATATGATAAAAGATAGACCCAGGGGCCATAGGTTTCACTAGTGGCTTCTCTCAAGATAGCATAAGTATTACGGTGGGTGAACAAATTACTGTCGAGCAATTGATAGAAAAGCGCATAGTTATGAGATTATCTAGGCATGATCATGTATATAGGCATCACGTCCATGACAAGTAGATCGAAACGATTCTGCATCTACTACTATTACTCCACACATCGACTGACTCCTGCCATCTAGAGTATTAAGTTCATAAGAACAGAGTAATGCATTAAGAAAGATGACATGATGTAGAGGGATAAACTCATGCAATATGATATAAACCCCATCTTTTTATCCTTGGTGGTAACAATACAATACGTGCCTTGCTGCCCCTGCTGTCACTCGGAAAGGACACCGCAAGATTGAACCCAAAGCTAAGCACTTATCCCATTGCAAGAAAGATCAATCTAGTAGGCCAAACCAAACTTATAATTCAAAGAGACTTGCAAAGATAACTTAATCACACATAAAAGAATTCAGAGGAGATTCAAATATTTCTCATAGATAAACTTGATCATAAACCCACAATTCATCAGATGTCGACAAACACACCACAAAAAGAGTTACATCGAATAGATCTCCAAGAAGATCAAGGATAAATTTGTATTGAGAATCAAAGATAGAGAAGAAGCCATCTAGCTAATAACTATGGACCTGAAGGTCTATGGTAAACTACTCACAACTCATCAAAAGGGACTTGGAGATGATGTAGAACCCCTCCGTGGTCGATTCCCTCTCCGGCGGAGCGCTCGCGAAGGCTCCAAGATGGGATCTCGCGGATACAGAAGGTTGTGGCGGCAGAATTAGGTTTTCGAGGTGCTCCTCGAAGGTTTCAGGGTACGTAGGTATATATAGGAGAAAGAAATAGGTCGGTGGATGCTCAAGGGGCCCACGAGGGTGGGGGGCGCGCCCACCCCTAGGGGGCGCGTCGGGCACCCTCGTGGCCGCCTCCTCTGTCGCTCGATGTCCACTCCAAGTCCCCTGGATCACGTTTGTTCCAAAAAGATCGCTCCCGAAGGTTTCATCCCGTTTGGACTCCGTTTGATATTCCTTTTCTTCGTAACACTGAAATAGGCAAAAAAAATAGCAATTCGGGCTGGGCCTCCGATTAGTAGGTTAGTCCCAAAAATGATACTCCCTCCATTCCTTGATATAAGGTGTATAGATTTTTGAGAGAAAGTCCAAAATATAAGGTGTATTGCATTTCACCACTCGTTTGAATAATTTTTTGATGGATTTGATTACATTTCCTTATACAGGGCAAGCTCCTCTATTTTCTCATGTCAATTAGTCTGGTTAAATGTCGCACAAAACTTGTGAAATTTTCCCTCCACATGCGTTCTTTAATTTCCGTGCCAAAAACTATACACCTTATATTTAGGAACGGAGGGAGTATAAAAGTGTAAAGTAAAGCCCATAAACATCCAAAACAGGTAATATAATAGCATGGAACAATCAAAAATTATAGATATGTTGGAGACGTATCAAGCATCACCAAGCTTAATTCCTCCTCGTCCTCAAGTAGGTAAATGATATAAACAGAATTTTTGATGTGGAATGCTACCTAGCATAATTCTCAATGTAATTTTCTTTATTGTTGCATGAATTTTCAGATCCAAACGATTCAAAATAAAAGTTCATATTGACATAAGAAATAGTAATACTTCAAGCATACTAACTAACCAATCATGTCTTCTCAAAATAACATGGCTAAAGAAAGTTATCCCTACAAAATCATATAGTCTAGCTGTTGCTCTATCTTCATCACACAAAGTATTTAACCATGCAGAACCCCGATGAAAAGCCAAGCAATTGTTTCATACTTTAGTAATCTCAAACTTTTTCAACTTTCACGCAATACATGAGCGTGAGCCATGGACATAACACTATATGTGGAATAGAATGGTGGTTGTGGAGAAGACAAAAAAGGAGGAAGATAGTCTCACATCAACTAGGTGTATTAACGGGCTATGGAGATGCCCATTAATAGATATCAATGTGAGTGAGTAGGGATTGCCATGCAATGGATGCACTAGAGCTATAAATGTATGAAAGCTCAACAAAAGAAACTAAGTGGGTGTGCATCCAACTTTCTTGCTCACGAAGACCTAGGGCATTTTGAGGAAGCCCATCATTGGAATATACAAGCCAAGTTCTATAATGAAAAATTCCCACTAGTATATGAAAGTGACAACATAGGAGACTCTCTATCATGAAGATCATGGTGGTACTTTGAAGCACAAGTGTGGTAAAAAGGATAGTAGCATTGTCCCTTCTCTCTTTTTCTCTCATTTTTTTTATTTGGACTTTCTCTTTTTTTTATTTGGCCTTTCTATTTATATATATATATATATAAAGTCTGAAGTCTCATCCCATGGTAAACTACTCACAACTCATGAGATGATGTAGAGGCCCCCCATGGTCGATTCCCCCTCCGGCGGAGCGCCAGCGAAGGCTCCAAGATGGGATCTCACGGATATAGAAGGTTGCGGAGGTGGAATTAGGTTTTCGTGGTGCTCCTCGAAGGTTTCAGGGTACGTAGGTATATATAGGAGGAAGAAGTAGGTCGGTGGATGCTCAAGGGGCCCACAAGGGTGGGGGGCGCGCCGGGCACCCTCGTGGCCGCCTCCTCTGTTGCTTGACATCCACTCCAAGTCCCTTGGATCACGTTTGTTCCAAAAAGATCGCTCTCGAAGGTTTCATCCCATTTGGAATCCGTTTGATATTCCTTTTCTTCGGAACACTGAAATAGGCAAAAAACAGCAATTCGGGCTAGGCATCCGGTTAGTAGGTTAGTCCCAAAAGTGATATAAAAGTGTAAAGTAAAGCCCATAAACATCCAAAACGGGTAATATAATAGCATGAAACAATCAAAAATTATAGATACATTGGAGACGTATCAAAGCCCTCAGCGTCACTCTCAGGACGCGCAGGGCCGACATGCACGCCATGATGCTGGCGAAAAAGGCGTGCGGTCGCGGAATCATGATGGGAATCATTCTAACATAGTTAGAGGTCTAAGTTCCTCCCATTCCTCGCGCTTGTCGCTGCCACCTACGCGAGCAGACGCATTGGTGCGAGCACAGCTACTCCTCAACTTTCCTCCTGCTTTGGAGAAACAAGAAGAGTGGAGGGCTGCCATCCAAAGCCTCATCATCCATGCCAACAGGGATGGCCTCCGGGAAGCAAGTCCCTCGCGGTGCTGGGTCATGAGCCGGCGCGCGTTGACATTAGAAGGGTTGGAGGTGCCACAACCACGGTACACTCCCCTCCATCGCGGCCGGCCTGTCGGGTTGATGCTCGTGATAATGTGTCCATGACGTCATCAGACCCACGGACGCATCGTGACCAACGTCAAGTACTCCGAGAGAGGCTCAAGGAAGACGCCCGGACCACTATCGAGCGGCGACGGGATGCACGTCATCAATCTGATAGGCGTGCTGGGCCTACTGTGTACAAGCCTGCGTCGGGAGATGCTGGCGACTTGCCTTATGCAATAACTTGTCCGGTGTTCACCCATGAGCTACCGCAGTTCCAGTGGCCCAACACCAACGTGTTCAAACCGGAGGTCCCGGAAAAGTATGACAGCAAGACCCACCCGTCTGAGTTCCTGAGCGTTTACACCATTGCAATGCAAGCTGCCAGAGCACGAGACGATAAGGTACTCACCAACTATTTCCCGTTGGCACTCAAGCCCAATGTCAAGTCATGGTTGATGCATTTGCTGATAGACTCCATAGCCTCTTGGTCTGATCTGTGCCACGAGTTTGTTGGTGCCTTCACGAGCGGGCACGTAGCTCCTGGACAGGCAAGCGATTTGCATGTGATCCCCCAGAGGGACGACGAATCATTGTGCAAGTACATACAGAGATTCAGCCGTGTGCAGTACAACATCCCCGATGTTCATCTTGCCGTTGTCATCAGCGTGTTCCATCAGAACATGCGCAATCATAAGATGGGTGAAGAGCTCGCCATGAACAAGGTTGCAGATGTTGCCGAACTGTACGTTTTGGCCGACAGATGTGCCCGAGCTGAGGAAGGAAGGAAGTACCCCAGTGAAGATGCCGATGCGGGAAGTGACTGAAGATGAAGACATCATCGCCCCAGCGAAGAAGGGGCGGCAATGTAATAGGAAGCACAAGGGCAAGACCATGCTTGCTGTCGAGGAATCCGGCGACCGCAACACCGCCAAGAAGGCCAAGGTTGATGACCTCGGCAAGGAGATTGCCGGGTGTAACGCCTGCCAGGCCTAGGCGGATGTCGCAAGTCAGAGGGCTCTGATAAGCTGTACTGCAAGATTCACTGTACCAAGGGCCATGACCTCTAGAACTGCCACCAAGTGGAGCTGCTGATGGAGAAGCAAAGGACTGAGTACGAGAGACGAGACAAGGAGAAGGGCCAAGGAGGCACTGAAGGATCCGGCAAGAAGTACGACGGCCGAGGAGGACGCAGCGACAAGGAAAGGCAACTAGAAAGGCCCGCTCGAGGTTGCGACAAGAAAGAGGAGGATGACGATCACGATGATGATGACGAGTCCACCAAGCATCAGTTTTAGAAGGCAACAGAAGTCATGTGTGTTGACGGAGGTGCCTTGTTACATTCTTCCCACCGCCAACTAAAACAGTGGGCGCATGAGATTAATGCAACGAAACCAATGGTTGACGCCCAGAAGCCACTAAGGTGGTCCCACATGCCTATCATTTTTTACGCCGAGGATCACCCTGATCGCACAACTGCGGTTAGGTGTTTGCCGTTGTTGGTATCACCAACAATACGCAACCTCAAGGTGACGAAGATGTTAGTTGATAGTGGGGCCGGCCTGAACTTGATCTCACCCAACGTGATAAAGAGGATGCAGATCCCTGATGAAGATCTTGAGGAAACGGGTACGTTCCAAGGGATCAATCCGGGGAGGAGCCAGCCCCAGGGAAAGGTCACGCTACCGGTCACGTTTGGTGGCGACCTCAACTACAGGACGGAGAGAATCGTTTCGATGTTGCCGAGATCCCATTGCCATATAATGGGATCCTTGGCCGCCCAGTGCTGGCCAAGTTCATGGCAGCATCACACTACGCATATAACAAGCTAAAGATGCCTGGCCCGATGAGCATCATCACCGTCAGCTGCAACAACAAGGACACACTCATCTGCGCCGATCAGCTCTATGGAGAGGCAGTTGTAGTGTCTGCCGCCAAGGCACCTGCTCCTACTGTCGAGAAGAAGACCAGCAAGGCCTTGGCCGCCAGCAAGAATCCTGGCTCCAGCAAGGGTTCCTGCACTCACTCTAGCAAACGTGCCTCTTCAGAGTGATGTGTTCCCACTGAGGACGTGCCAAAGAGCTCTACCGGCAAGAGCAAATAGTCTAAGGCGGTCCCGCCGGAAACCAAGAAGGTGTCCGTCAAGGAGGATGGCACGGGCGGAGCTTTTACCATAAGCTCCACCCTTGACAGCAAATAGGAAAGCGAGCTCGTCGCCTTCCTGCGGGTGAATGTCGACATGTTTGCATGAAAAGCATCCGATATCCCCGGCGTTCCCAGGGAAGTGATTGAGCACCATCTTGCTGTCTGCCCTCATGCATAGCCCATCAAGCAGAAGGTCAGAAAGCAAGCTTTGTAGCGACAAGAGTTCATCGTTGAGGAGATCAGGAAGTTGGAGGCAGCATGCTTGGTCAAGGGAGTACTCCATCTGACGTGGTTGGCCAATCCCGTGGTGGTACGTAAGGCGAATGGGAAGTGGAGGCTATGTATCGACTATAATGATATCAATAAAGCCTGTCCAGAAGATCCCTTCCCGTTGCCACGTATCGACCAGATAGTGGACTCCACTGCTGGGTGCGACCAGTTGTCGTTCCTTGATGCTTATTCAGGATATCATCAGATCTTCATGACGAAGAAAGATGAAGAAAAGACCGTGTTCATCACCCCATGTGGCATGTACTATTTCGTATGGATGCCTTTCGAGTTGAAGAGCGCTGGTTCGACGTTCTCTCGAGCGGTCCAAATTGGTTTTGAACCCCAACTCCATAGGAATATGGAAGCCTACATGGATGATATCATGGTCAAAACCAAAGACAAAGCTATGCTTGTGCAGGACCCGGAAGAAACCTTGCGAATTTGCGCAAGATCAACCTCAAGCTCAACCCAGAGAAGTGTGTGTTCGGTGTCCCATCCGGCAAACTTCTTGGGTTTTTTGTGTCTCAACGTGGAATCGAAGCGAATCCTGACAAGATCAAGGCCATTGAGCAGATTGAGGCGCCCCGACGAGTCAAGGACGTCCGTAGGCTTGCCGGCTGCATTGCCGCCCTGAGTAGGTTTATCTCTAAGTCTGCTGAGCGTGCCCTCCTCTTTTTCAAAATTTTGAAAAAGGCAGGTCCAATGAAATGGACCCCGGAGGCAGAGGCAATGCTACAAGATTTAAAGAGGTACCTCTCCTCTACACCAATACTAGTCGCGCCCAAACCACAAGATCCGTTGTTGTTGTACTTGGCAGCAACAAATCAAGTGGTCAGTGTTGCACTGGTGATGGAGAGAGAAGCTGAGGAAGAGGCAACGGCGGTGGCAGAGCCATCGGATGAGGAACCAGGATTGGCAGGGCCCGATGCCGGCAAGACAGAACCCCTGGCAGAGCCCAGTCCTGACAAGACAGAATCTGCGCAAATGTGTGAAGTAAAGCAGAAGAATAAGGTGGTACAACACCCAGTCTACTTTGTCAGCTCCCTCTTGCAGGGGCCTAGGTCAAGGTACTCTGGCATGCAGAAGTTGATTTTTGACCTTCTTATGGCCTCGAGAAAGCTGCACCACTACTTTCAAGCACACGAGATCACCGTCGTCACTCGCCTCCCGTTGCAACGGATTTTGCACAACCCAGACGCAACTAGAAGGATTGTGGAGTGGGCATTGGAGCTGTCAAATTTTGGTCTCAGATTTGAAAGTACCTCGACGATCAAAAGCACAGCCTTGGCAGAATTCATAGCAGAATGGACATCCACACCCGACGAAGAAGTTCAAGAGACCACCCTTCCCCGCAAAGAGGCAAGTAGTCATTGGATTGTGTACTTTGATGGGGCTTTCTCGTTCCAAGGTGCTAGTGCCAGCGTGCTACTCATCGCACCCACTGGAGAGTGCCTCAACTACGTAGTCCAGATGCACTTTTCCTAGGAGAGGTCGACAAACAACACCGTAGAGTACGAGGGGCTGCTTGCCGGTCTCAGGATCGCGGCGGACATTAGAATTAGGAAGCTTATTGTTAGAGGAGATTCACAACTTGTCGTCAAGCAAGTTAACAAGGATTATTAGAGCCCACTAATGGAGGCTTACGTGGATGAAGTGAGGAAGTTGGAAGAGCGCTTTAACGGTTTGCAAGCAGAGCATGTTCCTCGAGCAGAGAACAGCATTGCTAATGACTTGTCAAAGCGCGTTGCCCTCAAGCTACCTGTGGAACCAGGTACCTTTGTGCTTCAATTATCTCAGTCATCCGTCAAACCATCAGCAGAGAAGAACAAGCGAAGGAAGGCAGGCCCCGGCAAATACTTTCCCGCAGAGCTCCCAGGAGCCGCCGTCAAGGAAGTTGCCAGGTACCCCAAGCTTGCCGGGGAGCAGCAGCCTCCGACAGAGTCCCAAGATCTTGCCGTAGAGACAGCTGCCCCCACGACAGAAGACATGCCTTTAGTCCTTGCCATCGAGCCTCAGGCTCCAGTATGGGCACAACATATAGTATGTTTCCTCAAAATAGGGGAGCTCCGTGAGGAGCAGGAAAAAGCAGCAAAAGTAGCCCGTCGGTCTAGCATGTACCAGTTTGTGGATGGTGTCCTTTATAGAAGGAGGCCGAACGACGTGAAATTGAAGTGTATTCCTCGGGAGGACGGACTGGAGCTATTGGCAGAGATACATGGGGGCATGTGTGGCTCCCACATAGGGTTAAGAGCCCTTGCCGGCAAAGCATTCCGGCAAGGTTTCTTCTGGCCCACTGCCCTCCAGGATGCAACGCCACTAGTAACCAAGTGCAAAGCGTGCCAGTTTCATTCAAAGAAACTTCATCAACCAGCTCAAGCCCTTAAAACAATCCCTCTCTCATGGCCATTTTCGGTCTAGGGGTTCGACATACTGGGCCCCTTTCCCCGCGCCATCGGGGGCTTTGAGTACTTGTACATTGCGGTTGAAAAGTTCACAAAGTGGCTGAAAGTGGAGCCAGTAAGAAAGGTGACATCACAGTCGGCCGACAAATTCTTTAAAGGACTCGTTTGCCATTTTGGTGTGCCAAACAGAGTCATCACCGAAAACAGCACGCAGATCACGAGCCACACCTTCATGCAGTATATCCAAGACCTTTGTAGCAAAGTTTGCTTTGCTTCTGTTGCTCATCCAAGAAGCAGTGGTCAGGCCGAAAGGGAAAATGCTGAAGTGTTGCGAGGCCTCAAAACAAGAACTCTCGACAGGCTGCGCAAGTGTGGAAGGCGTTGGATTGATGAATTGCCAACAGTTCTTTGGTCAATCAGAACGACACCAAATCGAGCCACTGGCAAGACACCCTTTGCACTGGTATACGGGGCAGAAGCAGTTCTCCCCACAAAACTCATATACGGGTCACCTCGAGTGCTCGCTTATGATGAGCTTGAGCAAGAGTAGTTGCGCCAAGATGATGCAACGCTCCTTGAGGAAGATCGTCTTCGAGCTGCTGCGCGAGCCGCTCGCTACCAGCAAGCTTGCACCGCTATCATAGCCGCAAGGTTCATGCCCGAAGCCTTGAAGAAGGCGACCTTGTTCTTCGGTGTGACAGCCTGGTTTTTGCCCTCTTTTCTTTGCCTGATTTTTAGTTGGTTTGAATTTGAAATTTTGAGTTTTGAATCTTTTCATATGGACTTAAACACTTGGGTACCCCTTGGCTTTCACCCAAGTGTCCCATTTCCCTCTCTAACCATCATTCCCTCTCTCGTTCACCTCAAAATAATATATGGAATATTTTTCTTAAATGAAAAATATCCATTTCCCTCTCTTAAACCCTAGCTAGCTCAATGTGCTCCAAAGCAACCCCAATTTTTCTTGCCCACAAAAATCTGAGAAAATTCGAAAATATTCTTTGAACCCTAGGGAACCTTTCTGAGCAAAAATATTTCATCACTTTTTGGAATATTTTTGCTACAGAAAATATTTTCTGTTCTGGACAGAAATTGTAGTTTCTACAACAACTACCATTTACTTGCTCCTTTGTGGCTGATTTTTCTTGTGCATCATCACCTTAGTAGATGATTGCTAGCCTCCAAAGCCCAGCCCTCAGCTCCAGTAAGCTCTCAAAGTTACTGATCAAAAATTTACCAGGCAGTTGAAATCTATTCTACTGCGTCTGGGTCCAAACCAAAGCGTGGTAACCTTCAAAACTACCACGGACGACAAGCCAGACATGAAGTTTGGGCTTAGGTCATCCTGAGGTCAGATTTCACGCAGAGACCGCATTAATCCAGGCATGCAGGCATGCAGCCGAGGCGCTTTTAGTGCCGCCCGAGCCTCTCTTTCGCGCGTGCTCACTTCCCCGCCTGCCTAGCCTTGCCAAACTTTGCCATAATCTTCGTCCAAGCTCTCTTTACTCCCTCCTGGCGCTCGTCGATGCCGGAGCTCGCTGCAGCAAGCATGGGCGCGGTCCGGCCAATGTAATAGTGCGGTGCGCAATGTGCTCGTCGTCACCCCAATGCCCCTGTGCTCGTCCCCGTTCGCCCACAGTCCCAGCGAGAGCTGCGTCGTCTTCTCCCCCTCTCACTGACGCCATTCGTCACTGGGTGCCATGTCCAAGTGTCCACCGGCGGAGCCCGAACCTCCCTCGATACTTGGCTATAAATGGAGCCTTCCCCAGCCTTCTCGAGCACCATCCATGCCTCCCACACACTCCACGATCTTGTAGAAGCCGTAGCCCGGCCGGGCAGACCGCGGGCTGATGTCCTCGAGCTCGAGCTCGCCAGCAATCCCCTCGGGTCGTCTCCATAGTTCCACCCCCTCCCAGGCCTGGTCAACCCTTCTAGGGCCTCCTCCGCTCGTCGGTGGTGTTGTTCCGCCTGGTTGGAGCCCCTGGAGTCGCCTCTGTTCACCGCCGTCTTTGTCTCCGACGACCTTTGCTCTCTGCCTCCGCTAGAGAGGTTGATTCTGACGCCGTCCGACAACCCCTAGCTACTCTACGGGTACGCGCAGGTGCGCCTCCGTCTCCTCTCTCGATCCCTCCCTCTCATTTTGGCCAAGAAGCCCTCATCGCTGGCGTGTGCTCTGGCGAAGCCACGCCGCCCTCTGTTTCCTTCCCCCTCTCTCCCTCACCTGACTAGCGGGCCTGCCAGTCAGACACTGAGTACGTGCGTGAAGCGGTACGAGTGGTGGCGCCCAGAGGCTTTACGCCTTCGACGTCACCCCCCAGTCTGTTTTTATTTGAATTCAATTTCATATTTTCCAGAGAACATCAAACAGCCAAAACTCTTTAACCATAAGTCCAAATGAATTGATTCTTTTTGCATTGTGTTCTTTGTAAAGAAATCTAGCAGCTCAGGAAAGATGGTATTTTTCCCTACTGTCTAGATTTTCTGGTGAATTTTAGAAGGGTTCTTGATGCTTTATTTTTGTGTCTTTAAATATTTTCAGAGGGTGAGGCTTGTCTTGAGGATCACCAGGAGGCTTGTAAACCTCATCTGCACTAAGGCAAGCCACAACAACATTTTCATGGTGCCATTACAATACTTGTAATTTTCTTACTTGAACAAATGATTTAATCCATGCATTTAAATCATTATTATGTTATTTATATTCTGTTAGTTGCTTATTGTAGCTAATATGCTTGATTTACAGAAAGTTTGAAGCTAACTTAGTTGGCAAAGAAACTAGGATTTATTTTTGGTGATGCAAGAATAATATGGTTATGGATATGAGTAATTATTTGGAGATATTTTCTTGCATGGGAAAGATAATAAAATTTGCTAGAAAAGATTCTATTTAAAGTGAGGTTTAATCCTAACCAGAGAAGTGTCATGAGTTGTTGATGCTTATGCTTAGTGTGGATATAGTTGACTCAGTCATTTCCATTAATATGTGATGCATATGTTAGTGTTGCATTTCATGGCATACTATGACATCGGTTATTTTCACTTTAAGTTGAACCTGATAATAACTCAACTTGAATATATCGTTGACCGGGTCATGGTGCCACTGAATCGAGTTTTTCCCAGTGCAACCACATTTGCCTTTATGGGAAGGCCTTTATTCGGTCCTTTGTCATGCCTCTGGTCGGTGCCTCCAACAAGGGAAAGTTATGGGCGTGTGGTACCCTGGCCCGGTAAGTAGACATAACCTTGTGTGCCCGTTGTTGAGAGTATGGTACCGGGTCCCTGTTGGGGAACGTAGTAATTTCAAAAAAAATCCTACGCACACGCAAGATCATGGTGATGCATAACAACAAGAGGGGAGAGTGTTGTCCATGTACCCTCGTAGACAGAAAGAAGAAGCGTTAGCACAACGCGGTTGATGTAGTCGTACGTCTTCACGGCCTGACCGATCAAGCACCGAAAGCACGACACCTCCGAGTTCTTGCACACTTTTAGCTCGATGACGTCCCTCGAACTCTGTTCCAGCCGAGTGTCGAGGGAGAGTTCCGTCAGCACGACGGTGTGGTGACGATGATGATGTTCTACCAACGCAGGGCTTCGCCTAAGCACTGCTACGATATTATCAAGGTGGAATATGGTGGAGGGGGGCACCGCACACGGCTAATAGATCTCAAGGATCAATTGTTGTTGTGTCTAGAGGTGCCCCTTGCCCCCGTATATAAAGGAGCAAGGGGGAGGGGGCGCGCCAGGAGGAGTCCTACTCCCATCGGGAGTAGGACTCCCTCCTTTCCTTGTCCAAGTAGGAGAGGGGGAAGGAAGGGGAGAGAGGAGAGGAAGGAAAGGGGGGCGCCTCCCCCCCCCCTTGCTTGTCCTATTCGGACTAGAGGGGGAGGGGCGCGCGGCCTGCCCTCGCCGCCCCTCCTCTGCTCCACTTTGGGCCCATGAGGCCCATTAACCACCCGGGGGGTTCCGGTAACCCCCGGGTACTCCGGTATATATCCGATAACACCCGGAACCATTCCGGTGTCCGAATATAGTCGTCCAATATATCAATCTTTATGTATCGACCATTTCGAGACTCCTCGTCATGTCCGTGATCACATCCAGGACTCCGAACTATCTTCGGTACATCAAAACACATAAACTCATAATATAACTGTCATCTAACTTTAAGCGTGCGGACCCTACGGATTCGAGAACTATGTAGACATGACCGAGACACATCTCCGGTCAATAACCAATAGCGGAACCTGGATGCTCATATTGGCTCCTACATATTCTACGAAGATCTTTATCGGTCAAACCGCATAACAACATACGTTGTTCCCTTTGTCATCAGTATGTTACTTGCCCGAGATTCGATCGTCGGTATCTCAATACCTAGTTCAATCTCATTACTGGCAAGTCTCTTTACTCGTTATGTAATGCGTCATTCCGTAACTAACTCACTAGTTACGTTCCTTGCAAGGCTTATAGTGATGTGCATTACCGAGAGGGCCCAGAGATACCTCTCCGACAATCGGAGTGACAAAACCTCATCTCGAAATACGCCAACTCAACATGTACTTTTGGAGACACCTGTAGAGCTCCTTTATAATCACCTAGTTACGTTGTGACGTTTGGTAGCACACAAAGTGTTCCTCTGATAAATGGGAGTTGCATAATCTCATAGTTGTAGGAACATGCATAAGTCATGAAGAAGGCAATAGCAACATATTAAACGATCAAGTGCTAAGCTAACGGAATGGGTCAAGTCAATCACATCATTCTCCTAATGATATGATTCCGTTAATCAAATGACAACTCATGTCTATGGTTAGGAAACACAACCCTCTTTGATTAACAAGCTAGTCAAGTAGAGGCATACTAGTGACATTATGTTTGTCTATGTATTCACACATGTATTATGTTTCCGGTTAATACAATTCTAGCATGAATAATAAACATTTATCATGATATAAGGAAACAAATAATAACTTTATTATTGCCTCTAGGGCATATTTCCTTCAGTCTCCCACTTTCACTAGAGTGTCATGGCAATGGAGGGGTTTCGTCGGAATGTCGTTGGTCCACCCGAATGGGAGTGCGAGGCCATGGGTTCCGTGGTGTGGGTACAGTGCGCTACCTCTACATAGTGTATTAATCTATCGATAGCCGAGTCCACGGTCACGCTCGGAAGTAGGTCACACAATGGGTCAACATTTAATAAATTTTGCACACTAAGTCATGAACTTTGCACTAATGATGATGGCGGGAAGGCCATCGAGATGTTCGAGACCAAGTATTGGTCATGGTTGTGATCGCCGGAAGGATCATGAGATATCTCTAGTCAAGACCACGAGGGTGGTACGTTTGTGATCCAAGAGCGATCATCGTTGGTAAGCCAGTCCGAGGGACTTTTATCACAAGAGTATGATCACAACATGTTGGATATATCGTTGCATTATTATTAATTGGTTAATTATCATGATATTGTTTGTCATTATGGTTATGTTTGTTGTGAGCTTGCAAGTACATTCAATGTACTGACCTGGCATGTCATGCCAGATTTCAGGAAAGTCTCATTGGAAAGGAGTGTCGTCCGAGTCTAGATCGCGTCCACATCGGTGTCCCTGTGCTATGGAGTTTCCGCTATCACGTTGTTCCGTTGCCGCGTAGTTGTTATGATCGAGGCCCCTTCTTGTTCACTAAATAATGTACATATTGTTCAGCCGCCCCGTGTGCCGCTTGGCCTCGCTACCTGTTATAATATAAATGTTGATCCGCTAGCGTCAATAAAGCGGTCGTTTTCTGTACCAAGATGTTGTGTGTTGCCAAAAGACATGGTCTTTGGGCTGGCAATGCATGGTAAACCGGTTGCTCTGAGCCGGGGTGCCACAATGCTTGGTATCAGAGCTGCGCTGACTATAGGCCACGCTAGACTATGACGTGTTAACTAGATGTTAGATACGAGTTTAAGTTGAGTGCCGGTAGCCTTTGTAGCTGGTTGTTGCATTGCATGCACTTTTTGTATTTTTATGCTGACCTGCTAATGGTTGTGAGTGTAGATGGCTCCGGTGCCGTATCCACGCCAGTTGCAACTGATGGCATACACGTTGCTGCATCTCCTTCGTAACGTGTGGTGTCGGCTGTACCCCCTCGGTGACGACCCAGTCTATTGTGTGTACCGGGAGCGTCTAGCTGACTCAGTGTATGAGTATCACGCAGTGATTACTCTGTGCACCAGTTCCGATTCCAGCACTTACACTCGTACCTCTCGGAGCGGTTACGCTTCTACCGCTTCTCAGGCTGTCCAGTTTGCTGCATTTGAGGTCCTTGTCGAGCTTCGTTACAACAAGGTCCGGATGCAGAACCACCCAGGTTTCTACTACTATCCTTCTCTGCACGACAATGGGCATGTCCGGTTCCCTATCATTGATCCGGAGTCTAATAGTGTTGCTAGCCACCTTTCTCGTTATATCACCGCTAGATATCTTATGATCCACGAGCTGGCTCGAGAGCTGACTCGTGCTCGTACTGCTTTAGCCTCTACTAGATCTGTCACTGCTCCATTCTCTCTGGGATTTACTCCTTATATTCCAGCCAGTTCTAGTTCCCCTATTTCGCAGGTTACTCCTCCGAGTAGCTCAGGCGCCTCAACCCTGAATCCTCTCAGTGCTCCTGCTGAGTGGGTTTCACTTATCACTACTCATGTAGCCCCGATGCTTCACCCTACACCTGCCCCTGAGGGAGAGCCCTCGAGGCAGCGTCGTCGTGTTACCTTTAACCCAGAGGTCTCAGTTAACCTCGTTAGTTCAGGATCCGAGTCCGCTTCAGGAGAGGACCCCGCAGCACCAGCAGGGCAGTAGAGTTTCTGAGTCATCAGGATGGTGTACGGATGTAGTCGTATGAGTCATGAGGTTTCGTTTCATGTATGAGAGTAGCTGAACCTGGCATGTTGTTTATCTTTCATGTATGAGTGTATGTATAATTATGTTGGAACTCTATTTTATTCGTCGTATTTTCTTCGTCATTTCGGTTTTTCTCAGGCTTTTGTTGCTGGCTTTCCCTAATTTATTTTGAATATTTGTCATCTCGGTTGTGTTGTCTTGGGAAAAATCACAATAGGATGCCGCGGGGAGGCAGCAGTAACAACGTTCGCAAGGGTACTCCTGTTCGTCGTTCCGCACGACAGGCAGGACACTCCCCCGAGCCATACGTTCCACCACCGCCTCCACCGCCAAATCCGCCATCCACCGAGCAAATTCTGCGTATGTTTGAGGAAAGACGGAATAATGATCTGATTGAAATATTAATAAGTGTGCAAGCTATGGTTGGACAGAATGGAAATCAGAACGGTCATCACTCCAAGCTATCAGATTTTCAAAGGACCAAGCCTCCCAGTTTCAGTCAGGTTATTGACCCCCTGGATGCAGACGATTGGTTGCGAACCATTGAGAGGAAACTTGAGATTGCTCGTACTGAAGAAGATGATAAAGTTCCATTTGCAACTCATTATCTTGAAGGCGCTGCTGCCATATGGTGGGAAAATATAAAAGCCATGTGGCCTGCTGATGAAGAAATCACCTGGTCAAAATTCAAGGATCAGTTCTGGAAATATCATATCCCTGCTGGAATTATGAAGACTAAGCAGCGTGAATTTCTCGCGCTCCTCCAAGGAAATCGGTCTGTGGGTGAATATTTGCAAAAAATCAATCATCTGTCACGTTACTCCCTATATGACGTGGCCACTGAAGAAAGAAAGATTGACAGACTTGGTGGATTAAACCCGCAACTCCGGTGTACTCTTAGTATGTTTGATTTCCCAGATTTCCAAACTCTGGTGAACAAGGCTTTCATTGCTGAAAGGGAGCACAAGCTTGTATCGGATAATAGGCCTGCTAACAACGATCACAAGCGCAAGTTTGAGCCAAATAAGAATGGGCAACCCGTGCAAAAGGCTCGTACCTGGTAGTAGACTCAGGTGGAATACAAGCCCAATTGGCAACAGAAAGTTAACAAGACCACCACCCATGTCAAGAATGTCGTGACCAACCCAGTGCACGAGGAGCGCCAGCGCAACAATTCTTGATTCGGTTGTGGGAAAATCGGACATTATGCCAGACAGTGTCCCAAGAACAGCAAGGCAAATGCTCTATTCAGGCCACAAGTCAATTTTATGGAGTCATGCCCAAACCAGCAAAACATTACTGTGCACGTTCATCACCTCTCTGCAGATGAAGCCCAAGAGAACCCCGAAGTCGTCATTGGTATGTTTTCTGTTAATAACATACCTGCAGTGATTTTATTTGACTCTGGGGCTTCCCACTCTTTTATTTCTTGCAGTTTTGTTGCCCAAAATAAATTTCCTTGTTCGCTTTTGGGCAAGAATATGCTGGTACAGACCCTGGGATCCTTAATCAGGAGCAATCTGGTCTGCCGTAATCTGGATATCAATATCAACGGAGTCTGTTTTCCAACCTCTTTGATAATTATTGAGTCTGCTAAGTTGGATGTTATCTTGGGTATGAATTGGCTGACTCAATATCAAGTATGCATAAATTGCGCGACCCGAGAAGTCACTTTGACCAGTCAGAAGGGGCAGACTACCAAATTCTATGCTCGCGGAAGCATACCCAAGAAAGAAATGGTCTTCACCGCTGTGGCTGAATTGGAATTAATTCATGTGGTCAGTGAGTTTCTTGATGTATTTCCAGAAGAGCTGTTAGGCATGCCACCAGATCGAGAGCTTGAGTTTGCAATAGATCTTGTGCCCAGAACCACACCGTTATACAAGAAGTATTACCGGATGCCCTCATCAGAATTAGTGGAGCTAAAGAAACAACTTGCTGAAATGCTCTAGAAAGGATATATCCATCCCAGCTCTTCACCATGGGGATCACCTGCTATTTTCATGGACAAAAAGGATGGCAGACTTCGCATGTGTGTGGATTACTGTCAGCTGAATGATGTCACAATCAAAAACAAATATCCGCTGCCAAGGATTGATGACTTGTTTGATCAGCTCAGTGGGGACTAGGTATTCTCCAAGATTGATCTACGGACAGGATATCATCAGCTCAAGATTAAAAAGGAAGATATTCCTAAGACCACATTCACCACTTGATACGGTCTTTATGAATATACAGTTATGTCCTTTGGTCTCACCAACGCCCCTGCCTTCTTCATGCATATGATGAACAAAGTATTCATGGACTTCCTCGATAAGTTCATGGTAGTCTTCATCGATGACATACTTATTTACTCAAGAAGTGAAGAAGATCACAAAGAACACCTCCAAGCAGTGTTACAACGACTCCGCGACCATCAGCTATACGCCAAATTCAGTAAATGCGAATTTTGGGTCAAGCAAGTTGGATTTCTTGGACGTGTGCTATCCGCCAAAGGTATAGCCATGGACCCGAGCAAAGTAAAGGATGTGCTCGATTGGTTGCCACCCACAACCGTATCACAGATCTGTAGTTTTCTTGGATTAGCTGGATATTACCGTTGTTTCATTGAAGGATTTTCCAAGATTTCTAAACCCATGACGGAGCTACTCAAAAAGGATAAGAAGTGTGAATGGACTGGGGACTGTGAGAAAAGTTTCAATGAGCTAAAGATACGGCTGGCGACTGCACCTGTATTGACTCTTCCAGATATCTAACGCAGTTTTGATGTGTACTGTGACGCCTCCAGACAAGGTCTTGGATGTGTACTTATGCAAGATGGCATGGTAGTAGCATATGCATCGCGACAGCAATGACCCCACGAGGGAAATTATCCTACTCATGATTTGGAATTGGCCATGGTGGTTCATGCTCTAAAAATTTGGAGACACTATCTCATCAAAAAGAGGTGCCAAATTTTTACCGATCACAAAAGTCTCAAGTATATATTTACTCAGCCAGATTTAAATCTCCGTCAATGAAGATGGCTTGAGTTAGTCAAGGATTGTGACCTTGGAATAAATTACCACCCAGGTAAGGCCAACATGGTTGCCGATGCACTGAGTCGAAAGCCTGTCAGCCTAAATGTCATATTGAAACCCTTGCCTCCTGAACTTCAAGAGGAGATTGCTCAGCTCAACCTGGTCATAGTTGATGCTGGCCTTGCTAATATTTTGGAAGTTACCCCACACTTGAGGAAGAGATCCGCAAGGCCCAGCCAGCTGATACCGTCCTGCAGAAACGTGCCAAGAATATGGTAGCAGGACAGACTTCAGATTTCTCGAAGGATCAATTTGGTACCCTATGCTTCCGTGGAAGGATTTGTGTACCCAATCAAGCGGATTTAAAGCAGAAAATCCTGTCAGAAGCACACGAATCTTCGTATTCCATTCACCTTGGGGGTACGAAAATGTATGAAGACCTTCGACAAATATTTTGGTGGGATGGAATGAAGAAAGACATTGCCTATTTTGTGGCCTATTGCGACATATGCAACAAGGTGAAGGAAGAGCGTCAGAAGCCAACCGGACTTCTCCAATCGTTGCCAGTTTCACAATGGAAATGGGATGATGTCTGCATGGATTTCATCACAGGACTACCTAAGACTTAGCGAGGCAATGATGCAATCTGGGTCATAGTGGACACCTTAACCAAGGTAGCTCACTTTATTCCGATCAGAACCACATATCGAGGAGATCAACTTGCACAGCTATATGTATCCAGAATAGTCAGTCTGCACGGAGTACCCCGAACCATCACTTATGATCGAGGTTCACTTTTTACCTCTGCTTTTTGGTCACGTCTCCATCAAGCCTTGGGAAAAGCGCTGAAATATAGTACCGCTTATCATCCTCAGACTAATGGACAGACAGAGTGGGTAAACCAAATACTCGAAGATATGCTACGAGCATGTGCTTTGGCCCAAGGACCTAAATGGGAAGACTGCTTGCCGTATTCCGAGTTCTCTTATAACAATAGCTTCCAGACCAGTTTGAAGATGTCACTGTATGAGGCTTTGTGTGGCCGTAAGTGCCGTGCTCCTTTAAATTGGTCCCAAACTGGAGATAGCCATATTTTCGGAACGGATCTCATGATGGAAGTTGAGAAACAAGTTAAGGAAATCAGAGACAGATTGCCATTGGCCAAATCTCGACAGAAGAGTTATTATGATGCAAAGCACCGGCAGATCAGTTTTGAACCTGGAGAACACGTATACCTCCGAGTCACGCCTATGAAAGGAGTCAAGATATTTCAGACTCGTGGGAAGTTGGCACCCAGATTTATTGGTCCATTTCCCGTTATGTCACAAGTGGGTACTGTTGCATATCAGTTGGAACTACCCCCTGAATTGTCAGAACTGCACAATGTGTTTCATGTTTCACAGTTGAGGCGATGCATATCTCTGCCTAAGAAAAAGACTGCTATGACTGAAATAGAGTTGGCAAAGGATTTAACATATGAAGAGAGGCCGGTTAGAATTTTGGATCAGATGGAAAGGGTCACTCGTTGTAAAGCAAGGAAGTTCTACAAAGTCCAGTGGGAGCATCACACAGAGTCAGAATCAACTTGGGAACATGAAGAATTTCTAAAGGAACATTATCCAGAATGGTTTTCCCAAGCAACCGAATCTCGAGGACATATTCATTCTAAGTGGGGGAGGTTTGTGACAGCCTGGTTTTTCCCCTCTTTTCAGTTGGTTTGAATTTGAAATTTGGAGTTTTGAATCTTTTCATATGGACTTAAACACTTGGGTACCCCTTGGCTTTCACCCAAGTGTCCCATTTCCCTCTCTAACCATCATTCCCTCTCTGGTTCACCTCAAAATAATATATGGAATATTTTTCTTAAATGAAAAATATTCATTCCCCTCTCTTAAACCCTAGCTAGCTCAATGTGCTCCAAAGCAACCCCAATTTTTATTGCCCACAAAAATCTGAGAAAATTCACAAATATTATTTGAACCCTTAGCGCACCTTTCTGAGCAAAAATATTTCATCACTTTTTGGAATATTTTTGCTACAAAAAATATTTTCTGTTCTGGACAGAAATGGTAGTTTCTACAGCAACTACCATTTTACTTGCTCCTTTGTGGCTGATTTTTCTTGTGCATCATCACCTTAGTAGATGATTGCTAGCCTCCAAAGCCCAGCCCTCAGCTCCTAGCCGTTTGACCACAGTAAGTTCTCAAAGTTACTGATCAGAAACTTACCAGGCAGTTGAAATCTATTCTACTGCGTCTGGGTCCAAACCAAAGCGTGGTAACCTTCAAAACTACCACGAACAACAAGCCAGACATGAAGTTTGGGCTTAGGTCAGCCTGAAGTCAGAGTTCACACAGTGACCGCGTTCGTCCAAGTGTGCAGGCGTGTAGGCATGCATCCGACGTGCTCTGAGTGCCGCCCGAGCCTCTGTTTCGCGCGTGCTTGCTTCCCCGCCTGCCCGGCCTTGCCAAACTTTGCCACAATCTTCGTCCAAGCTCTCTTAACTCCCTCTTGGTGCTCGCCGACGCCGGAGCTCGCCGCAGCGAGCACGGGCGCGGTCCGGCCAACGTAATAGTGCAATGCGCACTGTGCTCGTCGTCACCCCAGTGCCCCTGTGCTCGTCCCCGTTCGCCCATAGTCCCCGCGTGAGCTGTGTCGTCTTCTCCACCTCTCACTGACGCTGTTTGTCACCGGGCGCCGTGTCCAGGTGTCCATCGGCGGAGCTTGAAACCCCCTCGACACTCGACTATAAATGGAGCCTTCCCCAGCCTCTTCGAGCACCATCCACGCCTCCCACACACTCCACGATCTTGTAGAAGCCGTAGCCCGACCGGGCAGGCCGCGGGCCGCCGTCCCCAAGCTCGAGCTCGCCGGTGATCCCCTCGGGTTTTCTCCGTAGCTCCAACCCCTCCCAGGTCTGGGCAACCTTTCCAGGGCCTCCACCGCTCGTCGGTGGTGCTGTTCTGCCTGGTTGGAGCCCCTGGAGTCGCCTCTGTTCGTCATCGTCTTCGTCTCCGGCGACCTCCGCTCTCTGCCTCCGCTAGAGAGGTTGATTCTGACACCGTCTGACCATCCTTAGCTACTCTACGGGTATGGGCAGGTGCGCCTCCGTCTCCTCTCTCGATCCCTCCCTCTCGTTTTGACCAAGAAGCCCACGTCGCCGGCGTGTGCTCCGACGAAGCCGCGCCATCCTCTGTTTCCTTCCCCCTCTCTCCCTCACCTAACTAGCGGGGCCCACTAGTCAGCAACTCAGTACGCACGTGAAGCGGTACGAGTGGTGGTGCCCCGAGGCTTTACGCCTTCGACGTCACCCCCCCAGTCTGTTTTTATTTAAATTCAATTTCATATTTTCCAGAGAACTTCAAACAGCCAAAACTCTTTAACCGTAAGTCCAAATGAATTGATTCTTTTTGCATTGTGTTCTTTGTAAAGAAATCTAGCAGCTCACCAAAGATGGGATTTTCCCCTGCTGTTTAGATTTTCTGGTGAATTTCAGAAGGGTTCTTGATGTTTTCTTTTTGTGTTTTTAAATATTTTCAGAGGGTGAGGCTTGTCTTGAGGATCACCAGGAGGCTTGTGAACCTCATCTACACTAAGGCAAGCCACAGCAACATTTTCATGGTGCCATTACAATAGTTGTGATTTTCTTACTTGAACAAATGATTTAATCCATGCATTTAAATCATTATTATGTTATTTATATTCTGTTAGTTGCTTGTTGTAGCTAATATGCTCGATTTACAGAAAGTTTGAAGCTAACTTAGTTGGCAAAGAAACTAGGATTTATTTTTGGTGATGAAAGAATAATATGGTTATGGATATGAGTAATTATTTGGAGTTATTTTCTTGCATGGGAAATATAATAAAATTTGCTAGAAAAGATTCTGTTTAAAGTGAGGTTTAATCCTAACCAGAGAAGTGTCAAGAGTTGTTGATGCTTATGCTTAGTGTGGATATAGTTGACTCACTCATTTCCATTAATATGTGATACATATGTTAGTGTTGCATTTCATGGCATACTATAACACCGGTTATTTTCACTTTAAGTTGAACCTGGTAATAACTCAACTTGAATATATCGTTGACCGGGTCATGGTGCCACTGAATCAAGTTTTTCCCAGTGCAACCACATTTTCCTTTATGGGAAGGCCTTTATTCGGTCCTTTGTCATGCCTCTGGTCGGTGCCTCCAACAAGGGAAGGTTATGGGTGTGCGGTACCCTGGCCCGGTAAGCAGACATAACCTTGTGTGCCCGTTGTTGAGAGTATGGTACCGGGTCCCCGTGTGGGATCGTTTATGTTTTGGCCATGACGGTGGTCGTTGTTTCTTTGGTAGACACAGGGCTACCCAGGACTAGCCCGGTGGGGAGTGAGTCGGAGTGGCCAAGAGAGTGTCATGGCAATGGAGGGTGTCGGTGTCAAAACCGGCAGATCTCGGGTAGGGGGTCCCGAACTGTGCGTCTAGGCGGATGGTAACACGAGACAAGGGACACGATGTTTTTACCCAGGTTCGGGCCCTCTCGATGGAGGTAAAACCCTACTCCTGCTTGATTAATATTGATGATATGGGTAGTACAAGAGTGGATCTACCACGAGATCAAAGAGGCTAAACCCTAGAAGCTAGCCTATGGTATGATTGTTGTTCGTCCTACGGACTAAAACTCTTCGGTTTATATAGACACCGGAGAGGGCTAGGGTTACACAGAGTCGGTTACAATGGGAGGATATCTTCATATCGTATCGCCAAGCTTGCCTTCCACGCCAAGGAAAGTCCCATCCGGACACGGGACGGAGTCTTCAATCTTGTATCTTCATAGTCCGAGAGTCCGGCCAAAGGTCATAGTCCGGCCATCCAAACACTCCCTAATCCAGGACTCCCTTAGTAGCCCCTGAACCAGGCTTCAATGACGACGAGTCCGGCGCGCAAGTTGTCTTCGGCATTGCAAGGCGGGTTCCTCCTCTGAATACTTCATAGAAGATGTTGAACACCAGGATAGTGTCCGGCTCTGCAAAATAAGTTCCACATTCCACCGTAGAGAGAATAATATTTGCACCAATCAGATCCGTTGACGTATTCCGTAGTCTGACATCACGGCCAGGCCTTTATTCGAATCGTTTTACTGTTCCACCTCAGCGCGTTTGGCGAGGCGGTTTCCTTGGCACGTCTTGTCAAAGCAGAGATCGTGTCCCCTTATTCCGAGATTCTCATCAATACGGGCGTGGGTAACCCAACCGTGCCTTTGGTATGACTCCTAATTGAAAGCGTGTCTCAAACGGTTATGGGGAAGGCTCTTGGTATTCACCTCCTTTATAAAGAGACCAAGGCTCAACCCTTTTCTTCTCAATCCAATCGAATCCGCCCCTCGCTTCGAGTTCCAACACCCAAAGCTCTAGTTTTAGGCGCTTCGGACCTTCGATGATGTCTGGCTTCGACCTTCAAGGCCGGTGGATGCCTTCCTCCGTTACGGAAGAAGATGTGCGAAAGCTGAGAGATGCCAGGTATCTAACCGGCGAAATCTCGCATAGGCTGCCTGCTCAAGGGCAGGCCATTCCCACTCCCCAGCCCGGTGAGAGCGTGGTGTTCGCATCTCACTTCCTTCGGGGGCTAGGCTTCCCGATTGATCCCTCCGTGAGGGGGCTTATGTTTTATTACGGGCTGGAATTCCACGACTTAGCTCCGGAGTCCATCCTCCAAATCTCATCATTCATTGTCGTGTGTGAGGCCTTCCTCCATATCACTCCTCACTTCGGATTGTGGCTAAAAACCTTCAAGGTGGAACCGAAGATGATCGAGGGGCAGCACGCTGAGTGCGGAGGAGCTATAATATGCAATATGGACGACGCTCCATGGCCCGAAGACTCTTTTCAAGAGGAGTTCGGCTTATGGCAACGGGACTGGTTTTACATCACAGCCCCCAGGGGCACCACATGGGTGGCACCACCTACTTTTCGCTCGGGTCCCCCGCCACGGCTAGCGTCATGGGTTAATGAAGGACTTATCTGGGGGCCGCCCAAAGACGTGCCCTTGCTGCAGGACCGCATTCGAGATCTTCTAGAAAGAGATATCAATTTGATCGTAGTGGCGCAAGTCATGCTGATTCGCCACACACTGCCCTGCAAACGTTGACCTCTCCGCCTGTGGGAATTTAATTCGAAGGGACCGCGAGTCCTCCAACATTTCATGGGTGCGACACCCGCGGAGATGTACAAATTGTTCTTTGGATCACAAGCAAGGTGTCCGGATTTGTCCAAGGATGCAGGTCTGAGCTGCAACCGCCCGGATGCTAAGGTGAGTAGCCCCGTATTTGGACACACCATCCGTATTTTTATCACAAAATTACCGTTAACAGAGTTGTCCTTTGAACAGGAGTGGATAGTGAAGGCAAAGCTTATCAGGTGTCCAGCCCCCCTGCCCGAGACCGCGCCGAATCCCATGCTAACCAGGATGCTGGAGGTCATGCTTTTGGCGGAAGGCGAAGGGGGGAACCAGGGAGCTACTGCCTCCGCGAAGGAGGCTGTTAGGAAGGGAAGAATCGAGAATTCCCCTGACCAGGGAAAGAAAAGGACTGCCTCTGAAGACCCGGAGGTGATGGCCTCAAAATGGGGGAACAAATCTTCGCCAGAGGGTTCGGCACCGGAGAACGCCCTGGCCGAATCACCCCCTAAAGGGAACCCGCTCTCCCTCGAGACGTAAGTGAAGGGAGGGGTTCCATAATGAATGACACTCCTGTTTTATTTCTGAGGAAGATAACCGAAACATTACCTTGCAGTTCGGATCTCAACCCTTCTCAACAGAGCTCATCTTTAGGGGATCTTCGTCCGGAGATGATAGAGAGCGAAACACCTCCCCTTATTGCACCGTCTCACGAGGCAGGTGACCCCAAGGTGTCGTCTCAGAGGGTTTTTCCAAGTCCGGGCCCTGGAAAAGGTCGTCAGGCTAGTCCGGCACCCTCTGGTGCGCAGTCGGAGGGGCTGAAGGATCTGCTTGGGAGGGCGTCTATCT
Organism: Triticum dicoccoides; assembly: GCF_002162155.2. NCBI lineage: Eukaryota > Viridiplantae > Streptophyta > Magnoliopsida > Poales > Poaceae > Triticum > Triticum dicoccoides. Next base: position 521,978,770 of record NC_041385.1, read on the forward strand.
CAGAAGAACACCGTATGTTGATGAATACGGTGATTGGAAGGATTTCATCCGCAGAAAGCGGATTGTACGAGGCTGCCAGGAGTTTACTAACAGGCTTTGAGGTACGTAAAAAGGTGTACCTTTTGGTAGAGCCGCATATTAAATGCGCCCTGTATAAATAGTAGCCCTGAGACTCTGTGTGTCGTCAATGGTGACGGTGCACAGAGGATCATAACCCCAGTTATAATATGTCGCCTTTTCCATGAAGGTGGCGAGGCGTTCGGTGGCTAGCCGGACTAATGAATCTGCCGAGCTAAAGCGGCAACTTGACATAGCAGATGCCGACATCGCGCTTGTAAATAAGCGGCTAGACGAGGCACAAGGTACGTTCCAAAGACACCTGGTAATAGGAGCTCGATGCTCGGGCCTTATATATATGTACTTAATGTAGATGGTGCTGCTGCCGTGGAGAACCTTCGGGCGGAACTTGCCCGAGCCAAGGAGCAAGCAAGGAGAAGTGATGTGGCTGCCGTTAAAGCGGCTGAAGAGCTAAAAGCCGAACAGGCTGCTCATTGCCAAAGCAAGAAGGTAATAGCCGAGACAGCCATAAAATTGAAGGATGCTACCGATCGCTGTAAATTTCTTGAACAAGAAGATAGGGCGGCTCAGAAGGACCTTGAAAAGATCACTGCCGAAGCCAAGGATACTCGCTCTGCAATGAGAGCTATGAAGGAGGAGCTGCGTTAGGCCGGAGATATCACGGCTGGAAAGCCTTATATGTTGCGGATGAAGTTCGGAGACCCCAAGTATGCTCCGTTAGACCGGCAGTGGAGTGCGGAAAACACTTATCTGGATTTGGAAGCTAGTGCGGCGGACGCGACCGAACACTTCCGCGGCCGAGGTGACCATGGAATGGAAGAGCTTTTTTGGTCACAGTTCCACAATCCAGAATGCCCACTTTCAGTATCCGACCGTTTGGCTGCCTGGGCGGAGCTGAACAGGTTATCCGGACTCGCCATGAGGTATGTTGCGAGTCGTCTGTGGCCGGAGAAGCCGGAGCCGAAGAGTTATTTTGGCTTGGTGCAGCAGTTCCTTGGTTCGGTGCCGCATGCTGATGCAATGAAGAGGTCGGCGTGCATAGAGGGCGCACAGATGGCTCTTGCCCGTCTCAAAACATACTGGGCGGATATGAAGGCCAGTGTTGTTGCATCCCGGGATTTGGACGAAAGCCGAGTACCTGCCAAGCACTATTTTGAGGAAGTTCTCCATGGCGCTCGTTTAATAGAGTCGCAGTGCTCTAAGAATGTTGTGTTCGAATAGCTTATACTATTTGTAAAACGAATATTTTGATGGAAAAAGCTTTTTATACTTGTGCTTGCAAGAATTATGATGCCTCCTGTGCGGCCGTTTAATGTATATATTTGTATATAACCTGAAAGATGGCAGTCGTTGGCTTCAGCCCCCCACGCATAGAATGCGGGGGTGTTCGCAAAAAGGCGTCTTTTCACACTTAATCCAATGTCTTGGTCCTATAAAGGAGGTGGTGGCGCGGCGAACTAGGCAACTGGACTATAATGCTTTATCACTTTCACTTAGCCATAGGAGTTTGACAGTGGGGCTACTGAATAGCCTCTAGGGGCACCGCGCTCGCCCGAATTCGGGGCGCGAGTGTGCCTGACCGGGAAGCGGCCCTTTGTTAATGCGGAGGAATCCTAAAGATTCTGAAAGTCCTCGAGTGGTTGACCAGTCTCTCGCTATATCATGACAGTCAGTTTTCGGCTTTCTCTACTGAGGTGCTCACCTGGCCGAACCGGGGCACAATCGCAGTAGTTCTCCTGGTGCCGCGTTAGCCGATATGACGGAACATAAGGCAGCAAAACACAGGAGCCGGGCAAACCCAACATTTGACCAAAGACATGATTCGGAGCTGATGCATATAGGGCCAAACTCGTGACGCCGAACACTCCCTAAGGTATTCGGTCTTTATGAGGATGGGCCGAAATAGAGCCCTTGGTAAAAAATCCCCTGGTGTCCAGGTACGTGCAAAAATTCTGGCGTGGCCACATGCCAAGACGTCAGCCTCCTCCTCGGTTATAGAGAAAACCAGGGGATTTTGTCAACAAGGGACAGTAAAAAAGGTTTACGCAGGGTCTTAATCTGAAAAGAATCCTTGACACGGATCCCTGCTGCACGTCTGCGCATGTGTCTCCGTTGTGCCGTATCCTGGACGAGCGTAGCACGATGTTCGTCTGTGAAAGAGAGGGACTTAGTAAAAAATAAGCGTGCGAGAAATCTATATTAAAATAAACAAAATATAGTTGGAGCAAGAATTGAGTCGTATTGTCTTCGGGCGTGAGCACGCGGAGCCCCTTGTACGGGGTTATGCGGCTATTAAGCATGTTTACGTCGGACTCATCGAGCCGTGTCCGGGATAGTAGGGCTGGATTAGTGGGCGGCTGTCCAGGCGGCCGCACCTTTGCTCGTACTTTGGGGGTCAATTTATATTCCCCTGTAATGAAATGATGCCCCTTGGGCCGGGCATTTTGAGTGTAAGGGATGCGTAATACGGTATTGCGTTAAAGCGGGCGAAAGCTTCACGTCCCAGTAGCGCTTGATAGCGACTTACGAACGGGGCGATGTGGAATGTTAGCTTTTCGCTTCGGAAGTTGTCGGGTGAGCCAAACGTGACTTCTAACGAAAGGGAACCCATACTCTGGGTATCTGGACCCGGCATGACTCCTTGAAAGGAAGTGTTGCCATGGCGGATTATAGCTGGGTTTACCCCTATTTTGCGGATTGTGTCCTGATATAACAGGTTCAGGTCACTGCCGCCGTCCATAAGGACTTTTGTAAATTGGAGTCCGTTAATAATCGGATTCACGACCAAGGCAGTCCAGCCTGCGTTCCGGGCTCCGCTGGAGTAATCCTGATGATCAAATGTGATTGGTTGTAACAACCAGTAGCGGTGCTCCTCTAGGGCTGGCCGTTCGGCGCGTGTCTTCGTAAGCGCCGTTCTGTTTTTCCTTTTTGTCATCTGAAGTGAATTTACTGCCTTGACTTCTTGTGGGAACTTCTTTTGTTCTCCGGTGTTCTGCTTGTGGGGTGTGTCGTCATCTTCGCTTGGTGTGTCGAGCCCCTTGTGTTCGGCGTTGAGTTTGCCGGACTGCTTGAAGACCCAACAATCTCTGTGGGTATGGTTTGCAGGTCTCCCAGGAGTGTTGTGGATTTGACATATTTTGTCCAAGATTTTGTTGAGGTTGGATAGCTCATCCCTGTCATCTTTGGGGGGCGGCTTTTTCTGATTTTGCCGAGAGCTTTTGAATCCGGCGTTTACTGCCGTGCTCATCGGGCTGTTGTCCTTTATCCGGCGCGGTTCTTTGTTACGGCGTGGTTTCCCGTTCCCATCTCTGGGTTCAAATGTATTCGGGTCGCAGGTGCTGCTTCTTGCCAACTAGTTGTCCTCTCCTGCACAAAAGCGGGTCATGAGGCTTGTTAATGCGGCCATTGTTCTTGGCTTTTCTTGGCCGAGGTGTCTGGCGATCCATTCGTCTTGGACACTGTGTTTGAAAGCTGCTAGGGCCTCGGCGTCCGGACAGTCGACTATCTGATTCTTTTTAATAAGGAATATGTTCCAGAGTTTCCGGGCTGACTCTCCGGGCTGCTGAGTTATATGACTCAGATCATCTGCATCCGGAGGTCGGACATAGGTCCCTTGAAAATTTGCACGGAAAGCATCCTCGAGCGCTTCCCAACTTCCCATGGTGTTTTCAGGAAGGCTTTTAAGCCAATGCCGGGTTGGCCCTTTGAGCTTAAGGGGTAAGTATTTTATGGCGTGGAGGTCATCTCCTCTGGCCATGTGTATGTGGAGGATGTAATCCTCGATCCAGACTCCAGGGTCTGTTGTTCCGTCGTATGCTTCTATGTTCACGGGCTTGAATCCCGCTGGAAATTCATGATCCAGCACCTCATCGGTAAAACATAGGGGATGTGCGGCGCCCCTGTATTTAGGTGTGCTGCGATGTTCGGATATTTTTTGCATTGCATTGCTCACTGGAGCTTGCTTTCTTGGCCCATAGATGGATCTGGTTGGGCCAGTTTTTTGATGCGAATTCTTGGACGGATCGCGTGCCGTATTGAGTGCAGCGCCCTTTGTTGCTTGAGATCGATCGTGGGATCGTCTAATCGACCTTGTGGCTTCCTTACTTTTTGAGTGTAGGGGCTTTATGGCCTCTTCATAAAATTCCGGTAGTAGTTTCTGCTTCGGATAGCTCTTTGTGTGACGATGTTGCCGTACTTGTGTGCGGTATTGTGTACTTTGCCCCATCTGATCCTGAGTGCATCTTCCGCTGTTTTGAGCCTCCGCTTCTGCTTTTTCAGGCTACGTGCAATGGCAACGAGCCTTTGGTGGAGGTTCTGATGTTCCAGCAATTTGTCCGGCGTGAGGTCGTCCGGACTATTAACTTTCCCGAGGATGGGTTGTTCGGATTGTCCGCCGTGTTTGGACGGTTGCTCGATGGCATGTTTGTCTTCCGTTGATTCACCCTGCTCTATGGCTGGGTCTTTGTCGAGGTGGGGCTTGGCTTTGCGCTTACGCCACCGCTTTGATTGTTTTTCGAGGGAGCGATCCCTGGTTGCGCCCTTTTGATCCTCGTTGTCATTTCTGCTAGGTGTGTCCACCGTGTATATGTCATGACCGGTTTTTCAATAAAAATAATTATTGAGAAAATCGATCTTTAGATCCCAATATAGGAAAAGTCATCCTCACTGGTAGACAAATACTTGATGAACAGAGGACCAGTAGCATTAAATATATTACAGGGTTGAGCTGAGACTGCTCAACAATTTATTACAAACTCGCCAATATCTTACATAAGGGCGGTTATGACACAGGGGTGTGGTGGCATGCTACTAGCTCGAGGTAAAAAGTGGTGGTGGATAACTTGACTCCTAACTGGCAGCTCATCGAGCGTCGAGGTGAGGCTCGATGAATTTATTTCTGGGGTTGCGGAAGCGGATAATACAGTGACCAAAACAGGATCGCACGGGACTGACTGGGACTCCTCTAGGCGTTGGACTCGCTATCAAACTCTTCATCCATGAGATCGCCTTCATCAACATCTGGCCAAATCAACAAGCCAGGTGAGTACTTTGAAGTACTCGCAAGACAGTTCAGACAAAAGATATAATCAATGAATGCATGAATGTGTCATGAATAAGAATAATGATGCTCATCTCAACAATAATATTATTGCATGACTTGATAAATAAAATAAATAACTGAAAACCGATCGGGTGTCTGGAGCGACGCCTCGAAAGGTAAACAAATAAAATTCATGCCGCAGTCGGGTGTCTTAGCGACACCACATAAAGGGCTTAAAATAAATGCCGCTGTCGGGCGTCGTAGCGACACCACATAAAGGGCTTTAAAAGAAATACCACAGTCGGGCGTCTTAGTGACACCACATAAAGGGCTTTAAAAGAAATACCATAGTTGGACATCTGAGTGACGTCACAGACAGGGCTTATAAAAGAAATGCCACAGTCGGACATCTGAGCGACGTCACAGACAAGGCTTATAAAAAGAATGCCACAGTCGGACATCTGAGCGACATCACAGACAGGGCTTGATAACAAAAGTAAATAACAAGTATGCCACCGTCGGACGTCTGAGCGACATCACAGACATGGCTTGCAATAAAAGTAAATACAAGTATGCCACCGTCGGACGTCTGAGCGACATCACAGATAGGGCTTACAATAAATGTAAATACAAGTATGCCACCATCGGACGTCTGAGCGACATCACAGACAGGGCTTGTAACAGATGTGATTAACAAGATTAGTCCATCCACAAGAATAATCTTTTAACCGGATTTATCACACATGTAGTCCACCGGAGATTTGTCACTGAGGCTGATATCTGACAAGATAAGAGGAATATAGTACTTGGACAAGTACAAGATGATTTAAAGAATTTGAGACTCTGCAGAGTTTGTATGAACTGACCACAGTCAAAGGATTTCCATAGTCACGAAGGACTAGTTCCGTTTACGGTATTTCAGTAGAAACTCATTTAACTAGTACACACCCATTTCACCTCATGATGCCAGGAATCACCCTCGACAACGTCCAAGAAAAACTTTGAGACGGGGAGGTCACAACCTCGAATAGCATGGGATCAAATTTCTATATGCGTGCTTTAAGGGGTGCCCCCCTCTCGGTCCCAACCGGAAACACCCATGCCCCCTGACCGGATGACGGGCTTTAATCCAGGGCCATGGAACCCTCATCCCGGCCTCTCTATTTGGTGTGTACCAGGAAAACAATTTGCAACTTACTAAACCATATTCCTTTCGGAAAACATGTGACCGTACAGGAAGGAATGAATGGAAATGTGATTTGTTCCACGATGACACGGAGGTCAAAAAATCTGGCATAAGACTGGCATGTCACAACACTGCCATCTTACCCATCCTCATGCCATCACATGGCCATGCCAATATGTATCCAACAACATAATGCTTTCCAAAACTTACTTTTCACTTATGTGCATGAAATATAACATTCAAGAAATGTTCATAAACATGCCATGACTATACAAAAATGTAAACATGCAACAACCACTCATCATATCAAGAGTTTAAACATGCTTGCCTGGTTCGGAGTAGTCGGAGTTTAACTGTGTGAAGTTTGCTGCTCCATCACCTCCTCCGGTATCTACGGTATAAGAAAAATATGTACGTAACATAAACACCGTGAGTGTACAGAAAAGTGTTCCAAATATTTTTCAAATAAACATGACAAAAAACTAGACAGAAAAATAAAGATGACAGAAAAAGAATCAATCAAAAACCATTTTCTGTTTAAAAGTTATAAGAGTTTTGGTCCAAGGACCCATCTGTAATGAAACAGAAAACTTCCAGGGGGTTCTGCGAAAAAGTTCAGAAAACGTTTTGTTTAAAAGAAACGGCTGAGAGACTGACAGGCGGGCTCCACCCGTCAGGTTTGAATTTTCAAACGAGGGAAACAGGGCCCGACGGTGCCCGAGAGGTGCGGTGGTCGCCGGCGGCGATCCACGGCGAGGTAAGGTGATCGGGGGTTACCTTCGTGATCAGTGCACCTTTCCGCGTCTGTGGGTGGTGGTAGAGGTCGCCGGCGAGCACTGTGTCGACGGCGGCCCTTGCTCTGGCGGACGGCGGTTCGGGCAGTCGTGGATCTCGCCGGAGGGAGCTGTGGGGGTCAAATTGAAGTGGGGGTTAGCCTTCTGGAGGTGGTACGAGGCTACGGGCGAGAGTAGGGCGGCGGAGGAGTTCTCAACGAAGAGAACATTGCCGGAGCCTGAGGCGGACGGAGGTGGCAGGAGTTGAGGAAGAAGGCCCCCTCGAGGCTCTTCCAGTGGCTAGGCGGGGTCTGGTGAGGTGGTGGAGTGGTGCGCGGGCGAGAGCAAGCTCGGGGGGGCTATATATAGCCGGCCCGAGGCGGTTGCCGTGAACGGATAAGTCCGGCGGGCGATTACGGCGGTGTTGTGGGTGAACGGTCGGCTTAGGGGCTTGAGCATCATCTAGGTGAAGCACTGGTGCCATCCCAGTGTCCAACTCAGCAAGGGAGGGAGGATTACGGCCTGCCCTCGACGGAATGGCAGCACGGCCCGTCGGCAGCAGAGAGCGCGCTCTGCGCATGCCAGGCCACGGCGACGATGCTGCACGCGTGGTTGGCAAGGAGGTGGCCACGCGGAGCTCTCAGGAGGATTGGGCGGCGCCGAACGGTGTTATGCCGCAGTGTTGCCCCCCTGTCGGCCGTTACGGTGGTTCTGCCGCGGAAAGCACATCGGCGCAGGCGGGCCAGGGCGCCACCGACGCCAGGAAAGCGCCAAGCGCGCGTGTGGTGCTCTGGACAAGAGGGAGGGGCTGCGAGCAACGAGCCAAAAGCACAGTGGACATGTGACTGAAATTACTGACGGAGAAACAACACTGAAACTCTGAATTTACTGAATATGAACAGTAACAGTGCATGCCAAGTGTTCGACAGAATGATTCTGGCATGTAGGGATTTTTCCTTGAGCTGATTTTTGGTGGAGTGGTCACTCATTGCAGCTAGGGGTTGCCTGAATTTTGGTGGAATTTTAGGAGAAGTGTAGATATGAATTTCACCAAATTTGGCAAATCTGGTCCAAACTTGTAGAGGGTGAATTTTGAAATATTTGAAAAGAAGAAGAGTGGATCAAGATGGTTCTAGGTTGTGGGTAGTAAGGACTATCCAGGGGAGTTGGTTTGAGGTCAAAAATCAAATGCATTAAGGTACTTGCTTTGCAAATCACCTAGGCTCAGAAGAAAAGACAGAATTATTTTAGGAAGGGAAATAATTGGAATAAAATCCAAAAATGGATTTTATTAGTTTGGACAAAATGTTTGGGCTGAACCAAAGTGGGAGGAGGGGTTTTGGGAAAATTTTACCATGGGAGGCATGGTAAAAATCAAGAGGGATCAAAACCAAAAATAAAAGCCCAAAACCAAAAGGGTTTCTTTTTAGAAGAAACTAAATCCAAGAAAAGATTTTTAGAGGGCAAACTTAGAAGAGGGTTTTTAAGAAGGGTTTAAATGACCTTCTTCAAACCAAGCAAGGCTCTTCTTGAAAACAAAAACCACAAAATTTTGGAGTGTCACAGCACCTACCCCCTTAGGAAAAATCTCGTCCTCGAGATTTCAGCTGATCCTTAAACAGGTGTGGGTGCTCTGTTCGGAGAAAATCCTCGCTCTCCCAAGTTGCTTCGTTCTTGGTGTGCTTGCTCCACTGAACTCTGAAAAACTTGATGGTTTTCTGTCGGGTCCTCCTCTCAGACTCTTCTAATATTTTTATTGGGTGCTCCCGGTAGGTGAGGTCTGGTTGCACGTCAATATTTTCATGTGATACTTGCTTCTCTGGGTTGCTCATGTACTTTCTTAACTGCGAGATGTGGAACACGTTGTGGACACTGAATAAATCTCCGGGTAGGTCTAGCTGGTAGGCTACCGTGCCTCTTCGGGCCACTATATGAAATGGTCCGATGAATCTTGGTGCTAGCTTTCCCTTAACCCTGAATCGCTGCAGACCCTTCATAGGAGAAACTCTTAGGTATACCAATTCTCCGGGTTCAAAACTGATTTCCCGATGTTTTTGATCGTAATAACTCTTCTGCCGACTCTGAGCTGTTTTGAGTCGATCTCTAATTGTTTTAACTTTCTCCTCGGCCTCCTTGAGCATATCTGGGCCGAAGATATGGCTGTCTCCGGTCTCTGACCAATTTAGCGGGGTACGACATCTTCTCCCATATAGAGCTTCAAAGGGTGCCATTTGCAAGCTGGCTTGATAGCTGTTGTTGTATGCAAACTCTGCATATGGCAAACTTTCTTCCCAACTGGTTCCGTAGGTGAGAACGCAGGCTCTCAACATGTCTTCTAGGATTTGGTTTACGCGTTCAGTCTGCCCATCAGTCTGGGGATGGTATGCGGTACTGAATGCTAGTTGGGTTCCCAGTGCCTGTTGTAGGTGATCCCAAAATCTAGAGACGAACTGTGTGCCTCTGTCAGATATGATAGTCTTTGGGACTCCATGCAGGCAGACGATAAGGGCAAGATAAAGTCTAGCCAGCCTCTGAGTGGTGTGAATTGTCTTCACCGGAAGAAAATGTGCCACTTTGGTTAATCTATCGGTTATGACCCATATGGCATCGTTTCCGTGTCATGACCATGGCAGTCCAACAATAAAATCCATTCCAATCTCGTCCCACTTCCACTCGGGTATCTTGTTTGGCTGTAACAGCCCGGCTGGTTTCTGGTGCTCGGCCTTGATACGTTGACAAGAGTCACAGCATGCAATGAACGTGGCTATATCTCTCTTCATACCGTGCCACCAAAAAATTTCCTGAAGGTCTTTGTACATTTTTGTTCCTCCAGGGTGGATTGAATACGGAGCTGTGTGACTTTCAGCCAAAATCTGCTGTTTGAGGTCCTTGATATTTGGTACGCAAAGTCTCTCTCCGTACCACAATATTCCTTGCTCATCTATGTTGAATTCTGAGGCCTTGCCCACTTTCCTTTTTATGCCTTCAATGCTGGGGTGTCTGTGCTGGGCTTCCTTGATCTTTTCCATCAGGGTAGGCTGTATTTCCATATTCGACACACTGCCTTCGGTAACCATTATTAAACTGAGTCTGGCAAATTCCGGTTGAAATTCTGGCCTCAACTTTGGTATACTGTCGTCGTCCGTGCTGGGATTCCGACTAAGGGCATCTGCCACAACATTTGCTTTCCCGGGATGATAGTGGATTCCAACATCATAATCCTTCACCAACTCTAACCAGCGTCGTTGCCGTAAATTTAGTTCCGACTGTGTGAAAATATACTTAAGACTCTTATGGTCTGTGTATATCTCACAATGATTTCCAAGTAGGAAGTGTCTCCATTCCTTGAGTGCATGGATGACCGCTGCCAATTCCAAGTCATGAGTGGGATAATTCTCCTCATGCTTGCGAAGTTGTCTGGAGACATACGCAACTACCTTGCCTTCTTGCATCAATACGCATCCGAGGCCTTTCCGGGATGCGTCACAATATACCTCAAAATTCTTCTGTATATCTGGCACAATTAATACTGGTGCCGTTGTTAATTTGCTTTTTAGCTCTTGGAAGCTTTTCTCACATGCTTCTGTCCATTCAAACTTCTTGCCTTTCTTGAGCAATTGTGTCATGGGCTTTGCTATAGTGGAGAATCCTTCAATAAATCTCCGATAATAGCCTGCCATTCCCAAGAAACTCCGTACGTCCGTTACGTTAGCTGGTGGTTTCCAGCCAAGTACGGCCTTGACTTTTTCCGGGTCTACTGCAATACCTTCTTGGGTTAGCACGTGGCCCAGGAAACCCACCTATCTTAGCCAAAATTCACATTTGCTGAATTTGGCCTATAGTTGATGTTTCCTGAGTTCTCCGAGTACAATCCTGAGATGTTCGGCGTGCTCTTTTGGTGTTTTAGAGTATATCAAAATATCATCGATGAATACCACAACAAACTTGTCCATATACTTCATAAATACTTTGTTCATGAGGTGAACAAAATATGCGGGGGCGTTGGTTAGCCCGAATGGCATCACTGTGAACTCATACAGCCCATATCTGGAAGTGAAGGCGGTCTTGGGAATATCTTCTGTTTGCACCTTTAATTGATGGTATCCTGATCTCAAGTCAATTTTTGAGAAGACTTTGGCCTGTGCGAGCTGATCAAATAAATCATTTATTCGGGGCATTGGGTATTTGTTCTTGATTGTGACCATGTTAAGAGCCCGATAGTCAATACACAACCTCAGTGTTCCATCCTTTTTCTTGGCAAATAAAATTGGAGAACCCCAAGGTCAGGAACTGGCTCGAATGTATCCTTTCTCCAATAATTCTTTTATTTGCTTCTTTAATTCCACCAATTCGGATGGTGCCATTCTGTATGGTTTCTTATAAATGGGAGCTGTTCCGGGTGCTAGCTCAATGTTGAATTCTATCTCTCGGTCTGGTGGCATGCCTGGTAGTTCTTCTGGAAATACGTCTGGGAATTCACATACTACTGGAACCTTGTTCAGCTCAAAAACGTCCACCTTATTTAATCTCGGTTGCCGAGGTATTTGTCTCTCTTTGGCTGAAACTTTTATTTTCTTCCCATGATGGTGTGTGAGAATCACGGTCCGGTTAAAGCAGTCAATAAAACCTTTGTTGGTGGTTAACCAATCCATCCCTAGGATGACATCTAGTCCTTTGCTTTCCAATACAATAAGGTTGGCGTAAAACTTCAATCCTTCAAATTCAATAACCACACCTTGATAGTAACTCTGGGTCACTTGCTTAATTCCAGAGGACTTGATGATCATTGATTTCTCCAAGGGAAGCATCGAAAAATTATTTTGCAAAGCAAAACTCTTCAAAATGAATGAGTGAGAAGCTCCAGAATCAAACAAAACCATGGCAGGTATTGTGTTGACGGGGTACGTACCGAGTACGATATCTAGGGCGTTATGTGCTTCCTCTCGGGTCACGTGGTTCAGGTGACCCTTCCGGTGGTTGTTATTGGGGTTGAAATTGTTTTGCTTTGGTGCTGAATTATTGCCACCATTGTTGGGCTTCGGGATTGAGTTCCTTGGCTTGGGGCACTGCTTGGCATAGTGCCCTTCTTCTCCACAAGCGTAACAAGTAACGCCTAGGCGATAGGTGAACTCCTTGTCTCTTGCATGGAAATTCTTGATTGGGCGTGAATTTTCCGTCGGGGTTTTGTGTGTCCCACCCTTCTAAAATCCTGTCTTGCTTCTGGGGTTGCGAGCAAAAGTAGTCTGGTCCCTTTTGCGTTTGCGGAAATCTTCCAAGCTACGTCGCTCATTTTCTAGAGTAATGGCCTTATCCACCAGTGTTTTAAAGTCTGGAAAGGTATGCACAACCAGCTGGCACTTAAGGGCGGGTGCCAGGCCTTCCAAGAATTTTTCCATCTTCTTGCTCTCGGTCATGCGCTCTTCATTGGCGTAGCGAGACAGCAAAGTAAATTGGCTGTTGTATTCTGACACTGTCATGGTCCTTTGCTTGAGGTCATCAAATTCTCTCTTCTTGATTTTCATAACACTCTTAGGAATGTGTGCCCCACGAAAACCTTCTTTGAAATCCTCCCAGGTTATTTCATTTTCGTTGGGGTGCATGTGCAGGAAGTTTTCCCACCATGATGCGGCTGCTCCCGTGAGGTAATGTGGTGCATACAATACTTTTTCATGGTCTGAACACTGTGCAATAATTAATTTTCTCTCCATGTCTCGAAGCCAGTCATCGGCCTCAAGAGGCTTGTCAGTATGAGAAAATGTTGGAGGACGCGTCTTCTGTAACTCAGATAATTTGGATTGCGGTTGATACTGACCACGGTTACTTCCCATATTGATGAATTGGTTCATCATTTCCTGGTGTTGTTGCTGACTCTGTTCATACAGACGACACACTTGTGTGAAAGCTGTTTCACTGTCCGGTTGACTTGTCTATCCCTGAGTGAAATTGTGGTTTTGCGGTGTGCCATAATTTTCCTCTGGCTGATTTGGCATGGAGCGCGTCCAAGGACGAGACATCTTTCACTCTGGGGATATATTTTGTGAAACTTGTAAGACAAGAAAGGGAGTCGCAAAAGTCAATAAATTCACACACAAAGAAAAATTTAAAACTCCAGGATATTTTTGAAAATACACGATTGCGCGCGCAGAAGGACTATTACATATCTTACACGCAAGCATAATTATACATTACATCACTCAGGATATGCGTACATAATCCTGACATGTTATTTAAACTAGTGCACTTCTCCAGATCCTACATGATGCGCAAACAGGCTACTTCTCACAACCTATGTACATATAAACATATTACACAAGTCGGTACATTGCATGGCGTCTACGCGTACTCAGTCGGAGATGGTGAGGATCTCCCTTGGCCTGCCGAGGGTGAGATGCAGTGACGCTGGGGAATCAACTTCCTCCTCGCTAATAGGTTCCAGACAAGGGACGCTGCGCTGAGCTGATGGAGCAGGTGCCGTAGGCGGAGTAATCTGAATAAGAGTGGGCGGGATAGGTGGAGTAGCACGTATGGGAGTGGGTGCAAAAGGTGGTGCAGCGCGAACGGGAGTGGGTGCAATAGCTTGGTTAAACTCCTCAGTGGTAGGAAAACGACGAGCAGTGGCGAGAATGGTAGGCGAATGAGAAGCTGAGGACGAGATAAAAGTCAGCGGTGGAGCGGTGTGTAGGAGTTCCCTCCTATTAGCAGCACAGCCATGAACTGAGTCCATGCGGGCAGCTACGAGGTCGTCCACCATGCTATCGAAGGCTACCTCCAGGGCTCGGAGGTACTTGACAAGCATCTCAAAGGCCTCGTCTCGCTCTCCTCTGGGGCAAGAGAATGAGTAGTGACAGGTGTAAGGCACGTGGCATGGAAGGTAGCGGTAGCGACGGGTCTTCATTGCCGGAAGGACATCCCGAAGACGAGCTATCGCCTCGCAGGCAGCCATCTGCATAGCATGCCTCTCTGTAGGCATGGCTCTCCCCAAGAAACGGAAGCGGCACATCTCAACACGCCCTCCCCTGAATTGCACCGCGGCCTGGTGCATGGTCAGACTGTCGTTGATCTTGTGCGGATAAAGTGTGAAGACTGGGCGCACGGATGGCCCCATCGCGACCTGAACGATGAAGGAGAGGAGTTTGACGAACCCCTCAGGCACGTTGGTGAACATTTGAGACTCGCAGTCGTTGCCGGCCATCTACAAAAGTAGGCAAAAATTCTGAGCGATCAGATCATAAATTTTATGCTGACTGTCAGAAAAATGACTACATTTGTAAAAACATGAATAAACTCTATCAAGCTAATAACCAATTAGCGATCGCACCTAGTGGCTTCCTACAGTCAGCCTGGCTCTGGTTACCAAGTCTGTCACGACCGGTTTTTCAATAAAAATAATTATTGAGAAAATCGATCTTTAGATCCCAATATAGGAAAAGTCATCCTCACTGGTAGACAAATACTTGATGAACAGAGGACCAGTAGCATTAAATATATTACAGGGTTGAGCTGAGGCTGCTCAACAATTTATTACAAACTCACCAATATCTTACATAAGGGCGGTTATGACACAGGGGTGTGGTGGCATGCTACTAGCTCGAGGTAAAAAGTGGTGGTGGATAACTTGACTCCTAACTGGCAGCTCATCGAGCATCGAGGTGAGGCTCGATGAATTTATTTCTGGGGTTGTGGAAGCGGATAATACAGTGACCAAAACAGGACCGCACGGGACTGACTGGGACTCCTCTAGGCGTCGGACTCGCTATCAAACTCTTCATCCATGAGATCGCCTTCATCAACATCTGGCCAAATCAACAAGCCAGGTGAGTACTTTGAAGTACTCGCAAGACAGTTCGGACAAAAGATATAATCAGTGAATGCATGAATGCGTCATGAATAAGAATAATGATGCTCATCTCAACAATAATATTATTGCATGACTTGATAAATAAAATAAATAACTGAAAACCGATTGGGTGTCTGGAGCGACGCCTCGAAAGGTAAACAAATAAAATTCATGCCGCAGTCGGGCGTCTTAGCGACACCACATAAAGGGCTTAAAAGAAATGCCGCAGTCGGGCGTCGTAGTGACACCACATAAAGGGCTTTAAAAGAAATACCACAGTCGAGCGTCTTAGCGACACCACATAAAGGGCTTTAAAAGAAATACCACAGTCGGACATCCGAGCGACGTCACAGACAGGGCTTATAAAAGAAATGCCACAGTCGGACATCTGAGCGACGTCACAGACAGGGCTTATAAAAAGAATGCCACAGTCGGACATCTGAGCAACGTCACAGACAGGGCTTGATAACAAAAGTAAATAACAAGTATGCCACCGTTGGACGTCTGAGCGACATCACAGACAGGGCTTGCAATAAAAGTAAATACAAGTATGCCAACGTCAGACATCTGAGCGACATCACAGCAGGGCTTACAATAAATGTAAATACAAGTATGCCACCGTCGGACATCTGAGCGACATCACAGACAGGGCTTGTAACAGATGTGATTAACAAGATTAGTCCATCCACAAGAATAATCTTTTAACCGGATTTATCACACATGTAGTCCACCGGAGATTTGTCACTGAGGCTGATATCTGACAAGATAAGAGGAATACAGTACTTGGACAAGTACAAGATGATTTAAAGAATTTGAGACTCTGCAGAGTTTGTATGAACTGACCACAATCAACGGATTTCCGTAGTCACGAAGGACTAGTTCCGTTTACGGTATTTTAGTAGAAACCCATTTAACTAGTACACACCCCTTTCACCTCACGATGCCAGGAATCACCCTGGACAACGTCCAAGAAAAACTTTGAGACAGGGAGGTCACAACCTCGAATAGCATGGGATCAAATTTCTATACGCGCGCTCTAAGGGGTGCCCCCCTCTCGGTCCCAACCGGAAACACCCATGCCCCCTGACCTGATGACGGGCTTTAATCCAGGGCCATGGAACCCTCATCCCGGCCTCTCTATTTGGTGTGTACCAGGAAAACAATTTGCAACTTACTAAACCATATTCCTTTTAGAAAACATGTGACCGTACAAGAAGGAATGAATGGAAATGTGATTTGTTCCACGATGACACGAAGGTCAAATAATCTGGCATAAGACTGGCATGTCACAACACTGCCATCTTACCCATCCTCATGCCATCACATGGCCATGCCAATATGTATCCAACAACATAATGCTTTCCGAAACTTACTTTTCACTTGTGTGCATGAAATATAACATTCAAGAAATGTTCATAAACATGCCATGACTATACAAAAATGCAAACATGCAACAACCACTAATCATATCAAGAGTTCAAACATGCTTGCCTGGTTCGGAGTAGTCGGAGTTTAACTGTGTGAAGTTTGCAGCTTCGTCACCTCCTCCGGTATCTACGGTATAAGAAAAATACGTACATAACGTAAATACCGTGAGTGTACATAAAAGTGTTCCAAATATTTTACAAATAAATATGACAAAAAACTAGACAGAAAAATAAAGATGACAGAAAAAGAATCAATCAAAAACCATTTTTTGTTTAAAAGTTATAAGAGTTTTGGTCCAAGGACCCATCTGTAATGAAACAAAAAACTTCCAGGGTGTTCTGCGGAAAAGTTCAGAAAACGTTTTGTTTAAAAGAAATGGCTGAGAGACTGACAGGAGGGCTCCACCCGTTAGGTTTGAATTTTCAAACGAGGGAAATAGGGCGCGACGGTGCCCGAGAGGTGCGATGGTCGCCGGCGGCGATCCACGGCGAGGCAAGGTGATCGGGGGTTACCTTCGTGATCAGTGCACCTTTCCGCGTCTGTGGGTGGTAGTAGAGGTCGCCGGCGAGCATTGTGTCGACGGCGGCCCTTGCTCTGGCGGACGGCGGTTCGGGCAGTCGTGGATCTCGCCGGAGGGAGCTGCGGGGGTCAAATTGAAGTGGGGGTTAGCCTTCTGGAGGGGGTACGAGGCTACGGGCGAGAGTAGGGCAGCGAAGGAGTTATCAATGAAGAGAACGTTGCCGGAGCCCGAGGTAGACGGAGGTGGCCGGAGTTGAGGAAGAAGGGCCCCTCGAGGCTCTTCCAGTGGCTAGGCGGGGTCTGGTGAGGTGGTGGAGTGGTGCGCGGGCGAGAGCAAGCCCGGGGGGGCTATATATAGCCGGCCCGAGGCGGTTGCCGTGAACGGATAAGTCCGGCGGGCGATTACGGCGGTGCTGTGGGTGAACGGTCGGCTTAGGGGCTTGAGCATCATCTAGGTGAAGCACTGGTGCCATCCCAGTGTCCAACTCAGCAAGGGAGGGAGGATTACGGCCTGCCCTCGACGGAACGGCAGCACGGCCCGTCGGCGGCAGAGAACGCGCTCTGCGCGTGCCAGGCCACGGCGACGGTGCTGCATGCATGCGCAGGCAAGGAGGTGGCCACGCGGAGCTCTCGGGAGGATTGGGCGGCGCCGAACAGCGTTATGCCGCAGTGTTGCCCCCCTGTCGGCCGTTACGGTGGTTCTGCCGCCGCAAAGCACGCCGGCGCAGGCGGGCTAGGGCACCACTGACGCCAGGAAGGTGCCAAGCACACGTGTGGTGCTCCGTACAAGAGGGAGGGGCTGCGAGCAATGAGCCAAAAGCACAGTGGACATGTGACTGAAATTACTGACGGAGAAACGACACTGAAACTCTGAATTTACTGAATATGAAGAGTAACAGTGCATGCCAAGTGTTCGACAGAATGATTCTGGCATGTAGGGATTTTTACTTGAGCTGATTTTTGGTGGAGTGGTCACTCATTGCAGCTAGGGGTTGCCTGAATTTTGGTGGAATTTTAGGAGAAGTGTAGATATGAATTTCACCAAATTTGGCAAATCTGGTGCAAACTTGCAAAGGGTGAATTTTGAAATATTTGAAAAGAAGAAGAGTGGATCAAGATGGTTCTAGGTTGTGGGTACTAAGGACTATCCAGGGGAGTTGGTTTGAGGTCAAAAATCAAATGCATTAAGGTACTTGCTTTGCAAATCACCTAGGCCCAGAAGAAAAGACAGAATTATTTTGGGAAGGGAAATAATTGGAATAAAATCCAAAAATGGATTTTATTAGTTTGGACAGAATGTTTGGGCTGAACCAAAGTGGAAGGAGGGGTTTTGGGAAAATTTTACCATGGGAGGCATGGTAAAAATCAAGAGGGATCAAAACCAAAAATAAAAGCCCAAAACCAAAAGGGTTTCTTTTTAGAAGAAACTAAATCCAAGAAAAGATTTTTAGAGGGCAAACTTAGAAGAGGGTTTTTAAGAAGGGTTTAAATGGCCTTCTTCAAACCAAGCAAGGCTCTTCCTGAAAACAAAAACCACAAAATTTTGGAGTGTCACAGTATACGTCGTATGATGAGGTGGCTTTCCAGTGCCCTATAGGTGCTGGTTCTTGTTCGTCTCCTTTATCGGCGTCCATACCGTCGATGTCTTCGGAGTCGAAGTCGAGCATGTCGGTTAGATCGTCGACAGTGGCTACCGAGTGGGTGGTGGGTGGGTTTCGAATTTCTTTGTCGTCCGCATCCCAACCATGCTGACCGTAATCCGGCCAGGGCTCTCCTGACAAAGAGAGAGACTTTAGTGAATTTAGGATATCGCCAAAGGGCGAGTGCTGAAAGATGTCTGTGGCGGTGAACTCCATGATCGGAGCCCAATCGGGTTCGATCGGAAGAGGTGCGGAATACACGGAGTCCGGAGCGGAGTCCCGCACCTTGGAGTCACAGGCCCTGCAAAGGACTAGGCTGGTATTCGGCTCTATCGCCATAGAGGTTGCGGCCCCCGGGGTGGTGTCCAACCGTCCAACCCCGACTAGCGCAGTAGGCTCCGAACTAATGGTCGGAGCGGACACCTGAGCGACGCTCTGGGCATTGTCCGGCGGCAGAGCTAAATCATGCCCATCGTGACAGTGCGGCATGCTCGGCCATGGCTCGAATCCGTCGAAGATCAAGTCCCCGCGGATGTCGGCCGTGTAATTTAAGCTTTCAAACCTGACCTGATGGCCAGGGGTGTAGCTTTCGATCTGCTCCGGATGGCCAAACGAGTTGGCCCACAGTGCGAAGCCGCCGAATACGAAGATCTGTCCGGGGAGAAAGGTCTCACCCTGGACCGTGTCATGATTGACGATCGAAGAAGCCATCAGGCCTAAAGGAGACGACACAGGGGAACTCTCAATGAAAGCACCAATGTCGGTGTCAAAACCGGCGGATCTCGGGTAGGGGGTCCCAAACTGTGCGTCTAGGCGGATGGTAACAGGAGACAAGGGACACGATGTTTTTACCCTGGTTCGGGCCCTCTCAATGGAGGTAAAACCCTACTCCTGCTTGATTAATATTGATGATATGGGTAGTACAAGAGTGGATCTACCACGAGATCAGAGAGGCTAAACCCTAGAAGCTAGCCTATGGTATGATTGTTGTTTGTCCTACGGACTAAAACTCTCCGGTTTATATAGACACCGGAGAGGGCTAGGGTTACACAGAGTCGGTTACAATGGGAGGAGATCTTCATATCGTATCGCCAAGCTTGCCTTCCACGCCAAGGAAAGTCCCATCCGGACACGGGACGGAGTCTTCAATCGTGTATCTTCATAGTCCGGGAGTCCGGCCAAAGGTCATAGTCCGGCCATCCAGACACCCCCTAATCCAGGACTCCCTCAGAGGGGTTTCGTCGGAATGTCATTGGTCCACCCGAATGGGAGTGCGAGGCCATGGGTTCCGTGGTGCGGGTACAGTGTGCTACCTCTGCAGAGTGTATTAATCTATCGATAGCCGAGTCCACAGTTACGGACATGCTCGGAAGTAGGTCACACCATGGGTCAACATTTAATAAATTTTGCACACTAAGTCATGAACTTTGCACTAATGATGATGGTGAGAAGGCCATCGAGATGTTCAAGACCAAGTATTGGTCGTGGTTGTGATCGCCGGAAGGATCACGAGATATCTCTAGTCAAGACCATGAGGGTGGTACATTTGTGATCAAAGAGCGATCACCGTTGGTAAGCCAGTCCGAGGGACTTTTATCACAAGAGTATGATCACATCAGGTTGGATATATTGTTGCATTATTATTAATTGGTTAATTATCATGATACTGTTTGTCATTATGGTTATGTTTGTTGTGAGCTTGCAAGTACATTCAATGTACTGACCTGACGTGTCATGCCAAATTTCAGGAAAGTCTCGTTGGAAAGGAGTGTCATCCGAGTCTAGATCGTGTCCACATCGGTGTCCCTGTGCTATGGAGTTTCTGCTATGACGTTGTTCCGCTGCCGCGTGGTTGTTATGATCGAGGCCCCTTTTTGTTCACTAAATAATGTACATATTGTTCAGCCGCACCGTGTGTGCCGCTTGGCCTCGCTACCTGTTGTAATATAAACTTTGATCCACTAGCATCAATAAAGCAGTCGTTTTCTGTACCAAGATGTCGTGTGTTGCCAGAAGACATGGTCTCTGGGCTGGCAATGCATGGTAAATCGGTTGCTCTGAGCCGGGGTGCCACATTCGACGTGTTCAGTCTGCCAAGAATTCAAACAAGTTGATGCCAAAGTGGGAAGGCCCCTATCGGGTAATATGAGTCACCAGGCCCGGCGACGTCCGCCTGGAGACCGAAGATGGCATTCCGGTGAGCAACTCCTGGAATATTGAACATCTTCACAAGTTTTACCCATAGGGCGCGGTTACCGGGAGCTCCGGCAACCCCCTTTTGTACTAGCCTTGCCAGCGAGGCATGTAACCCTATGTACAGAGCCAGGCGCAGACCCTGTGCGTAGCCGGATAGTTTTTAGCATGTACTATTTCCTGCTAGTTTCCATGTCTATATATATGTATATATATGCATGCCATGCTTGCCCAAGATATTGTGCTATCTTAGATTCTAATAGGTACCAGGGAACCATCAAGGCTCCGTGCCCCTGTCCTCTCCCCCTTTCAGCCACCGTGGCAACACTCCGGCAGGAAATTGAGAAGACTGCCCGGCACTTCGTCCCCGACAACCCAACCAGATAAAGTTCATCTCCTGCCCATTCATGTTCATAAGTTGTGACTTGTGCATTAGAAAACCTCGCCACTATGATTAGACTTAGGTGCTCCGATACCCGACTCGAACGCTGCTTCGGCTGGGGTGGCTGTAGTAACCTTTGGGAAAAAAGAGATTGGCAAGGGGCTGGACCCTGCGTCTGTAACCTGGCAGATGTGATTCTCCGGTAGGCGCAGAGGGCGCCGGCATAGCTTGCCGGGGAGACTCGTTTACTTTTATTAAAGGGTTGTTTCGCCTCTGCATGAACGTTTACGTGCATGAGTTCCCGGCAAAAGCTTATCTTTTTCATTGATATGCTGATACAAGTACAGATGTTACATAACCTAAGCATGAGCTCGGAAGATTACATTTTCTAGAAAGTTAAGATTTGGCAAATGCCTATAAATTGAGGAAAAAATAAGTGCCCTGTAATCCCCGTTCTTGCCCCTTTCCTCTCGAGGCACGACAGGCAAAGAAAGGTGATGGGCATGGGGAACGGGGCGATGGAGAGCTTGATGAGGAAGCCCGTCCACCACCGGTGCCAGAGCCAGCAAGACCCAACCCCCGGCAAGGTGTGTTGCCAAGGGAGGGAGGAGGCGGAGTGGATGATGGTGCCGCCGCTGATGGTCAGCTGGAGTTGGAGTCGTCGTCCTCCCACCCGCTGCCGTCGTCATCGCTGGCGCTGTCCTCCTCGCCACTGTCATTCGAGGAGGAGCTTTCGTCATCAATAGAACTCTCCATGCAGCACCCTAAGCTAACTGTTGAGCTCCCGAAGACCTTGACGGAGAGTAGGCCATTCTACATTAATTTAAAATGGAGGACGTGCCCCTCTGACAAGCTGTGGGCACGTGCAAAACTCTTCCACCCGCAGCGAAGATACATGACATGAGGGCGCGGGAAGCCAACATTGACCCAGGTGCTGCGGTGGCCTCGGCCTCGTCCTCTTCCTCTCCCCCTCGCAGCGGGCTCAGCCACCGAAAGCTCCGGAGGACGAGGAGTGTGCTGTCGAGAAGAAGCCCTCGTCACCGCCGTCGAAGCACCGGCATGCCCTCTCACCATGGCGGATGGAAGAAAGGCATCAAGCAGAAGGAGGAGAGGAGGGCGAGTGTGGAGCAACACCGTCCCTCTCCCTTTTTATAGAAGAGCAAGGCCGGAGCACTGGCCTCCCAGCCCAAGGGCAGCCGCCCCGCACGACCAATACGGCCTATTGAAGTATGGGGAATGGAAACCGACCCGCTGCCCTAATCAGCGACTCCTAGTTTCCCGCCTCGGCGTTAATGCCCACGTCCACCGCCCGCCCTTCCCAAGGCATGCGGGACACATTGCGAGCGAATCAAAGGCATGGGAACAAGTGGGACGACCGTTTTCCACCCCGTGATCATGGGGTGCGGCGCCATGCAGGCCGCGACCCGAGTCTACTTAGTAAATGAGTAGCGCCCCTGCAGATTCCTTCTTTTTAATAAGGGAAGCACGGACCGCCTCTTTACTATCGACTGCGAGATGACGCAACATGCTGAGGCCATCCCACGCACGACCCGCATGTCACGCACTCAACACAGATCATGGGGAAACGCAGCTGGCAAGAAGATCGTGGAAGGTTAAGCCTTTGCCACACGTGCCCGCGCACTTCTTTGGGCCTGGCCCAACTATGCCTTGCGCTCACGTGTGGCCCAGTCCCGAGGGCTCGTGTCGGTGTACAAAAGTACGGGCTCTTCTTGTACCCCTTACTTGTGCACGGGCAGTTGTAGCCGTGCCTGTGGCCGGGCCCAGCAGGGCAGCAGAAGACAAAATACAAGAGACTACCAAGACAGGTACTTGAAGAATAAGGAGCAGGAAGTGAGCTGGACCTTGATAGAGGCAAAGGTGTCCCGTCTTTCGATGAGATGATGGATTTCGCTTTCGTGGAAGTCGACTTTGATGATCCAACTACGAACGTGCGAGGACGTCGCGCCTTAGCAATCGCTAAACCAACTCCGAGAGGTTATTGACCATGCCAGAGCACGATCAACCTGACCACGAGGGTCTGTTTCCTGCGAGCAAACGAAGAACAAGCAAGAAACTGAGATTGCAATCTGGATATTGCGAATATAAGATGAAAGCTTTATTGATCAAGGTGGGGTTCTGTGACGCCTTTGTCTGGTCGTTGAACACAAACGAAGTACGCGAAGTTGCAGCTATGGCGAACTTTAATCTAAACAAAACCCGAAGTCTAAACGGTGCCTTAAGGGCTGTATATATGAAGGAAGAGAGGAGGAATTTCGTGGACCTTGGTGGAGGGGTCCGAAATCAACCCTATCTCTTGTTTCCCCACACATACGGACTCTAAAAATAGCCTATACTTATGTATTTCGAAATTACATGGGCCTGGCCCAATAAAAAGGTGACGCAGCACCTATAATAGCCTCTGGACGAAATTTATGAAGTGGCATCTTGTATATTTCGTCCAAGGCTTCATGCACTCGTTATGGTGGCTTCAAAGACCTGAAATCGTCATTTGTAACTCCGTTCTTGTTCCTCTTGCGCATGCCATCATCTCCATGCTTGTTCTTGCTCCAATGTTCATCCTTCTCCAAGCTAGGCCCTTCATTTGTAAGCAAAATAAATGTATCCAATTTAGGCAGCATCATATTCTCATGAACATTAGAATCATTACCAAGAAACGAAAGTACCTGGTAATTTAGTTGGCGTGCGTGAGCTCTAGTAATTGGTCCAGTATGTATAGCAGCAGGGGCTGTGGGTGTAACAATGGTATTGATGTCCTCATCATCCTCCCCTTCTTGAAACGAAGTCGTCCTCGACGGAAGTTCATCTTCCTCACCCAAATAAGGCTTCAAATCTGCAATATTAAAAGTGGGACTAACCCCAAAATCTGCAGGCAGCTCAAGTTTATATGCATTATCATTTATTTTCTCTAACACCTTAAAGGGACCATCAGCACGTGGCATTAGCTTTGATTTGCGCAAATCAGGAAATCTATCCTTACGCAAATGTAACCAAACAAGATCTCCAGGTGCAAACACAACATGTTTTCTACCCTTATCTCCAGCAAGTTTATATTTAGCATTCATACGCTCAATGTTTTCCTTAGTTAACTCATGCATTTTTAAAATCAATTCAGCACGTTGTTTAGCATCAAAATTAACCTTCATTGAAGATGGAAGAGGCAACAAATCAATAGGTGCACGAGGTAGGAAACCATACACAACTTCGAAAGGGCACATCTTAGTAGTAGAATGCAATGAACGATTATAAGCAAATTCAATATGAGGCAAGCATTCCTCCCACATTTTTCTATTATTCTTCAAAATAGCCCTAAGCATAGTAGACAATGTTCTATTGACTACTTCAATTTGTCCATCAGTTTGGGGGTGACAAGTAGTACTAAAAAGCAGTTTAGTCCCCAACTTAGCCCATAAACATCTCCAAAAGTGGCTAAGAAATTTAGTATGACGATATGAAACAATAGTATTTGTCACACCATGCAAGCAAATAATTTCACGAAAGAACAAATCAGCAACATTAACAGCATCATCACTTTTATGACATGGTATAAAGTGTGCCATTTTCAAGAATCTATCCACGACAACAAATATGCTATCCCTCCACTTCTTTGTTCGAGGTAAACCTAAAACAAAGTCCATAGATATATCCTCCCAAGGAACACTAGGTACAGGCAAAGGCATATATAAACCAGGAGGATTGAGTCGTGACTTAGCTTTTTGACATGTAGTGCAGCGAGCAATAAAACGCTCAACATTCCGTCTCATCTTTGGCCAAAAAAAATGTGTAGCAAGTACATCCTCCGTCTTCTTCATGCCAAAGTGTCCCATTAATCCTCCTCCATGCGCCTCCTGCAACAACAAAAGACGAACGGAGCTAGCTGGAATGCATAGCTTGTTAGCATGAAACACAAATCCATCGTTAACGACAAACTTGTTCCACATTCTTCCTTCTTTACAATTATGCATTACATCTTTAAAATCAGCATCATGCACATATTGATCTTTGATGGTCTCCAAACCAAATATTTTGAAGTCAAGTTGTGAAAGCATAGTATAGCGATGAGACAATGCATCAGCAATAACATTTTCTTTTCCCTTCTTGTGTTTAATGACATAAGGGAAAGTCTCAATGAATTCAACCCATTTAGCATGTCTACGGTTCAGTTTAGCTTGACTTTTAATATGTTTCAAAGATTCATGATAAAAATGTATAACAAATTCTTTGGGCCATAAATAATGTTGCCATGTTTCTAAAGTCTGAACAAGAGCATATAATTCTTTATAATAAGTAGAATAATTCAGACTAGGCCCACTCAATTTTTCAGAAAAGTATGCAACAGGTTTGCCATCTTGTAATAACACACCTCCTAATCCAATTCCACTAGCATCACATTCAAGCTCAAAAGTCTTATTAAAATCAGGAAGTTGGAGTAAAGGAGCATGTGTCAACTTATCTTTCAATACCGTGAAGGCTTCTTCCTGTGCGGTACCCCAAAGAAAAGGCACATCTTTCTTTGTAAGCTCATTGAGAGGTGCAGCAATGGTGCTAAAATCTCTCATAAAACGCCTATAGAATCCAGTGAGGCCAAGAAAACTCCTCACTTGTGTGACTGTTTTGGGCTGCGGCCAACTCTCAATAGCTTCAATCTTGGCTTTATCAACTTCAATTCCCTCTGGAGTAACAACATAGCCAAGAAAATATACTCGGTCGGTGCAAAAGGTGCACTTCCCAAGGTTACCAAACAAACGTGCATCATGTAGAGCAATAAAAATAGCACGTAAATGTTCCAAATGTTCTTCCAAAGATCTGCTATAAATCAGTATATCATCAAAATAGACTACCACAAATCGTCCAATGAAAGCACGTAAAACTTCGTTCATTAGTCTCATGAAAGTACTAGGCGCATTAGTTAACCCAAAAGGCATGACTAACCACTCATATAATCCAAACTTAGTTTTAAATGCTGCTTTCCATCCATCCCCCAATTTCATACGAATTTGATGGTATCCACTACGCAAATCAACTTTGGAAAATATTGTAGAGCCACTCAATTCATCAAGCATATCATCTAGCCTAGGAATAGGATGACGATAACGAATAGTAATATTATTAATGCCTCTACAATCAACACACATACGCGATGTACCATCCTTTTTCGGCACTAGAATAATAGGAACAACACAAGGACTAAGGGATTCGCGTATATAACCTTTGTCGAGAAGCTCTTGTACTTGACGCATAATCTCCTTCGTCTCCTCTAGATTGGTACGGTATGGCGCACGGTTTGGCAGTGAAGCACCGGGAATTAAGTCATTCTGATGCTCAATCCCTCGAATAGGCGGTAATCCTGGTGGCACATCTTGTGGAAAGACGTCAGCGAACTCCTGCAAAATGTTAGTGACAGCAGGAGGCAAAGAGGAAGGCACGTCCTCGAATGAAAATAATGCCTCTTTGCACACAAAAGCATAGCAAACAGATTTGCTGAAATCTAGCTCATCAATATCAGATTTGGTGTCAAATAAACATGCACTTTTCAATTTAATTTCAGAAGCAACACTAGATGGTTTATTATTAGGCTTCATTTGTTGCTCAAAATCTTTTGCCACAATCTGGTTTTCACTCTTATTCTTCTCTTGTTTTGCTTTATTAGCTCTATTAATATCATCTTTCAAAATGGAATCAGGAGTCATAGGAAGCAAAGTAATATTTTTATCCTTATGAACAAGAGTATACTGATTGTTTCTACCATGGTGTATAGAATTTTTATCAAATTGCCATGGTCTACCAAGTAATAAGGAACATGCTTGCATAGGTACCACATCACAATCAACATAATCAGCATATGTAGAGATACTAAAATGCACACGACCAGTACGTGTTACCTTAACCTTGCCGTTGTTATTGAACCATTGGATGTAGTAAGGATGTGGATATGGTCTTGTGGTGAGAGATAGCTTGTCCACCATCTCCATGCTAGCCAAGTTGTTGCAACTCCCTCCGTCTATGATGACGCGCACAGAACGTTCCTTCACAACTCCCTTTGTATGAAACAAATTATGCCTCTGATTTTGCTCAGCTTGTGTGACCTGCACACTCAAAACACGTTGAGCAACTAAACATTCATACCTGTCAGCGTCTTCAGGAGCCATGTATTGCGTCTCATTATCAGAATCATATCCACCATGTTCTTCACGTGTAATAAGGGCCAAAGTCTCCTCATCATAGTCACTAGCGGACTCATACCCACCATCCTCAGTAGCAATCATCACACGCTGAGATTTGCATTCTCGTGCATAATGACCTCTTCCCTTACAACGACGACAAATAATATCACTTGTGTGCCCTGTTGATGCCATGGAAGAAGAGCTCTGTGTAGGTCCGGCAGGTGCGCTCTTGGCAGATAGTGGTGGTTGTGCCTGCTTTCTTGTATCACGGCTGGAGGTGGCACCTGATGGAGGTGCTGGTGCAGTGGAAGCAGAAGATGCACGTGGTGTCCATGAGGAAGGTCGACCTGCAAAAAAGTTAGTGTGCGCCATTGCTTGTCGATCCTGCACTTCACGTTCAGCTTTACAAGCAAGATGGAATAAACGAGTGATATTAGTATACTCCTTATACTCTAGAATGGTCTGAATCTCTCTATTTAATCCAGCCATAAAACGTGCAAGCATAGCTTCATTCTCCTCAACAATACCACATCTAATCATGCCAGTTTGTAATTACTGATAATAGTCTTCTACATAATTTTTCCCTTGTCTTAAGCGCTGCAATTTTTGAAGCAATTCACGTTGATAATATGGTGGAACCCAACGCGTACGCATAGCAGTTTTCAAAGCAGCCCAAGTAGTTGGAATAGGATATAATCTACAATGTTTAGACCACCATACACATGCAAAACTAGTGAAAGCACAAACAGCAGCAGCAACCCATCTCTCCTCGGGATATTGTAAACATGTAAATTGTTGTTCAGTTTCTAACTCCCAAGTAAGAGATATATCAGGAACATATCTACCCTCAAATGGTGGAATATTCAATTTCAATTTAGGAAGATGGTCATGATCTCGTACCTGAGGGAGGGCCCTACCATTGTGATTATTTGCATGTGGACGACCTGGTGGTTGTGGTCCTGGTGGTTGCACGTAGTTCTGATTTTGATCAACCTCATCCTAGTAATCTCCCGCATAATCATCCTCCGCATCAGTAGCAGGAGCCACAGAAGTATCAACAGCAGCACCAACAGTTTGGCCAGGATGAAGAAGTACATGGCTCGCTTGGTGGAGGGCTGTTTCGTGACGTGGAGGTAGTTGTTGTTGTTGTTGTTGCAGAGGTGCGGCAGGTGCAGCCGATGGTGGAAAACGTGCAAGCAGTTCATTAAATATGTTATCGAGCTTTGTTTCGAGCGTCTTCTCAAGGCCAGTGATCTTCTCCATGGCCTCTTCAAAATTGTTCAACACATCTTGCACCTGTTCAGTCATCATTTGCTGAAACTTATCATGAAGCTCCTTGTTTGTTAAGTTCTCCCAGTCAATCTCGTCGGCTTGAGATCCTGGCATGGTTAGCAGCAATAGAAACACACAAGAATATGATCCTACAGACTACGAACAAGTGGTGGTGCTGGGTGTCACAAATCCGTCAAACAAAACTCAAATTCTTACCAGTTCTTACCCAGCAGCAGGCGGTGATCGACAACCTTGTAGTCAAAACTCTCAAAGCTTGGATAGAGCGATTGCCAGGGAGAGTCAAACGTACGACGTAGATGTATGTGGAGCTGGGAAGGCTTATATATGGTAGCAAAAGGGGTCAGCAATAATCAATTCAGAGATGCAAAGTTGAATAAACGCTCAATGATGGTACTGTGCTGGTCCTAGGCTAGACCGTGCTAGAGACGCGAGCCTAGAACACTAACAAAATCACGGCGCTGCACGTAATCAAGGAAGGAGCACGCTCTGACTTTTTTTTCACTCTTTTTTTGCGCTCTTTTTTTTGCGAAAATTCACTATAATGGCGAGTGTCTCAAAACTCTTCCCAAGTCAAGGTAACAGGATAGACACGAAATTTTTGCGACAATTTTTTTTCGACTGCCCAGACCAAAATCTGGAAACGGCTCAAAAAAAAACTTTCTATAATGGCACCTGTCTCAAAACACTCAGAAACACCTAAAAATAGGATAGCCAGAATTTTTTTTGACAAGTGCGTTTTCAGAAAATTTTGGGCCTAAACGGAGGGTGGTTTCCGGACTTTTTTTTTCGAAACCTACTCCGGCAAGGAAACATGAATTGGAAACTAGATGGAACTCGAAAACAAACCTAATATGAAAAGAACTCGGATTGGTGGTGGATATATGGCGGTAGATGGCAGCGGTGGTGGTATATGGCAGCGGTGGTGGTATATGGATACAGATTCGAAGCGGTGGTGGTAGATGGCAGGGGTGATGATGATGGTGCGGCGGAGGCGTGACAACTTATGACCAGAACTCGAAACTCTAAAAGACTAGACTCTAAGACCAGCAACTACACACGATGATGCAACCGCAAATTCAACAACGCAAATACAGAAAAGATTATGCAAAGGCTCAGATTGGTTCGGATAGGATGAACTAACCCTAATTTTTTGTGTGTGGCTTTTTCGTGGACTATAGGTATGAAGAACAGACTCGATCTAAACTACGAAAAACTGTAAAATCTCACCAAGCAACCTGAAAATCTGATACCACTTGATACAGGCAAAGGTGTCCCGTCTTTCGATGAGATGATGGATTTCGCTTTGGTGGAAGTCGACTTTGACGATCCGACTACGAACGTGTGAGGACGTCGCGCCTTAGAAATCGCTAAACCAACTCCGAGAGGTTATTGACCACGCCAGAGCACGATCAACCTCACCACGAGGGTCTGTTTCCTGCGAGCAAACGAAGAACAAGCAAGAAACTGAGATTGCAATCTGGATATTGTGAATATAAGATGAAAGCTTTATTGATCAAGTTGGGGTTCTGTGACACCTTTGTCTGGTCGTTGAACACAAAAGAAGTACGCGAAGTTGCAGCTATGGCGAACTTTAATCTAAACAAAACCCAAAGTCTAAATGGTGCCCTAAGGCTGTATATATGGAGGAAGAGAGGAGGAATTTCGTGGCCCTTGGTGGAGGGGTCCGAAATCAACCCTATCTCTTGTTTCCCCACACATACGGACTCTAAAAATAGCCTATACTTATGTATTTCGAAATTACATGGGCCTTGCCCAATAAAAAGGTGACGCAACACCTATAATAGCCTCTGGACAAAATTTATGAAGTGGCATCTTGTATATTTCATCCAAGGCTTCATGCACTCATTATGGTGGCTTCAAAGACCTGAAATCATCACTTGTAACTCCGTTCTTGTTCCCCTTGCGCATGCCATCATCTCCATGCTTGTTCTTGCTCCAATGTTCATCCTTCTCCAAGCTAGGCCCTTCATTTGTAAGCAAAATAAATGTATCCAATTTAGGCAGCATCATATTCTCATGAACATTAGAATCATTACCAAGAAACAAAAGTACCTGGTAATTTAGTTGGCGTGCGCGAGCTCTAGTAATTGGTCCAGTATGTATAGCAGCAGGGGCTGTGGGCGTAACAATGGTATTGAAGTCCTCATCAGACCTCCCCGGCAACACCCTTGCCGGGGCAGCTTGCGCAGCATCAGCAAGCCCATCACCCTTGAAGCTAAGAGCTCTGACACCATCGACAATGTTAAGACCAAGATCTGAGAACGCATGCTTGGTAGCATGCAGATCCTCATAAAGATTGATGGCCCACGGATCCACGTGGGACAAGAAGACGAAGACCCCCGGCAAGACCCTTGTCGGGGACAACTCCAAAGCCCCCAGCAAGCCTTGCCGGGACGATCGCTGGGTTGCGGCCGGACCCGCGCCCGGCAAGGGTTCACCACCACTCCAGCATGATGACCAGTGTGCCAACTAAGCAGGCGCCTGCGTGGCGGCATGCAGATCTTCGTGGAGGCTCTACCATCACGCCAACACAGCAGCTAGTTAGCCAGCGTGGCACTGCATGCCTCGTCAGCCTGGACGTGTGTCGAAGCAAGAAGGAGCGGCAACGGACGGGATGGCTTCTGTTGCCGTCCCCGATAAAGTAAGAGGGCACGTAGGCAGCGCATTAAATGTGTTTGTCCTACGTTGCCGAGCGATAAGGTCGTACACTGTAGCTTGCCACCTCCTGTGTGCCACTGTGGCAACCCTTACGTATAAAAGGAGGCCCAAGGCATACAGAGAGAGGATTCAGACTTTTGGACCGTGCTCGCACCGTAGCTACTTCAAAAGCTCAAGAACACATATATCCAGACAAGAAGGACTAGGGTATTACGCATCTTTGCGGCCCGAACCTGGGTAAAGCCCCTGTGTGCTAACTGATAGACCTGCTCTTCGTGCAACTAAGCCCCCACCGAATGTAGAAGGGATTCTTGTGATCCCGTAGGTGTTCGTTTCCCCGACACAGCTACTCTATCATACCTAAAGGAATTTCATAATAAATATTTTCAGTAGGTGCTGTAGGTTGAGGAGAAACTCTTTGTTCTTCCGGTTGAGGTGAAGATACCCCGAACAAGCCACTCAAAGGATTATTTTCTATAGTGACAAGTGATAGTAAATTTCGGCATGTAATATAAATGTTTCCTTACCAAATTCCACTTACCAAAGGCGCTTCACTCCCCGGCAACGGTGCCAGAAAAGAGTCTTGATGACCCACAAGTATAGGGTATCTATCGTAGTCCTTTCGATAAGTAAGAGTGTCAAACCCAACGAGGAGCAGAAGGAAATGACAAGCGGTTTTCAGCACGGTATTCTCTGCAAGCACTGAAATTATCAGTAACAAATAGTTTGTGATAAGATAATTCATAATGGGTAAAAAGTAACAAAAGTAACTAAGGTGCAGCAAGGTGGCCCAATCCTTTTTGTAGCAAAGGACAAGCCTGAACGAACTCTTACATGGGAATTACTTTCAAGCTAGTTTTCAGCATGCTCATATGATTCGCGTTCGTTACTTTGATAATTTGATATGTGGGTGGACCAGTGCTTGGGTGCTGCCCTTCCTTGGATGAGCCTCCCACTTATGATTAATCCCTCTCACAAGCATCTGCAACTACGAAAGAAGAATTAAGATAAATCTAACCATAGCATGAAACATATGGATCCAAATCAGCCCCTTACGAAGCAACACATAAACCAGGGTTTAAGCTTCTATCACTCTAGCAACCCATCATCTACTTATTACTTCACAATGCCTTCCCCTAGGCCCAAATCATGGTGAAGTGTCATGTAGTCGACGCTCACATAACACCACTAGAGGAAAGACAACATACATCTCATCAAAATATCGAACGAATACCAAATTCACATGATTACTTATAACAAGACTTCTCCCATGTCCTCGGGAACAAACGTAACTACTCACAAAGCATATTCATGTTCATAATCAAAGGAGTATTAATTATCATTAGTGATCTGAACATATGATCTTCCACCGAATAAACCAACTAGCATCAACTACAAGGAGTAATCAACACTACTAGCAACCCACACGTACCAATCTGAGGTTTTGAGACAGATATCGGATACAAGAGATGAACTAGGGTTTGAGAGGAGATGGTGCTTGTGAAGATGTTGATGGAGATTGACCCCCTCTCGATAAAAGGATCGTTGGTGATGACGATGGCGATGATTTTCCCCTCTCAAAGGGAAGTTTCCCCGGCAGAACAGCTCCGCCGGAGCCCTAGATTGGTTCTGCACAGGTTACGCCTCGAGACGCCGGCGCTTCATCCTGAAAGCTTCCTTCTGATTTTTTTTCCAGGTCAAAACACACCATATAGCAGAAGATGGCCACCGGAGGCCTGACAGGGGGCCCACAAGGTAGGGGGCGCGCCCCACCCTTGTGGATGGCTGGTGGGCCCCCTCTGGTGCTTTCTTCGCCCAATATTTTTTATATATTCCAAAATAATTCTCCATGAAGTTTCAGGACTTTTGGAGTTGTGCAGAATAAGTCTCTAATATTTGCTCATTTTCCAGTCCAGAATTCCAGTTACCGACATTCTCCCTCTTCATGTAAACCTTGTAAAATAAGAGAGAAAAGGCATAAGTATTGTGATATAATGTGTAACAACAACCCATAATGCAATAAATATTGATATAAAAGCATGATGCAAAATAGACGTATCAGTGGCGCACCCTAGTGCCTAGTGGGCACTCGGGTGCCCCCCGGTAGTTATTTTCTCCAGTATATTTATTTATTCCAAAACAATTCTCCATAAAATTTCAGCTCATTTGGAGATGTGCAGAATATGTATCTCTGACATAGCTTTTTCAGGTCTAGAATTCCAGCTGCCGGCATTCTCCCTCTTTGTGCAAATCTTGCATATCGTGAGAGAAAAGACATTAGAATTACTCCAGAAAGTGTTACAATGCATAAAAACACTATAAATAACAGTAGAAAAACATGATGCAAAATGGACGTATCACCTATCTATGTATGAATTATTGAATTTTATTTTGGCATGTTGAATTCTCATTTATTTGTATCGTTGAATTTTCAAATTGATGATGAATTTATACTATATAATGGACATCCATGGATATGAGGGCTGGCATATGGGAGTATGGTTGTCCGGGAGGACAAATGAGAACGCGCCCGATGATGTCCGCGGGCACGGCGGCAGACGTATATGTGCATGGATTTGCTAACTCCGGTTGTAGATGCTCTAACTATAGTAGGTGAGCCCTTGTTAGGTCCTGTTGGGGTCCCCTCGGGCTATTAAAAGTCTTGAAACCTACCTCTCAACTCTTGGATACATGTCCACACAAAACAAAAATCAAGAAGCTAGTGTTTCACTTGGCATTCTTCTCTGACTCCTGATGGAATCAGACCGGGGGACTAGAACGAAGCATTTTCCCTATTAGCTGGTGAACAATCAGTGGGAGAGGGTGGTATTTCGAATGATTTCGTTGGCTGCTTTAGTTCTAAGGGGATGGCAATTTCTTCAGAACAACATAGTAGTTTCTTTAGAAGAAAGGCATTTTTCGTTTAAAACTACTAAGAAAAATCGTTCGCTTGCCATTTCCTTCCCAGCTGAGGTTCGACAGATAACATTACTATTTTCCTTTGAGGGGATTGCCTAGGGGGGTGGGGGCGATTATCGGTTACACAAGGATTGTGGCAAGATTTCAGCGGAAGCTGGGGGCAAAATCCAGTTCTTTCTGATTTAAAGTTCTACAAACCCATAGTCTGCTTGTGAAGTAAAAAAGAACTACTACTACATGGGTTGTGTCTCAGTTCATATCCAAAACTAGATCATTTGAAAGATCATGCAAGCTAACGAACCGTTTTCAGATCGTTTTATTCTGGATTGGTGCGAATTAGCAATCCTCTTTTTGTTATCGAAGGCATTTTCCCTATGATTTCTCCAACTCCGCGCTTGGGAATGTGAGAACCTGTCTTTCCCCGCTCCAGAAAAATACACTAGCATAACTTTAGAGCAACTCCAACACGGCGACCCATTTCGTCTGCGCGCGTTCGTATGGGTCGGCGCGGATGCATCGACCGGACACGCGTCCGCTTTTCGTCCGCCTGGCGGCCCATTCCCGACCCTTTTTTGAGCCAGATTTGCATCGGCGCGGACACGAGACGGATGCGCGCACGCGCCCACCTACTCCTCCCCAGGCCCGCTCGTCAGTGACACATTGCCATCCTCTTCCATTCCAACAGCAAACCCTCGCCCGCCTCCTTCGTCGCCGACGCCGCTGCCCATTTTTCTGGTGCCTCTCCCAGCAGCCGGTGCCGCAACATCCCCCCTGCAACGCCACCACATCACACGTCACCTGCCACCGCCATCTTGCTGCCAGGAAACCAAAAGCCTCCCGCCCCCACTCCCCCGACACAGCCACGACCGTGACTAAGAAGCCGCCTCGCCGCCCCAGCCAGATCTTTTGTCCTGACACCGGCACGCTCGATGGACGCTGACACGCTCGTCGGACGCCACCAAGGCAGCTAGCTTGTCTGAGGGCGCACGACTGGCTGTCTCCTTCATCGACGCCCACAAGCTGTTCAAGGTACAAAATGGACTCTGCCGATGAGTTTTTTTTCCACAATTTCCTTTGCGACTCCGACGATTCCTCGTCTGATGATGAGGAGGAGATCTTGTCTGTCGTGTTGGTCCATCACCACCTCAATAGCGAGCGGCCGTTGTTCCGTGGCTCCATTCCAGGGCACCTTCTGACGTTGAATCGCAACTAAGAGAGCGGGCATTTCCTTCTTTGGAAGGACTACTTTGACACAACGAACCAGTTGTTCAAACATCAGAAATTCCGTTGTCGTTTCCGTATGAGTAGGCATATTTTCAACCGTATTAGAGAGGGGGTGGTCGGCTACGATGACTATTTTGAGTGCAAAGAGGATGCCGTTGGAAAGATTGGCTTCTCCTCTTATTAGAAATGCACTACAGCCATCTAAATGCTTGTATATGGAGTGCCCGGTGATCTAATTGGCGAGTACGTTCTATGAGCGAGTCTACATGCCTAGACTCCCTGTATAAGTTCTGCAAGGCTGTTATTGTTGTGTTTGGCCCTGGGTACTTGAGAGAGACGACTCCCGAAGATACAACCCGTTTGTTGGCGATGAATGCCACCAGGGGCTTCCCAGGGATGCTTGGCAGCATAGACTGCATGCACTGGAGTGGAAGAACTGCCCTTCTGCTTGGCAAGGGCAGTATAAGGGCCATGTCAGGCTTGCACTATCATACTTGAGGCCGTGGCATCTCAAGATGTCTGGATCTGGCACTCTTTCTTTGGCACGGCAGTTGCTAGGAGGGACGTCGAGCGTACCTTTGGTGTTTTGCAATCCCGATGGGGCATCGTTCAGTATCCTGCTAAGACTTGGAGCACGAAGAAACTATGGGAGGTGATGACTGCTTGTGTGATCATGCATAATATGATCGTAGAAGATCAGCACCCGGAACGTCTCTACGATCAAGAGTTTCAGTTTCAGGGTGAGAATGTTGTTCCAGAGCATGGAGGAGCGGTAAAGTTTGAACAGTTCATCCAATTTCATCATGACATGCATGATTGGGAAACTCACATGCAACTTCAAAATGATTTGGTTAAACATATGTGGGCTCATGTTGGCAACCAATAGATGTATCTTTTTTATTTGGCTTGCAAAACTATGTGAGATTGTTTTATTTACATTCGGCTTGTAAAACTATGCTATTATTCTTTGGTTGAAACTGCTATTTATTCTGCCATGGACCATATGTTTGCTTGTGAAATAATGCAAAATTTGTGTGTGAAACAATGCAAAATTTGTGCTACGTGTTGAAAAAGGCGGCCAGCCTGCCACGTCGGCAGATGTCGGCGCGCTGGACGCACCGCCGACTCAAATCTTAAACGGGGCGGAAGCCGAGCGGGCGGCCAACCCAAATGGACAAAAAACGGATAAAAGCGCCACCCGTTTGGGTTGACGCGTTGGAGTTGCTCTTATATCCCAAATTTTAGAACAACAGAGCTCGGGCGCGCACAAAATTGGATGCTAAGAGCATCTCTAGCAGACCCCACATAAGTGGTCAAACCCGTAAATTTGTTGCGTTTTGCAGTTTTGAGCGAAAAAAGTGTCCAGAACAGAAACCGTAAAAGTGGTCCAACCCGTAAAATTTTTAAGGGCCACCACAAATGCACACCCGAAACCCTTATCTTTGGAGGTTGGAAGGCCGAATCTAGGGGGGGCCCGTATATCGGTCAAACCTCGTCGGAGCAAACACGCCGCCGCGGAGTTTGCCGGAATCCGCCCTAAACTCGCCGGAATTCATCACCGCTCACCGAAAAAGGCCGCTAGGCGCCGCAATCGATCGCCGCCAGTTCGAATTGGACGAGCTCGACATAGGCATGGCCTCTCATGACCTCAGCCTGGCCGCCGGAATCCTCCCGGCGCGACAGGCAAAGGGGTACGACTCGGCTGGCAATAGAGCAAGGCGCGGACGGCTAAGGCGGCGGGGCGTGGCCGGCAAGCCTGGGCGCGAACGACGGAGGCGACGGGGCGTGGCCGGCGAGGCTGGGCGCGGCCGGCGCGGCCGATGGGCGACGGGGCGCAGCCTACGGGCGATGTGGTGCGGCCGACGGGGTTGGACACGACCGGCGCGGCCGGCTGGGGAAGGGGCGGCAACGGCCGGATTGGAAGAAGGAGCTCTTTGTTCCAGTTTTACACTATCTGTTCGGCCGCAGCTAAAATGAACCCTTAAAATGCACTTTTTTCAACCCGTATCCCAGTTTGCGATTTTAAGGGGTGTGATAGAGATGTTCTAACCACGCCACTTCGACCTCACTCGTACGATGCTCCAGTGGGCCACATGTAAATCGAATTTTGATGTAAGACTTTACAAGTTATTGTATGCAACCTGGGTCAATGTTGTAAGTAGATTTTTTTGAAAATTTGCATGACGTGTTGGACTTCCATTTCACCTACAGAAGTGCACCCAAGTCACTGCTTTTACCATCAAAGCTCCAAGTTGCAGACTTCTTCACTGAGGCTCTTTCCTGATACACGGAATATCTAAACAAATCCTCTTACTGGAACGCTAAAGCATATAAAGGCTGCCAGTAAAGGACCATGCCTAATTGTCTATGCTGTGAGTTAAAGGTTCAGTAAATCAAGGAGTATAAAAGAAGGGGTAACCAGGAAGTTCCGTACAAGTCCCTTAGCACAAAAAAGTTACCAACAAGTACGAACTACAGAATACCTGCAAACCAACTGTATATCTTTAGTTTTCGATGCATAATGATTTGTGAGGGAGCATCATCAGATAAAGAATGCTTCAAGCTAATAAATTCCAGGGTAGAACACTAATAGGATGTTACATAGAAGAGAGGATACACCGTGTCCCTGGCATGAAACCTGTGGTTAAACTAAATGTTTCATAGGCAACATACCTTCAGGATTTACACAACTGATTTTGGATCTCTACCTATTAAATTTGATAACAGCATAGACATGTCGCATTGCATTTACCAATAATCTTTGCAAGAGCACACACCATTTTCAAAATGGTGGAACCTCTTTGCATCCCTTGCAATGATCTGACGGCCAACAAGCTTAGAGATTATCTTCAAAGCTGTGTGGCAATCTCCACAGGAGCGAAGATTCTTGATAACCCGAATTGGCGAACGGACAGCACTAGTTATAAGACCATAACTAACAGCTAGTCTCTCACTGTGAGCTAGCAATGCATCCTCTTTAGTTTCTGGATCAACATCGTGAAGCACAAATCGAGTATCCGCAATATAGCCAGCCTCCTTCATATGAGCCGCCAAGTACCTCAGCTCTTCATAGATCTTAAGGGTTTCTGGATGGGATCGATCCCCTGCTCTGTATTCATGAACTTTGCTCCTAGCTTCAGCAGTATTAGCCTTTTTCCTTTCTTTCTCCTTTGCAAGGTCTGAAGCATTTACAGGGAAAAGACCCGTTTTAGACTGCTCATTCAGCCTAGAAGGATCCAGGCGTTCTATAATCTGAGCACAATGATCCCCAAGCTCTAAGTATCCATTAAGTCGGCACATATTCATCAAACTTTCCCAGATATCGACGCTCGGTTCCATAGGCATCCGTTCAACAAATTCACGAGCTTCATCAACATAGCCCGACTGGCCAAGCATATTAACAATGCTCGCATAATGATCCACGGAAGGAATTATACCAAAATCCTTCTGCATTGATTCAAAATGCAACATGCCCTCGTCAACTGATCCCAAAATTCCACAGGCCAAAAATACATGTGTGAACATGCCAGAATCTGGCTTATCTCCCGTCTGCTTAAAACGATCAAAAAAGTCAGTTGCTTCTTCACCAAGACCATTATGCACAAACCCTGAGATTATAGTGCTCCAAGATGTCAAATCATGCTGCGCCATAGTACTGAAAAGTTTCTTTGCATCTTCCATCGAGGCACATTTAGCATACATGTCCAAAATTCTGTTGTTAACATCTATGTCAACAGCTAGTTCTGATTGAGATATTTGATCATGTATTTGTCTTGCTTCTGCAAGAGCAGATGCATCAGCGCATGCTTGCATCAGTTTAAAGTATTGAGGAGCATGCAGTACAATGCCTTTTCCTTGCAGCACCGGTAGAGCTTTCAAAGCTTCTTTTATGTTCCCGTCTTCACATAACTTATCCAGTTCCTCAATAGTACCTTTCGATATGCCGCTGGCTTCGTCAGATACTTCAGAAGGTGATCCATTATTTGGCAGGCTGCCAGGCAGTGAATGCTGGAAATACATGTTATCTTGATAGGGCTTACTGCTCAAGTTGTCCCCAGCTGAGGTAATAGGTTGAACATCTGAATGAGATTCTGGATAAGTTCTGTTATGGCTGTGCTGTACATCTGTGTTTACATTCATGTAATGCTCTCGATGATTTCTCTGCGTGTCAATTTTGTTAGTGGTATAATGACTCTGATATGCTTGTGAAGCATTGTGTCCAAAATCACCTTTGTGGCCTTGCTGGAATACTGGAACATGCTCCTTATGGAAATGGCTAGTATTCGGATACTGTGAGGCAGAATTCGCAGGCCTATTTGCAGGATCATGACTTTGATAATCATTCTGCTGCTGAACATTTCCAGTTAAGTTTTGATATGACTGTCCTGAAGGACCGTATCCATTCTGCCTACCATTATAGTTCTGCTGGTTACTTTGGGTGTTGTAACCAAAGTTGTGTGTGGCATATCCAGTGCCATTGTGCTGCTGCTGAGTACTTGGTGGACCTCCATTAGGACTTGGGTGATTGTATGCACCACTTCCCTGATCAGGCTGCCTGGTATTGTATCCAAAATCACCATTGTGGCCTTGTTGAGATCCTGCAACATGCTCCTTATGGGAACTGCTTGGAGTTGGATACTGTGACGCAGAATTGCCAGGCTTGTTGAAGTAATTACCATTAGATATTCGATCAACCTTCTGTTGCTGAAAGACTTGCTGGTCACTTCCAGTTGAGCTTTGATGTGACTGTGCTGACGGGCCATATCCGTACTGCCCACTAGTATAGCTCTCCTGGTTACTTCGGGAATTGTATCCAGAGCCGCAATCATATCCAGTAACGTCACGACCTCTTCGCACATTACCATCTGTAGAAAGGCCATTAATAGCAGGTGTGACAGTCTGCTGCTGATGAGCACTTGGTATATTGCCCTTGGGGTTTTGGTGGCCATATGCACTATTGCCCCCATACGATTGCCTGGCAGTATATCCAGGTGGCTCGTTATTCATTCTTGCACCGGTATATGGCTGGCGACTATCTGGTAAGCCAT
This sequence comes from Triticum dicoccoides, assembly GCF_002162155.2. Lineage (NCBI taxonomy): Eukaryota > Viridiplantae > Streptophyta > Magnoliopsida > Poales > Poaceae > Triticum > Triticum dicoccoides. The sequence continues at coordinate 522,019,192 of NC_041385.1, forward strand.
ACGATCCACCGCTCTGGTAAGGTCCGCTCTGGTAAGGCTGTTCAGAATTGCGTCCATAATGTGCATTGACACCGCCATCAGCATGCACACCTTTATTTCTATCAATGCCTTCTGAAGAATTAGCTGAAGGGGGGTCCCTCTGCAAGGGGCGGCTGAAATGATCAGGTGAGTGTTTTGAGCGGGACTCTCCATAGTTCCCTGCGTTTTGCACACCCCAATCACGGTGATAGTCCCCATCAATTTGTTCGGATGCCAGACTGCCAGCGCCTCGATTTGGAACCAAAGAACGCGGGCATCCTCTTTCAGCTGGAAGACTGAAACAGAATAGCAAACATGTCACGTTAATATCCAGGCAAGAAACATGCGTCGAAGAAATCATAGTGGCCAGTTGGAGGCGTCAAAGCAATCTGCTTGGCCATGTGAACACTGAAATTATAAAGGATTGAAGTGGCGGGCTAGTTTCAGCACACTGAAATCATAAGGAGTCATGGGTGGGCGTATGTGTTTCGTATATCTGCCATCTCAAGCTCCAACCGAAATTGATTTCTTCTACGTATTCTTTGGAAGAAAAAAATCTTCTATATATGTAACTCATATGGCTTTGTTTCTAATCGCAAATGAGTACAACTTCACAGAGAGGACTAAACCACTGGACTATGAAATCATGATTAACAGGCAGGGGAACACTGGTCCAAGGACTTGGCGCAGGCGTGCGGTACCTGTGAGGAGAACCGACTCGACGGGCGGGGGAGAGGAGCGCGTCCGCGAGCTCGCCGCGAGGGGAGTAGCGGGCGGCGAAGAGAGCCCTGCGCGCTCCAACCATGGCAGCCATCTCCCTCAACCTCTCGGCGCGGCGTGCTCCTGCTGTTCCGTGCGCCGCGGAAACCCTCGCGGAGACGAAGAGCCCCAGCCGCCAAGCGGAAAGAGGAGGCTGCCCTACGGTGGTGCGGCGGCGGCGGCGTGGCCGTGCGTGCTCGGTGTGGTGGTGGGAATGATACGCCCGCTCGAGCCGGACGGGTGGGTATAGCACACGGCCTCGCGCCGAAGCTGGGTCGGTCCACTGGGCCTCACTGCCTACTGGGCTGGGCTTTTCACTTTCAGGCCTTCCTTCCTTTATCGGCATCGAATTTCTACTACCCCAGTCCAAGGACCAAGCTCGCACATGGTTCGCCTTTCCCTGAGATCCTCGCGGCCGCACGGAGACAGAGCTCGCAGCAGCGGCACACAGCGGAGCGGCGGTCCGCCTGCCTCCGCCGCGCCTATGGATTCCTCGTCGCAGCCGCAGCCGCAGTCGCCTCCCGCCGGGGGCGACCCGTCGGAGGACGGCGCGGCCGCGGAGCTGCCCCGGCTCACCGTGACGCTGGTGGAGCAGATGAAGGTGGAGGCGCGGGTAGCCGACATCTACCGCGTCCTCTTCGACGCCGCGCCCAACGCCAAGTCCGCCATGTAAGGGGACCTCACTCACGCTCCATATTAGTACTTCTTTTTAGCTAATAGCCTGCTGTTCGCGGTGTTTGGGAGTGGTGGGTTTGGGTGCGACAGATGGGCTTCAGAGCTTGGTTGGTGCGGAGATCAGATAGGTTTGCTTGGCTTCTGCTCGAGATTGGAAGCTCACTGATAAATTGTAGCAGATGGGTGGAGTAATTGCTTGATTGTGGTACCGAAATTTTTGCTCATAGAAGCTTAGTTCTGCCAATTAGGTGTTGTATATATCAGTGTGCATTCTAATTTTCACAAGCACTAGCTTGGCTTCTATGATGTTCTCCACTTGCTTATACCGAGCTTTGATCATTTTTTCTTGGATGCAGGCTAGAGCTGTGGCGCGATCAGCATGTCAAGTATTTGACGAAAGGGCTGAGGCATCTTGCACCTAGCTTCCATGTGCTCGATGCCAAGTAATGCTTCTCCAGTGTTAAATTAACTTAAGTGCCGTCCCTGATCTATACTTTGCTTACAATTTCTTCTGGTTATTCCAGTCGGCCTTGGTTATGCTATTGGATGGTTCATGGGCTTGCATTGCTGGATGAAACGCTTGACGATGACCTCGAGAACGATATTGTGGACTTCTTGTCTCGATGCCAGGTTTGTTGATCTGTTACAATATAATTGTATGGATATCTTGCTGCAGTTTGCAGTTAAATTTTGATAACACTTATGCTTAAGGATATAGATGCTGAAAACTTTACAAGCAAACTGTTTAAGGCTTTATTTCAAACTTCAGCTCTTCTTTGCTGATATGAAAAACAAGATTGAATGGAACCGCTTTACCAAACTGCTTAATGTGGTGGGGCTACATGAATAAACCTCTCAATCCACATGTAGTTTTGCATATATACATACTATAGATTATAGAGACTAATAAAGTTGCTGAGACAATATGCTCTGGTTGCACAACACAGTAAATCTTATATGATTTTTTTACGGAAAAATGCAAGTAGTATTGGTCATACATCATTAAAGCACTGGAGATACCCATTTGCAGACACAGTAATTTCTGAATATTACCATTTTCTTTCTCTTATGGTGGCTTAATTATAATTGTTTCAGGACAAACATGGTGGATATGGTGGTGGACCTGGGCAGGTTTGCTCTAACCTCAAACTCTTTTTAATTCCCCACATTTAGGTTGGTTAATCTTTTGCATTAGTTCTTGAAATGGAATTTTAGGCAACCATGGAATTTGGAACAGGCCATGTGAATGCTGGGCTGTAGAGATACTGGATCTGACATTACTTTCAAATGTTTGCTTCAAAATGAGTGCTTAGACCGTTCTAGGCTACTTGGCATGTTCACATGAATATACAAAATAACTTCGACAAACCATTTTAGGGTTATAAGAACTTCGACAAACCTTGCCTGCGGTGGCGTTGTGTGTGTGTGCGTGTTGTTCAGATGGTACCTTGTTGACTTTGTGCTCGGTGGTTGCTTTATTTATAAAGCGGGGCGAAAGCCTTTTTCGGTAACTTCGGAGATATGTTTTATATGAAATATGTATCTGTGTGTTTGGTATTTGTCTATTTGATGACCTGATGTGTTCATATAACTCAAGAAACCTGCTGTAGTTGGCAAAGCTAGCTTTTGTAGTGGTTTTGTTTCTCCGTCTTTTGGAAGTTCAGAGATAGCATTAATCTTTTTTTTTGTTAACTGATCTACCGTGTCATGTTTATCTACTCATTCAAGATGATAATGTCCACTGACCAGTTTTTAATTTCATCCTTTTGCTCACCTTTTCTTTGGTAGTTACCTCATCTCGCTACATCGTACGCTGCTGTAAATACACTTGTAACCATAGGGAGTGAAAGAGCACTATCATCAATAAAAAGGTAACTCTATGTCTGCTCTTGGAGAAAGATGTTATTTATATCTGTGTCGTTTTCTGAACCGTTCTAAGTTGTCAATCAGGGACAATCTGTACAAGTTTATGCTTCTAATGAAGGACAAATCAGGTGCTTTCAGGTGTGTTTTCTCGATAGTGCATAGGGCAAGGAAAAAAAAAACTACTATTTCCATACCAAGTTCCATCTGTCTAATGTCTGTTACTCCATTGAAAATCCTTCAACCAGAATGCATGATGGTGGTGAAATTGATGTCCGCGCTTGCTATACTGCAATATCGGTGAGTTTCTTGTAGTTCTTAATGTTTCTGTTGCCATTCTCTAATATTATGCTTGTTGAGATTTAGGTTGCCAGCCTCGTGAACATTCTTGATGATGAGCTGGCAAAAGGTGTTGGAAACTACATAGCAAGGTTTGCTTTGGTTAATGTGTTTTTTCAATTTTGCAATT
>NC_041385.1:522023391-522031563 GCF_002162155.2 Triticum dicoccoides
GGGGGAACCTTCTGCTGAAGCTCATGGTGGGTACGTTTCTAAGGATGGTCTCTGATGATTTTTTATTTTTTTTGCGGGGGATCTCTGATGATTTTTATGTATCTGTTAAAAAGTTTAAATAAAAATTGCTTTGATAAGGTACACTTTTTGTGGGCTGGCTGCAATGGTCCTGCTTAATGAAGTGGAGAAACTCGATTTGCCTAGCTTGATTGTAAGACAACCCCTCCTACTACTTTATTCAGTTTCCCTTCTATTACAGTGTGTATGTGGGTTGTGCTAATTTTGGTTGCAATTAGTTGAACTTGGCCCTTTGGTTTTCAATTATGTAAAGGAGAAATGTATCGGATATTATTTAAAAATCTATTGCTGTATTGTTAGGAAATAGAAAAAGGTAACTTGTCAACTCTCAATTGACTAAAAAATTGCCCGAGTTGCAACCTGTAACAACTGAAACTGTGTACTTCACAACCTCGGGTAGTTTTGCGAGTATTTTTGACTGGCATGGGTGCCATGTGTTCACCACGTTACTACCATGTCATCAGACAAATCTAACAACCGAAACATATGTCCGAGTTGCAACCTCTAACGACCGGAGCTGTCTACTTTACAATCTTGGGTGTTTTGCAAATATCGAAAATCTCTTAATTTCTGCGAAACTGTAAAGAGAGAAGAAAGAGAAGACGGAGAAAAAGATCTGGCATGGGACTGTTTTGTTTGATGATATGTCAGTGGCATGATATCCATGTCAGCCGAAGCCAGTTGTGAAACTAACCAAGGTTGTAAAGCGGATGGTTTTGTTATTTCATGGTTGCAACTTAGACGATTTTAGAGTCCAAAGTTGAAAAGTTGACTTTTGCAATAGTTCGGAGTTGGAAGTGGACTCTTGCGGAAGTTCCAGGTTGAAAAGTGAACCTTTTCTAGGAAATATATGAAGCTGCATATGTAATGTATTGTCACATCATTGTTTGTTGCAACACTAACTAGGGCCTCATCATTTAGGGCTGGGTGGCATTTCGTCAAGGAGTGGAATGCGGATTCCAAGGACGGACAAATAAATTGGTTGATGGTTGCTACTCCTTTTGGCAGGTAAAATACCGCTATCGTATTTGAATTTCTTAAGCCACATGTTCTGCTCCATATATGACTGATGGCTTGTGTATGTCCAGGGAGCTGCTATTGCTTTAGCTCAAAAGCTAATGGCAGGGTCTGATGAACAATCTAAACAATCGCAGCCCAGCAAATTATCCTCGGTAGATGATTCTCGTGGGACCAGCTCATCTGGATTGGCTTCAGAAAAAACTTCTATTGGTAAGTATTTTGTGCTCAATACTTATGAAAAATTATCTTGTGGTACCAGTGTGCTTTTCTTTATTAAAAACATATTTCTGCTTCAAATATCTGGTGAAATAAATAATTGACTGAGATTCTCTGTTATACTTACATTAAATATCATGCTTATATATCTTCTTTGCTGAGTTTATAAACTGCAACATATTGAAGAAATATAAAGTTTCTCTTTTGGAATTGTGATGAGTTGGGGTTTGGCAATTCAATATGGTGTGATTATTGGTGTTTTCAAGTTTTTGTTAGTTCATCAGGAGTATTCGTAAGTAACGTGCATTACTGCACTAGTGTCATTTGGTCACCTTGTTGCCTTGGTACCTTCGACACATATTTGTAACTTGAATACAAATTTCTAATGCTTCATAACCTGCGTTACATACTAGTGTCTAGTGCTTTGATTTTTACAAGGTGTTGGGTCTGATCTTGATTTATGTCACCGTTTTGTGTGTTTTTATTCTCTGATAGTGAATTATGCGAAGATTGGATTTGATTTTATGAAGCAGAGCAACAAAATAGGTCCGCTGTTCCACAACATTGCTCTGCAACAATACATCCTGCTTTGCGCACAGGTAAAAAAAGAACATCTTACTTCTTGCATAGATAGATATCTAGAGTTTCTATTTTCGGAACTTCAAATTTTCGAGCGTGCATTTCGTGACGGGATATAATTCTTCAGCTTTGAAAGTTCATGTTGTAATTGAAACTACGTCTACTGCTGAAATACACAGGTGCCGGAGGGAGGATTGAGGGATAAACCTGGAAAGAACAGAGACCACTATCACTCATGCTACTGCCTGAGTGGCCTCTCAGTTAGCCAGTACAGCGCAATGACAGGTTCCGTTTCATGCCCCTTGCCGCAGCACATGCTTGGCCCATACTCGAACTTGCTAGAGCAAATTCATCTGCTCTACAACGTTGTGCTAGAGAAATACGAGGAGGCCTATGAGTTCTTTTCGAGCGAGTGATCAAATGTACACCTTTACAGTCTCAGATAGCTAGGATGATCTGTGATATTGCATGGCTTCAAGTACTGGGGATATTTCTGCGACGTGTCCGTTTGTTGTATACTAGCAGTCATTTGAATAATTGGATTATGCTCCTTGCACCGTGTATGACTGATTCACTATGAGTGCATGGTGAGAGGCTGAGCTCTTTTTGTCACATGTCTCGGGGATGTGTTATTGATAGCATTGCTGACTGGTGGCGAGACATTCTCTTCCTAACTCGTGATCGGCATCAAAACCTTCAAATGCAACGTTGGATAGGAAAGCTATGTGCCATATGCCTTGTGCGACTGGATATACTCACAAAGTGGCAATGCAAATATATGTTTCGTGACATGTTCCGTACAATGTTAAATTCTAAGGCTTGTGGATCTGTTTAGTTTATGTGTCATATCTTTTTTTTTAGATGTTCTGTGCCATATCTCAAAGAGAGAAGTCCATGTTTCAACTCTGAATAGTAAGAATCAACCTGAACTTTGAAACCGTCCAAGGCGTATGCGGTGGGTTGGCTTCTTCGTGTGGCTTGGCCACCTTCGTCCAAGTCAAGGTGGAGACTTGCTGGATGGTGCGCGAGGTTCGCCTCTTGTTGGCAACGTCCTCGTGTTTTGGTTTCAGTGAGGGGTTTGGTCGAGGATGCCAGGGCGGTGCCCCCGGGTGGTGGACTGCCCGTTTGGCTCTCCAGCGAGTCTCATGGTGGCAGTGGTGGCTGCACTTCTTGGTCGAGTCTTATGGTGACGGTGGTGGCTGCACTTCTTGGTCGTGTGGCCGGCAACCGGTGTGGCGGTAAGTGATCCTGGCTCACACCAGGCCTTACCCTTGAGTGCGCTTGATGGACTCGAAGGCGGTGATGAATTGCGTTGTTAAGGGGATTTGTATGTGTTTTTTGCGGTGCAATTTTTGTTGTACAATTTTCTCTTCGATATATTTTGTAAGACTATCTTATATCATTCGGCCGTGTTACTTTCTATATAAAGCGAGGTGAAAGTCTATTTCAAGAGACTACTACTATGTGGAAACAAAGTTTTCATAGGAAGTGGAAACCAAATGTTCCAAAAAAGCCTGAAAAATGAGAGAGGCTGTATTATGGGAGCTATGATGAAGGACATAAATTTGGCAACCAAAAGTGAGGCATGAAAATATGAGTTATTGAAAGTGATGCTGTTTTTTTTTCACACCTCCCAAGCGAAATTGATTTGATTTTATATCTTGCATTTTTATGAAACTTGTGGATTATGTTACACTAGCTTTTTTGTCAAAATTTTGGAATATTTGAAACATGTTTTTCATATTTATTTTTTGATAAACATGATTTTCAATTCGTTTCACCCGATATCCTCTCTACCCCTTGTACTCCCTCCGTTCCTAAATATTTTAGAGATTTCAATATGAACTACATCCATACTAGCAAAATGAGTGAATTTGCACTCTAAAATATGGCTATCAGTATGTAATCCATAAAGAACTTATATTTAAAAACGGAGGGAGTATCTTGTAAAGTTTCAAGTTCCAACACCAGGGCAAACTCCATGTCGACATGCTTGTGATGCAAAGCAAAATGTAACACTATTCACCTAATAATAACCCTAGAAAACTAAACAGATGGCATTGTCACCCTTAACCTAATAGTCGCCGTCGTACAGCCTCCGGCCAACCTCGAACGATGCAAAGGCGTCGGCGCAAGCATAAAATTTTGAAGTAGCAAATCCCCAATAAGATACATAGCTTCGCGACAGGCGATCGCTTCTAGCATCGCAACCTCCTTGACTCCATGGATGATCATGGTTATCCATTAAGAGGAGGAAATAGTAATAAAAAGAAAATGGCTTATGCTCCTTTATCTTAAAAGAATGGACTAACAGGGTCAGCTACTTAGCCAACTTTCATAATTAAATACCGTCACTGTATAAATAACTCTTATTGTGAAAAGAGCTATTCACTCTATAATGAATTGGTAGAGCCAAAGAATGTGAACTATACAAGTTTGCAATACCTTTTGATGAAAGAAAGGGCTCCGGTGTATAAAGAGGGCCTCACCGTTTAAGAGGGAACCATAGAAACCATGGAACCCACTGACCGTTTGTGTTTCTGCATACGGCTGTTGCAGAACGGCAAATCCTAAACGGCGCTCTAAGCACCCGTTATAGCGCTAACGGTACAAGGCGCACACCCCTCGTCCATGATGGGCCCAGCCCATTTCCGTTTTTTCCAGAAAAAACTGCTACAAAACTGCGACCTGAGATGGATCAAACCGCGCCATGGTGGTTCATCCACTTCATATTATTTGATCAGGTACATATTCTTCCATCCTTTGTTCCTTCTCATTTTTTCTTTTTCCTTTTTCCTTTTTTCGTTTCTTCTTTCTTTTCTCTTTTTTCTTTCTTTTTTCAAACCAGTGAGTTGTTATTCAAAATTGCTGAATGCTTTGTCAATTTTATGAACATTTTTTCAAATCGTGATTTTTAAATGATGTTTTTTTTCAAATTCGATGAACTTTTTTTCAAAATCAATGAACTTTTTGCAGAATTGATGATTTTTTTTCAAATTTGACGAACCTTTTCCAAATTCTGTGATTTTTTTTCAAAATTGATGAACTTTTTTAATTTTTTAAAATTCAATTAACTTTTTCTAAATTCGGTGAACTCTTTTTTAAGATTGATGAACTTTTTTCAAATTGGATGAACTTTTTTTCAAAATTGATGAACCCTTTTTCAATTTTGTGGACTTCCTTTCAAATTTCATGAACATTTTTAAATTTATGATTTTTTTTCTTTTTCAGATTTTTTTCAATAGTTGACCAGACAACCGGTCAACTGAGATCAGGCGAACGAGGTGATCTAGTGAGCTTAGCGATCGGGACTAGCTAACGAGGCGACTTGCGCTGGCCCAGTTGTTACTACTAGAGAAAAGCTTACTAGTAGCGCTTGTTTTTGTGCTACCAGTAGCGCGGGTACCAGCGCTACTGCTACGACACTACAGCTATTTTCTAGCAGTAGCGTGTTTATAGACCAGCGCTACTGGTAAGTTCAACTACTAGTAGCGCGTTTTTAGGCCAGCACTATTGCTAACATTTATGTTTTCTTTTTACTATTTGGCGTTGTACATGTTTAAACAGATATATCTTCTTTACAATAACAACTCATCATGAACTAGTCTGTTTAAATAACATATTCATTACCAGTAGTCATCACCACCAAACAATGTTCGTCAATGAGACATCATATATATAACAAGTTGGTCACTAGTCATAATCACAACTCCTCATCCTCCTCATCAACTCTAACACATTATAGCACATAATAACACATTCTACCTAGGACCTACTCTACCCTCTCTTAGGTAAAATATCATAAAATAAGATAGGCATTGACTCTTTATTAAGGAAACTGAACTCTCCATAATGAAGAACGGAGATCATCCTGTCTCCAAGTCTTGGCCTACGCATAATGTTGCTTCCAAGTAGCTCTCTATGATGGTTGAAACATTTTTTCCAATCATTTATTATCATGGCTTCCTTGCTTTTAGAAATTCGGTATGGACATGAGTGATGTGGATACTGTGGCTGACCTGGCCGTGGTGGCCGTAAGCTCATAACTTCAACGCGACCTCTTGGCAACATCAGATGAGGCATACAATCCATCGGAATTTTTTGTTCAAAAACATAGTAATAACTTTGTAGTTAGCAATGTAGTTAGCAATGTTTAAAGATGCACGGATGTCGTAATAGTAGAAAATCTTACCATGATATCTCCATTGATGTTATCGTAGCACACCGCGTGCACTAGTGGCACATATGGACCATAATTTTGAGGAATTCGATAATAGCTATTGTAATTCTCAAGATCGGTAAAAAAAGTGATAAGACCATCTTTCTCCTTATAAGTTAATTGTGCTTCATCATTGTAGTAGTAGGTTATGTCTACCATCTTCCGTACATTTTTTGAAGAATGAAAATAAGCTGTCAATGCAAATAAGTTGTCAAATATTTTGAAATTAACAATATAAATTACTTAGTAAATATGTTTAAGAAACTCACACAGTGGTAGAACTGGGAGCGTGTCAACAAGGAACCAAATGGTCATATCATTTTTGTCGATGTCAGGATCACCAAGATCGAAGGTAAGAAGCATACCCTCATGAAAATCATACGCCTTGGAAAGGGCTTCCCAATTCGGGCAACCAAAATTGGATGAGTTCACAGAATTGTATAGTTTTACAGCAAAACCATAACCATGATGGGTCCTTAGTTGAATTATTGAATTATCTTTGTCTTCGTGCTTTCATGATCTTCAAAACCCATCTTCTCCAAGACATAGCGTCTTGCATGGCATGGGATAAGCTAGTCGAATTGTAAAAGACGGAAATTACACGTTGAAGAAGCTGAGAAGTCGTGCAAAAATAACATAAAAAACTTGTCATCGTTGCGTACCGTATCAACATCGAAGGTCTCTTGGAGCTTGATGCTGAAGCGCCGACCTTCTACGAGGTGAGGCCTGTCGCACATACCGCGCTTATCTTCACAGTAATCGCACATAGCGAATTCCCTTTTGTCGTCAGACATTTCCTAATAGGTAATTAATAATCCATCATGAATACATATGTAGTAGTTTGTAGCACAAACCGTGCTCATCTTTTGCATTCAATAAGCAAATAACTAATAGGTAATTAATAATCCATCATCGAATACATATATAGTAGTTTGTAGCAAAGATCATCATATAATAAGACTAATACATCTCGAATAATAGCTCCTCTAGGTTCAGTGGGCCGCGGTGGACACCCAAAGAGAAGGAACCATCACCGGATCATAGCTCCGGTGAGATCTCCAAATAATCTGCCAGGTATTGGAGAACCGGCTGTTCACCAACGCAACAAAGTAGCGTTGGACGTGCGCGTTCTCCTCCGTGACACGGTGTTGAACCACCTGCACGGGGGACTGAAGCCTCTCCATCGATGCAGGCCCACGTGACCGCCACCAAAGAAGCTCCGGGTCAACGACGGGCTGGCTCCTCACTAAGCTGCGCTCACCAGAAGGTAGCACAACCAAGTACCAGCCCAGCGGAGCCCAGTCCCAGACATGGCCCCTCGGCTCAAGCAGGAGTCCTCCGCCGAGTCGACGACGAGGATGCGGGATAGGCATCATCGACGTCGAGAACAAAATGCTTAATTATGAAAACAAAATTAATAAACACTTAGCAAAATTTGACATGACCTTTGCTAAAAATAGGACCAATCGAGCGCCTGAAATTTGCCAGAACGTAAACGAATTGACATTTCTGGCAAAACATAGGCCACTTGGAAAAATATGACATTGTCCAAAATGTGACATGTTCAAAATATGACATGTCCACTGCAAATTTGCATAAAACAGGAAAAATTGCTTTAACTAAAAAATAACAACAATTGCTTTAACTAAAAAAATACCTAGAATTCTGTTAACTACACCTAAAACAACTAAAACACCTAAAATTCTGTTAACCACACCTAAAACAACTAAACCACCTAAAATTCTATTAACTACATCTAAAACAACTAAAACACCTAAAACAACTAAAACACCTAAAACAAATTCAACATTATTCTAAGAACGCCTACATTATTCTAAGAACCTACCTTTTTAACTAAAACACTTACAAATTTAACTAAAACACCTAAAAATTCAACTAAAGCACCTACATTATTTAACTAAAACACCTACAAATTAAACTAAAACACCTAAAAATTAACTACTCTCTAATAACTATAACTAGGGAGGGAGGGAGTAGGAGGAAGGAGGGAGGAGTATACCTCTCGGTGGAGGAGGGCCGACACGGGGGGGTGACAGGCG
>NC_041385.1:522032191-522147821 GCF_002162155.2 Triticum dicoccoides
GGCAGGGGAGGAGGGCCGGTGCGGGGGGGCCGCCGGTAGGGGAGGAGGGACGGCGCCGGGGAGGGCGGCCGGAGTAGGACGCGGGGGTGGCGGACGGATCGGGGGACGACTAGGATTCGATCTGGTGTGAGCGTGTGAGTGTGAGTGAGGGGAGGGGTGGTGCGTGGGCCGGCATGGGGGGAAGCAGAGAGGTGGGCTTAGCGGCAGCGCGGGGTAGGCGGCCCAGCGCTATAGCTAAAGCTGCAACGGGGGCCCGAGAGCGTGGCCCATTAGCAGTAGCGCTGGCTGTGAAATCCAGCGCTACTGCTAACGTGCACTTCTAGCGCTTGTGCTGGCCGGCGCTACTGCTAAATAGCAGTAGCGATGGGTATCTAACCAACGCTACTGCTAAATGTCTACCTATAAGCATTTTCCTAGTAGTGTGGGCGCATGGGCGGCCGAACTGGTAACCGACGCTAAAGGCGCCTGTTAAGAGCTCCCCTGCAGAACCCCCCAAGCCAGAGCGAGCTAGGCTGGAATCTACATGAATCTTCGCAGATTACATAGGTGGCCCAGTTCGTGCTTTTTTTGATGGAAAAGCCCAAGCCCAAGCCCAAGCCCAATTCATTAGCATAGTATAGTATGGCGTGAATAGTAACATCGTGATTCGATTCTCAAAAAATAAGTAGTGTCCTAATTCGTGAGACACATCGAACGACAGATTCATGAGACACGGCCAACTCCTAGTAGCTACTCAAACTCGCCTTGCCTTCTCTCCTGAACTCGATCAAGCATAGAGAGCTCTTCGACGGTGTGCACCTATCCAACCTCGCCACGAACCGATCAGTAGGGACGCGAATGTGGCCAGCGACATCGCCTCTATGCTCTCCGCAACGCGCATCCTCTTGGCCACCATGCAGTGTATAGGGTTCTAGCTCAGAGTTGATAATTGGGAAATACTGAATGAGATGCTTCGCCACAACCTGGCTCTGCTTATAGGGAAGAGAGTTACCTGCCAGCACGACAAGAGGTAAATGGTAAATAGTAATAACTACTAACAGAAGATCAGACAGGTGAGCGACGAGGTGAAAGCTGGAGCTCATCTGGTCCGTCGAATAACTAAAGCGGTACGTGCCTGATTCCCTACACCTAACTGAAGAAAGGCCCCCTTTGCACCAGGTGCTGACATTGCTCCCCCCTGAAGAAGCGACGTGCCCTCACGATGTTGTGTTGGATGCTCTCCATGCTTCAGTCGCCGCCCGAAGAATTTTGGAAATGTGTGCTTGATTACCTCTGCATCTTCCCAGGTTGCATCCTCCGTAGATAGGTTTTCCCTTTGAAAAAACCATTGCACCACTCCAAGTTGTTTTGAGTAACTTGTCTCACTTCCAGTACTAGAGCAGGTTTTGTTTTGATAGTTCCATCATCATTGACCATTGGCAAGTGAGGGCTCGGAATTGATTTTGGACCCAAATGCTTCTTGAGTTGGCTGACATGAAAGACAGGGTGCATATTGGCATATGTAGGAAATCACAATTTATATGCAGAGTTCCCAATCTTTTGGATAATTAAGAATGGTCCATAATACTTATTTTGAAGTTTCAATACTCCTAGAAACCCAAATGCAACCAATCTATAAAGGGCCATTTTGAGGTATACTAAGTCTCCCACTTGAAACTGTCTCTGTACCCTCTTCATATCAGCAAACTTTTGTTGCTAGCTAAGATCAAATTTTCCTTTAATTATTTCAACATAGACTGTTTGGTAGATAGGAAATCCCGACCTTCAGAATCTTCAGGGCCAGGAATAGCCAATTTAGCTATTAGAGGAGGAGGAAATCCATATAAAGCTTTAAAAGGTGACATTTTGATAGCTGTGTGGTAGGTGGTGTTATACCAGTCTCAGCTATAGGTAGCCAAGCTAACCACTTCTTAGGCTCCTGAGTTGTCATGCATCTTAAATATGTTTCCAAGCACTGATTAATCCTTTCTGTCTGACCATCAGTTTGTGGGTGATATGCAGAAATGTACCTCAGCTCTGTTTTTAGCCCAGCAAAGATATCTCTCCACAGTTGGCTAGTAAAAATTCTATCTATGTCAGATATGATCAATGTAGGTGGTCCATGTAACTTGATGAAGTTGTCCACAAAAGCCTGGGCCACACTTTGTACCGAATAGGGATGAGAAAGTGGAATGAAATGAGAATATTTAGTAAATCTGTCCACTACAACAAGTATCACATCTTTGCCTTGAGAATTGGGGAGACCTTCAATAAAATCCATGGAAATGTGTTGCCAAGCCATGTCAGCTATTAGAAGTGGGTCTAGCAAGCCAGGTTGTAAGGAATTTTCATGTTTTGCTCTTTGACAAATTGGACATCTGGTGATGTACTGCTCAACACTTTGTTTCAACCTAGGCCAATAGAAAATCCCTTTAATTATCTGATAAGTAGCTTTCATCCCAGAATGACCACCCACAGGTGAATTATGCAAAACGGCAATGAGTTTCTCCTTGAGTTCCTTGTCATTACCCACTAGTATTTTTTCCCTTTGTTATCTGATAATCCCTGCATGAATAGTGTAATCAAAGTGTTATGTGGTGGTTTGTCATAATAACTTCTCTTGAAGTTGTTTTGTAACAGGGTCTATCTGGTAACTTAGCAACAAGTCTTCATCCCAAACAAGGATAGGAGTAGAAATGGTCATGCATTTGTGGAACATTCTGGACAGAGCATCTGCAACCTTGTTCCGACTTCCCTTCTTGTATTGTATGGTGAAGTTAAATTCCAAGAGCTTCATCATAAGTTTATGCTGCACCCCTTTTGTGATTTTTTGGTCAGTAACGGATTTCATGGACTGCTGATCAGTTTTGGTAATAACACTATTGCCCAACAAATAGTGTATCCATTTTTTTAATGCTTCCAAAATTGCTAGAGCCTCTTTCTCATAAGTAGATAGAGTTGCATTCCTAGGGCATAATGCAGAGCTGTAGTAAGCTATAGGTCGTCACTGCTACACTAATACTTCCCCAATGCCACTTCCTGAAGCATCAGTTTCTAGAACAAAAGGTTGATGAAAATTTGGAAGGGCTAAGACTGGAGCTATGACCAAAGCTTTTTGTAGTTGCTGAAATGCTAGATCATGTTCCTATGTCCATGGGAAATTTCCCCTTTTCAGCAAATTATGCAGGGGCTTGCAAATCAGACCATATCATGTTATAAACCTTCTATAGTAACCAGTAAGCCCTAAGAAACTCCTTAGCTTGGTGACATCTGAAGGAACGGGTGATACGTCTCCAACGTATCTATAATTTATGAAGTATTCATGTCATGTTTACAACAATTTTATATGGTTTTGGTATGAGTTGCATGGAACTAACTCGGACTGACGTTATTTTCAGCAGAACTACTATGGTGTTATTTTTTGTGCAGAAATGAAAGTTCTCGAAATGAGCTAAAACTTTTTGATGATTTTGTGGAACAAAAAAGACCCCCAAAGCTTCATGGGAGGGCCAGAAGAGCCACGAGGAGGGCACAACCCACCAGGGCGCACCAGAGGGGCCTGGCTTGCCCCGGTGGGTTGTTCTCACCTCGATGCCCATCTTCGTGTGAAACCAACGCCAAAAACCCTATAAATAGAGAAACCCCCAGAAATAACCCTAGATTAGAAGTTTCACCGCCGCAACCTCTTTAGCCACAAAAAACCAATCTAGACCCCGTTCCGGCACCCTGCCGGAGGGGGAAATCATCACCAATGGCCACCTTCATCATCTCAACGGCCACCATGATGAGGAGGGAGTAGTCCACCCTCGGGGCTAAGGGTTTGTACCAGCAGCTATATATGTGTTTAATCTCTCTCTCTCTCTCTCTCTCGTGTTCTTGAGATGTCACGATCTTGATGTATCGCGGACTTTGTTAATATAGTTGGATCATATGGGGTTTCTCCCTCTCTATGTTGTTGTGATAAATTGATTTTTCCCTTTGAGATTCCGTTCTTATCGGTGAATATTTTTATGGATTTGAGAGCAGTGGATATATGTATTGCATATGAATACCCGTGGTGACAATGAGGTATTATATTGATTCACTTGATATATGTTTTGGCACTCAACTCACGGATTCCCGAGGTGACATTGGGGTAATCTATGCATAGGGGTTGATGCATGTTCTTGTCTTTGTTTCTCTGATAGAAATCTTGGGGCACTCTTTGAGGTTCTTTTTGTGTTGGATTGAGTATTATGAATCTAAAATTGTTTGATGCATATCATATAATCAACTCACGGATACTCACGGTGACATTGGAGTATCTAGGTGACATTAGAGTTGGTTGATGTGTATCATATGGTGTTATTTTAGTATGAACTCTTGGTTAGATCAATCGGAAAGAATATCTTGGTGTTATTTTAGTATGAACTCTATGACAGATTGATCGGAAAAAATAGCTTTGAGGTGCTTTCATACCCTACAAACAATTCTTCTTATGTTCTCCGCTAGATAGGAACTTTGGAGCGATTCTTCATCGTACGTTGAGGGAGGGTTATATGATCCAATTAAATTAGGATTTTTGAGAGATTGCACTAGCGAAAGTACGGACCCTAGGCCTCATTTTCAAGCATTGCAATACCGTTTGTGCTCACTTTTGTTACTTGCTACCTTGCTGTTTTTTTATTGTTCCTATTACAAAAATAAATATCTACTACATTAATGTTGGATTATGGGATCCGCAAACCCTTGAGAGGTTCGAACTCTGGGGTGCGTGCGGAGATCTCAACCTATCCAGCCTGCCCACTCGCGATCCTCCTAAGCCTAGCGCGTCAAGCTCAAAGAGACAAAGAGACACATCAGTTTATCCTAGTTCAGGCCACCTTGCGGTGTAATACCCTACTCCAGCGTTTTGGTGGATTGCCTCGAAGGGCTGAGGATGAACTAGTACAGTGGATGAACTGGCCTCAGGAGGTGAGGTGTTCTTGAGCTGGTGTGGTATGAGCTAGTTCGACCTCTCCCTCTTCTATGGTGGTGGCTAGGCCTATTTATAGTGGCCTTGGTCCTCTTCCCAAATGTTGGCGGGAAGGGATCCCACAACGGCCGGATTTGAAAGGAGACAAGTAGTACAACTTATCCTGACAAAAGTAGTCTTCGCATGCGAAAAGCCTCTGGTTGTGATGCTGCGGTGAGCTCGTTGATGACCTCCGTCCTGCTGTCCTGGCGGTCTTGGTCTTGTTGCACCAGAATGGAAACCTTTGGCTGATTCCTCGGGACTCCGCGCTCGTGGCTTGCCTCCCTTGCACCAAAGAGGAAACATGCGCTCTACGCCCGCCTGGCCTTGGTCGTCATGGCTCACGTCAGCCGAGCCTCGTGAGGAGAACCTTGCATAGAACTCTCCGCCCCTTAGGAGCCAGCCTGAGGAGGCCAATCCCCTCGGGGGTCTTGGCGTTGCCCGCCTCGCGTGGCTTGGCCCCTCACGAGGATCTTGCAGTGTTGATGTTGAAGCTGGGTCATACCAGGCCGTCGATGGAGCCACGTGGTGGGTCGCAGGCAGGCAGGGCTGGATACCCCCAAATCCAGGACGCCGACAGTAGCCCTGGGCCCAAGGCGCGCTGGGACTTGGCTTCCAGGCGAAGCCAAAGGGCAAGTGTGGAGCGCTGCGGGCCCTAACCGCCTGCGGCCTTGATGACGCGTGGCGACTGATGGGACGTGGGCGACTCCGCTTCCCCACGTCGCCTCGGCAACTGCTCGACTTGACAACTGCATGCTGCATGCAAAGAGAATCATCATTATTGGAGATCGTGGGGGGCCGACGATTTACCTTCTCCTGGCTATAAATGTGCGAGCGGGCGGAGCCCTTACCCATCTCTCTTTTGTCTTGCTCCCGCCTGCTTCTTTTCTTCTCCATCTTGCTCTCATGGCGTCGATCAGAAGGTACTCTGTGGCTGAAAAGGGGAAGGCCCCTAGGAAGGGGCCCGATCCTCTCCCGCCGAAAAAGCGGCTCCACCTCCCTCACGATGCCAGTGCAGGGCGAGAGGTGACCAGGCCTTGGCAGTCGAGGCCTCCTCCTGGCTTCCCTCTTCCCATATACGCTCGTGCTCAGGACAAAGGAGTGCACCGTCGAGTGGCGCCTGACGATGGTGGCAGGGCCGCCATTGCCCTGCTGACCACACGATGGACCCACACCGAGGGAAGCTCACGCGAGTCCATGGTGTGGGTGGTGATGCCTCCCAACACCTGGATCCGACTCCCGCGGTTCTTCGCCGGCGAGCTGCCTCCGAGGGGACCGGTCAAGCTGTGGCTGCAGCACGTCGGGTGTCACAGTTTGGCCTCCGGAGCTGAAGTCGAGGTGGTGCCCCCTGGAGACGTCTTCATGATGCGAGGATGGGGCAAGATCGCCAGGGCTTGCCGCGCAGAGGGAGCCCTGGTGATCCATTTCGAGTACGACGGCGCGGCCACTTTGTTCTTCAAGGTCTTCAATGAGGAGGGCGAACGACTGGAATGTTGCCCCGGAGGAGATGATGCCGCGGCGGGGGCTGGACCTGCCATTGTCCCCTTCGGCGGTTCGTCCAGCAGCAGCGGCGACTCCTGGGAATCTAGCGACTCTCCTGAGCCCAGTGATTCTCTAGAGTCGAGCGACGACAGCTACGTGCCGCCAAGCTTCCGTCGAGGCCGGAGTGCAGCCACGGCTACCGCCCGGCATCGCCAGCGACACCAGAGGGCCTAGTAGTTGCTTTCCCTGCGTGAAATGAAGATCAGCCCCCGTGGGGTTTTGTAAGGATCGGAATGTAATTAATAGCAATGCTGCCTCTTTTGAGCTTGTAATTAATTCGTGTATCCCAGTTTGGCACAGTTCCTCGCTTTTCTTTTCCCTAGGCAGCGTTGCGCTCTACACCGACAAGACCCAGTCCCTAGGCAGGCTTCGGCCGTCGCTAGTATGCCAGGTCGCGATGCCGTGGTCAAGGCTAGGAGGTGAGCGGACCGAGGACCGGTAAGAGCTCGTGAGGCGCGATGCTCACGAGGTCCCCCTTGGCGTGCAAGCAGCTGCATAGAGAATTGAAAAGGGGAGCAGAATTGCCAAAATGGAACTGCTAAGCGGGGCGTGCGGGGGGCGAAGCTGGTGCCGCATCGAGACGAGACTTATCTTTTGGTGTCTCGATCTATCAAGGAGACAATGCTTGCTCTCGCGCCCGTGGCGCCGTTGGATGCAACTTGCGTTGGCCACCTTCCTGCCTCGCTCACAAGGTGCTCTACGTCCTCAGGACCTGTCCCTCGAGCGAGCTCAGCCGCCGCTGGTATGCCAGGTCGCAATGCCGTGGTCAAGGCCAGGGGGTCAGGGCTGGAGAGCCAGTAGGAACTCCCGAGACGCGATGCTCGGGAGGCCCCCTTTAACGCGCAAGCGACTCCCGAGGCCAGATAGTGGTTGTTCAAGCCGACCCGTGGCCCTAACCGCCATATGAACCTGCAGGTTAGATGACAGGAAAGACCGGGACCCCTGCGGAGCGGGCCTGCAGCCTAAGGCACCGGGGACCTAGCAAGGTGGTGTACGCGAGGCGGGCCGCAAACCAGAGCTCGATCCCCGGGTTTACCAGCGTTGCAGGGATGGACCCGAGCAGAAGCGCTGTGCCAACGTGAGTTATCATGCAGCGATGTAGGAGAGTTATTAGTCAGCAAACATGAAGGGCCGCGAGGCGGCGGTCATAGGGTGACAATCATGGATAAACTCACGGAAATGGTTAGATAGTCCTGGTGAATGCAAAACGATGCATGTCGCAGGGCCGGACCCGCACGGCCTGGGGATGATGCAGCCCGAGGGGCGTGTCGGTGTTGGGATCTATGGTAGGGTGCGTCGGCTGCAAATTAAAATTTCCTACGCGCAGAACAACCAAGAACATGCTACGGGAGATGGATCACAGTTCGTTACCACTAGACGCGCAGTGCCGTGCAGCGGAAGAAGAGTTGGGGCAGCGTGTCCGCGTGGATCGTCCCTTCCTTGCTTGATCTCCCTCGAATAGCCAATCGTCCGATCCCACGTACAAGTTCGCCGGAGCGGCGCAAGTGCACCGCCTCTAACGGTATCCGCCCGTGCAGGAGGAACACCATGCCGCGGACTGCTAGGTCCGAACACACAGTCGCCGGCTAGTGGAGATGGCTATTTGCAACACATGCAAACCCTAGTCGCAGCGCCGAAGCGATCAACTACATAAGTGCGCCGCACCTCCACTTTATATAGGCGTCCGTCGCGGGCTCAACACTTGGGCCTCGCACGGACCCTAAAGCCCACAAGTCTACTCGGCCACAATCTGAATACAGCTCGGATCACATCTGACCAGTGTCCTCGGATTCGACCTCGTAGGTTCCTTCCCTTAAGCGTGTGACCCCTTAGGTTCAAGTTGGCTTGGTCGTAGTTCGGATCACCTCCGAACTGCACGGTTGGTGGCATGCCGAACACCAAGCAGACCATGAAGCTGGTTAGGCGAACCTGTACAACGTGTCACACTTCTGTTCCCTTTTCCGCACGATATATGTTGTCGGGCTCAAGGCGAGACTGTCATCCTTGTGCTAGCCCGACCTCTTTCTCGTTCCAGTGATGCCGACCACAATCCGGATTATCTCATAATCCTTGTCGCATGGCCATGTTTATCCCGGTCGGATCACACGAGGGGCCCAGAGTATATCTCTCCTGACCGGAGGGGCAAATCCCATCTTGCTCGACCATGTCTCGCAACATGGGATTGGACAAACACGAAACCTACCTTTGTAATTACCCAGTCACGGAGTAGCGTTTGGTCGGCCCAAAGCAAGTCTGTCACCATCCCGAGTACATGCGTCAGCTCAGGTCTTAGGACATAGAACGTATGTTGTACTAGAGGCTCACAGATGACATATCGCTGCGTCTCATAGTTGGGTCTGTCCGACTCGGACCTTATCTCGACTCGGATCCGACTACGTCGAATCTGACCAGACCTTCCCAAGTCCATATTATCCGGTTAGCATCCAATGCTCCATGGCTAGTGAGACCAAGCCATCGACCATGTCATATGCTAGTCTAGTCGGTTGCACGTCCACACAGCCCTTTTGACTAGGGACCTTTTAGGACAGTCATCATACAATGCATAGTCCCACAAACAAGTCACGTACTTGCTGATACACATCATTGATAATGTCCAAGGACTATCTTTATTCGTAAACACATAGGAAATATCATCATACATGATTGCCTCTAGGGCATATCTCCAACAGTCGGTGTCAAAACCGGCGGATCTCGGGTAGGGGGTCCCGAACTGTGCGTGTAAGGCTAATGGTAACAGGAGGCGGGGGACACAATGTTTACCCAAGTTCGGGCTCTCTTGGCAGAGGTAATACCCTACTTTTTGCTTGATTGATCTTGATGATATGAGTATTACAAGAGTTGATCTACCACGAGATCGTAGAGGCTAAACCCTAGAAGCTAGCCTATGGTTATGATTGTTGTTGTCCTACGGACTAAACCTTCCGATTTATATAGACACCGGAGGGGGCTAGGGTTACACAAAGTCGGTTACAGAGAAAGGAATCTTTACATACGAATTGCCAAGCTTGCTTTCCATGCAAAGGAGAGTCCCATCCGGACATGGGACGAAGTCTTCTATCTTGTACCTTCACACTCTAACAGTCCGGCATATGCGTATAGTCCGGCTGTCCTTAATCCAGGACTCCCTCAGTAGCCCTTGAACCAGGCTTCAATGACGATGAGTCCGACGTGAAGATTGTCTTCGGCATTGCAAGGCGGGTTCCTTCTCCGAATACTCCAAAGTAGACCTTGAACATAACAATCGTGTCCGGCTCTGCAAAACAAATTCCACGTACCACTTCAGAGAGTATAATATCCCGCGAGCCCAATCTGCTGACAACTCATAGCGTGACATCACGCCATGGTCCGGTCTTTATTCGAACCATTTTTATCCCGCCCCTCCGTATTTCAAGGCGCGGTTTCATTGGCACACCTTGTCAAGGCAAAGATCATGTCCCCTTATCACGGGATTCTCATCAATGCGGACATGGGTAACCTAACGGTGCCATCAGCACGGCGCTTGAGAAATAAGCGAGTTTTAGGGTGAGTGGGGAGGCGCATGATTTTTACTGCCTTTATAAAGGGATAAGGATTCCCCTCTTTCACCCACGCCCTCCATCTCCAAAGCATCGTCGGGATCTCCATCTTCACCGGCTTGACACCTTGATCTCTGTCGTAGCATCGTTGCGTTGAGGTCGTCACGCCAACTATTGCTTCTACAACTATCGCTAATGCATAGCGATAAAGTAAAGCAATTACATGGCGCTTGCACTTCGTACAATAAAGAGACAACCCTAAGGCTCCTGCCAGTTGTCGATATTACAAAACATGATCTTCTCATACATCAACATATATCACATCATGTCTTGACCATATCACATCACAACATGCCCTGCAAAAACAAGTTAGACGTCCTCCACTTTGTTGTTGCAAGTTTTACGTGGCTACTATGGGCTTCTAGCAAGAACCATTCTTACCTACGTAGAAAACCACAATGGTGATTCATCAAGTTTGTTGTTTTAACCTTCTTCAAGGACCGGCCACAGTCAAATTCGATTCAACTAAAGTAGGAGAAACAAACACCGGCCAGCCACCTTTATGCAAAACTAGTTGCATGTCAGTCGGTGGAACCGGTCTCATGTGCGTGGACATGTAAGGTTGGTCTGGGCCGCTTCATCCCACAATACCGCCGAATCAAAATAAGACGTTGGTGGTAAGCAGTATGACTATCACCGCCCACAACTCTTTGTGTTCTACTCGTGCATATCATCTACACATAGACCTGGCTCGGATGCCATTGTTGGGAAATGTAGCATGGAAAACAAAAAAAAATTCTACGCACACGCAATGATCTATCCACGAAGATGCATAGCGACGAGGGGGAGAGTGTGTCTACGTACCCTCGTAGACCATAAGCAGAAGTGTTAGACAATGCAGTTGATGTAGTCGAACTTCGTCGCGATGCAACCGATCAAGTACCGAACGTATGGCACCTCCGCGTTCTGCACACGTTCAACTCGGTGACATCCTCCGCCTTCTTGATCCAGAAAGACGGAGAGGTAGTAGATGAGTTTCGGCAGCACGACGGCATGGTGACGGTGATGATGAAGTGATGTCTGCAGGGCTTCGCCTAAGCACTACGAAAATATGACCGAGGGAGTAAACGGTGGACGGGGGCGCCACACATGGCTTAGAAAATGTTGTGTTCTTGTGTGGCCCCCCCTCCCATGTATATATAGGTGGGAGGAAGGGAGGAGCAGCCAAGGGGGTGCCAAAGTAGGAGGAATCCTATTGCGGTCTCTCCCAAGCCACGCCCCCTGCCTTATATAGGTGCGGGGAAAAGGCACGGAAGGGTGGCACCCCCCCTTCCATTCTCCCATGAGAGGGAAAGGCAGGAGGGGCTAGCCCTTCCCCCTTTCCTTCTCTAGGGCCTGCTGTCCAAAGAAGGGGCGCACCAGGGGCTGGTCTGTCCCCCCCCCCTTGGCCCATTAGGCCCATACACTTACCAGGGGTGTCCGAAACCCCTTCCGGTGACTCGATGACTACCCGATGCACTCTGAAACTCTTTCATGTGTCCGAATACCATTGTACTATATATCAATCTTTACCTTTCGACCATTTCGAGACTCCTCGTCATGTCAGTGATCTCATCCGGGACTCTAAACAACATTCGGTTACCAAATCATATAACTCATATAACACTATATTGTCAATGAACGTTAAGCGTGCGGACCCTACGGGTTCGAGAACTATGTAGACATGACCGAGACACCTCTCTGGCCAATAACCAATAGCGGAACCTGGATGCCCGTATTGGCTCCTACATATTCTACGAAGATCTTTATTGGTTGAACCTTATGATAGCATACATAATTCCCTTTGTCCATTGGTATGTTACTTGCCCGAGATCCGACCCTCGATATCTTCATGCCTAGTCCAATCTCGTTACTAGCAAGTATCTTTACTCGTTCTGTAATACATCATCTCATGACTAAACTTCTTAGTAATTTGCTTGCAAGCTTATGATGTGTATTACCGAGAGGGCCCAGAGATACCTCTTCGATACTCGGAGTGACAAATCCTAATCTCGATCTTTGCCAACTCAAGAAACACCTTCGGAGATACATGTAGAGAATCTTTATGATCACCTAGTTATGTTTTGAATTTGATAGCGCACAAGGTATTCCTTCGGTATCCGGGAGTTGCATACTCTCATAGTCGGAGGAATATGTATTTGACATGAACAAAGAAATAGCAATAAACTGAACGATCAATATGCTAAGCTACAGGATGGGTCTTGTCCATGCCCCCTCTTTAGCCCATTAGGCCCATACACTTACCGGGGGTATCCGGAACCCCTTCCGGTGACCCGATGAGATGTGACCGGGGGTGGGGAGATTCTAGGACGTTGGTGGTAAGCAGTATGATCATCACCGCCCACAACTCTTTGTGTTCTACTCCAACCGATAAAGTGCCGAACATACGACACCTCCATGTTCTGCACACGTTCAGCTCGGTGACGTCCTCTGCCTTCTTAACTAGCAAGACGGCAAGGTAGTAGATCAGTTCCGGCAGCACGATAGCACGGTGATGGTGATGGTGAAGTGATCTCCGCACAGCTTCGCCTAAGCACTACGAAAATATGACCGGGGGTGTAAACTGTGGAGGGTGCGCCGCACACGGCTAGGCAATTGTCTGTTGTGTGCTAGGCGGCCCCCTCCCACATATATATAGGTGGGATGGAGGGAGGAGCAGCCAAAGGAGGCGCCCAAGTAGGAGGAATCCTACTTGGGGTCCCTCCCAATCCGCGGCCCCTTTCCTTATTTGGAGTGCGGGGAAAGGCAGGGGAAGGTCACGCCCCCCTTTTGTCTTTCTCCCATGATAGGCAAAGGTAGGAGGGGCTAGCCCTCCCCCCTTTTGTCGGTGTATAGAATTAGGCGTTCTACTCTGCACCCCTCGACCTGTGCATGGGCAGTCAGAGCCACGCCCAAGGCCACTTTTGGCAAGGCAAGGGAAGGAGGCCGAGGCCACGAGATGGTCAAAACAACGCCAAGACAGAGACACGAAGAGCAAGACGGCAAGGTGGGTTCCCCCGGCAAGACCCTTGTCGGGGCGGCCTCCACAGCCCCAGCAAGGACCTTGTCGGGGCAGCTTGGCCAACCCCAACGGAGCGCGCCACCCTTGAGCCCCAGGTTTTCCAACACCACCAACCACGTTGGGACCAAGGCTCGGGAGGCACCTCCATGATGGCATGTAGATCTTTGTGAAGATCATGAACACTCCAAGTCAGATAAGGATTAGAAGACGACGAACCTCAACGAGATCCTTGCCAAGGAAATCCACAAGACCTCCGGTAAGATCCTTGCCGGGGACGACCATGATGCCACGGCAAGACCCTTGCCGGGACCCCGGCAAGGCCCTTGCTGAGGACATCCGCGGCGCCACAACTAGGCCCATGCCTGCCAAGTTTCCACCGCTGCTCCCATGCAGTTGCCATCCCACCAGTTAGGCAGGCACCTGCATGTCAACATGAGGCATCCAGGCCAACTCAGCGCATGCCTACGTGGTGGCATGCAAATCTTTGAGAAGTCCCTACCACCGCGCCACCTCAGCAGCCTGCCAGCCTACATGGCACTGACTGCCTCGCTGGGCCGAGCGTGTGTCGAAGCAGGGCAAGGCAGTGGTAAAGTGAGAGGGACACCTAAGGGGCGCATTAAATGTGTCTTGTCCTGTAATGGCTAAGCGATAAGCTTAGCCATTGTACACCGATGCCACCTCATGTGTGCCACTGTGGCGATCCCCTTGACTATAAAGGGAGACCCGAGGCATCCAGGAGAAGGATTCGGACCCTTGGGCAAGTTACACTCATCGTAGCTAGCTCAAGAACTCTAAGAACACTGATATACACACCAAAGCAGGACTAGGGTATTACGCATCCTTGCGGCCCGAACCTGGGTATACGACCCGTGTGCTTGTGCTGATTGCTAATCCCGCTCTTCTCACGACCCCGCGCCCCGCAACCGTAGTCGGGATTCCCGTGATCCCATAGGTGTCGTTTCCATCGACATCTTTGGCACGCCAGGTAGGGGGCGTAGTCGTGAGAATCTGGTTTAGCAGCTAGTCGAACAGCTCTTCATCGCCATGGCTCCCAAGAGGAAGATGACTGTGGTGATCGGTTCATCCGGAACCGGACTGCCTGTACCGGTGCGGACCAGTAGCGGGCCGGTCACAGAAAGAACCCGTGGCATGACCTGCGAACACCCACGTCATCCTGGCAGTCCAGACCTGGCGAGCAGCGTCGTTCATGCGCCAGGCGACGGGCCGCACGCCGCAAACTCCAGA
Organism: Triticum dicoccoides; assembly: GCF_002162155.2. Taxonomy (NCBI): domain Eukaryota; kingdom Viridiplantae; phylum Streptophyta; class Magnoliopsida; order Poales; family Poaceae; genus Triticum; species Triticum dicoccoides. The sequence goes on from NC_041385.1 coordinate 522,046,548, forward strand.
GACGGAGTTGGGCCCCCCACGGGCGGTGCAGGGCCCTCCAGGGGCGTCGCCATGCTGTCTGACGGCGGCGCGCCGGCCTCCAAGACACCAACACCGGCGCCCACGACGCGTTCTTCCCAAGTTGTGCGTGATGAGCAGCGCCACCCCACTGGTGACCATGGGCGCCGCCCTGGGAAGAGTCCCGCGTGTCCTTCACGGGACGAGGAAGGCCGACATGCACGCCGAGGTGTTGGTGAAAATGGCAGACAGCCGCATGGCCGTGATAGAGCTCCTTCTAACATAGTTAGAATTCGAAGCGCGTCACGGTCCATGCAGCTTTCGCCGCCGCCCATACCAGCAGAAGCTCTGGCGCACATGCAGCTGCTCCTCGACTTTCCTCCTGCTGCGAAGAGGCTCGACGAGTGGAGAGCCACTGTCCGGAGCCACGTCCGCATCGCCAACAAAGATGAGCTGCGACCAGTAGGGCCCATAGGCCGTCGCTCCGTCGGGCCACCGCATGCCAGCGGTGGAAGGGTCGGGGGTGATGCAGCCACGGTGCATTCTCCTCCCCCACGCCAGCCACAGCGGGTTTCGATCCGTCGCGATGACGCTTGTGTTGATATCTCCATAGCATCGTCCGATCCGTGGACCCACCGTGACCAGCGCCAAGTTCTTCGGGAGCGAGCCCTTGAAGATGCTCGAACCACCATCGAGCGCCGGCGTGATGCACGGCACCAGTCAGACAGGCGGGCAGGACCCACTATGGACCACCCGGCACCAGGAGGCTACGGTGGCCTACCCTATGAGGTGGGTTGTCCGGCTTTCACCCGTGAGCTGCGGCAGTTCCAGTGGCCCTCCCACCACACATTCAAACCCGACCTTGGCGAGAAGTACAACGGAAAGACTCACCCTTCAGAGTTCCTCAGCATCTACACCATCGCGATGCAAGCTGCTGGAGCCCGCGATGATAAGGTGCTTGCCAATTACTTCCCTTCGGCGCTCAAGCCCAATGTCATGTCATGGTTGATGCACTCGCCGGTGGACTCCATTTCCTCTTGGTCGGATCTGTGCCATGAGTTTGTTGGCGCCTTCACTGGAGGCCATCAAGCTCATGGCCAGGCAAGCGACCTGCATATTATCCCCCGGAAGGAAGGAGAAAGCCTGCGCAAGTACATCCAAAGGTTCAGCTGAGTGTAGTATAACATCCCAGACGTTCATCATGCCGCTGTGATCAGCGCATTCCATCAGAATATGTATAACCGCAAGATGCGTGAGGAGCTGGCGATGAACAAGGTCAGGGATGTGGCCGAACTTTATGTTCTGGTCCATAAGTGTGCTCGGGCGGAAGAAGGGAGGAAGTACCCCGGCGAGGACGCCGACGCGGAAACCGACTCCACGGACGACGACACCACTACCCCAAGGAAGAAGGGCTAACACCGTAACAGGAAGCGCAAAGGCAAGACTATACTTGCTGTCGAGGGGTCTGACGACACCAGCACCGCCAAGAAGGCCAAGGCGAGCGACCCCGACAAGGAGGTTGCCGGGTGTGCCGCTTGCCGGGCCTTGGCGGCTGCCGACAAGCCAGGAGGCTCCGACAAGCAGTATTGCAAGATCCACCGCACCAAAGGCCACGACCTCCAGAACTGCCGACAAGTTGAGCTGCTCGCTGAGAAGCAGAAAGCTGAATATGAGAGGCGGGACAAGGAGAAGGGCCAGGAAGGTGCCGAAGGATCCGACAAGAAGCATGGCGGCCAGGGAGGCCGCCGCGACAAGGATAACCAACAAGAGAGGCCTGCCGGGGGCCATGACAAGAAACAGGAAGACGATGATCATGAAGAGGACGACGAGTCCGGCGACCATGAGTTTCAGAAAGCTACATAGGCCATGTGCCTCGATGGTGGTGCCTCGCTGCACACCTCTCACCGCCAACTCAAGCAGTGGGCGTGTGAGATCACAGCGGTGGAGCTGTCACTCGGTGCACGGAAGCCACTGAAGTGGTCTAGCACGCCTATCATCTTTGACACCGAGGACCACCCTGATCGCACAACCACGGCCTGGTGTTTGCCGTTGTTGGTTTCATGAACAATCCGCAACCTCAAGGTGACGAAGATGCTAGTTGACGGCGGGGCCGGTCTGAACTTGATCTCGCCGATCATGGTCAAATGGCTGCAGATTCCTGATGGAGACCTCGAAGAGACGGGCATGTTTCAAGGGGTCAATCCGGGGAGAAGCTAGCCAAAGGGTAAGGTCACGCTGCCCGTGACGTTTGGAGGAGAGCTAAACTACAGGATGGAGAGGATTGTCTTTGATGTGGACGAGATCCCCTTGCCCTACAACGGGAACCTCGGCCGCCCGGCACTCGCCAAGTTCATGGCGGCGTCACATTACGCCTACAACACGCTGAATATGCCGGGGCCGATGAACATCATCACCGTCCCCTCCGACAAGAAGGATGCGTTGATCTGCGCTGACCAACTCTACCGGGAAGCAGTCACAGCAGCTGCCGCCAAGGCACTTGCTCCTGCCGCCGATGCCTCGGGAGGGAAGAAGACCGGCGAGACTTCTCGCACCCACTCCGGCAAGCACACCTCTCCGGAGTGCTGTGCTCCCGTCAAGGATGTGCCAAAGAGCTCCACCGGCAAGAGCAAGAAGTCCAGAGCTGCACCACCAGAGACCAAGAAGGTGTCCGTCAGAGAGGACGACACAGGAGGGGCTTTCACCATAAGCTCCACCCTCGACAACAAATAGGAAGACGAGCCCGTAACTTTCCTGCGGGCATATGTTGATGTGTTTGCATGGCAAGCATCCGACATTCGCGGCGTTCCCAGGGAAGTGATTGAGCACCATCTTGCTGTCTGTCCTCATGCCCGTCCCATCAAGCAGAAGGTCAGGAAGCAAGCTCTGGAGAGGCATGAGTTCATCACAGAAGAGATCAGGAAGCTAGAAGAGGTAGGCTTGGTAAGAGGGGTACTCCATCCGACGTGGTTGGCCAATCCGGTGGTGGTGCGCAAGGCAAACGGGAAGTGGAGGTTGTGTATTGATTACAAAGATATCAATAAGGCTTGTCCGAAAGATCCTTTCCCATTACCAGATTGTTGACTCCACGGCCGGTTGCGACCCGTTATCATTCCTTGACACCTACTCAGGCTACCACCAAATTTTCATGACAAGAGAAGATGAGGAGAAGACAACATTGATCACCCCATGTGGTACGTATTGCTTTTTACAGATGCCTTTCGGGTTGAAGAGTGATGGATCGACCTTTGCAAGAGCAGTCCAAATTGGTTTTGAGCCCCAACTACATAGAAATATGGAAGCTTCGATGGATGACATTGTGGTCAAAACCAAGGACAAGGCGACACTTCATTACAAAAAAAGACACATCCGTGACATTTTGGGCCGAACGTAATTTTTTTCTGTCATACTTATGACACTTCGATGATGATAATTGTGACAAAACCCGGTATCATCATAGATGTGGTGGGCTCCTACTTCTATGACAAAACATCATGACATAAAATGGGCTTTTCGTCGTGGGCGGGCCGGAGATGCAGCTGCATGACATTCTTTGGGCCGTCCATGACGGAAAAAACTGTGGTAGAAGCGAGGGCGAGGAAAATTCCAGGGAGTTCCCGGTTAAGGTGGATGGTCGGGGGCCGAGCGATGCACGTTTCTCTCGTACACGTACGCGCGTGTGTGCGTGGCGTTGGCTCTAATTGAACCCGAGCGAGGCGTTGGGCTCTAACTGAACCCGAGGGATTGCACTGCAGGCTATGCGTTACTGAACCCGAGCGATCGAGTGATTCCTTCGCTACTTCTGCTAACTGAAGCCGATCGTGCTTCCTCTGGATGAACAGTGAGCGTTGCAGGGGGGTTTGGATGAACAGTGAGCGTTGCAGGGGGGTGGATGAACAGTTAATGGTGGGGGTGGATGAACAGGACCCCGTGGCGTTGCCTCTAGATGAACAGGACCCCGATCGATCGAGCCGGTTGGGGCTGGATGAAAAGGACCCCGTGGAGGGCTAGATGAATAGGACGACCCCATGAAGGGCTGGATGAATAGTAGATAGTGGAGGGGTGGATGAACAGTATCCCCGTGGAGGGGTGGTTGAACAGGAGCCCGTGGAGAGGGGTGGTTGAACAGTAGCCGGTGGAGTAGCGTGCAGTGGAGGCTGGATGAACAGGTGCCCGTGGAGGCTGGAGGAGGTCGACGGTGGATGAACAGTAGCCCATGGAGGCTAGAGGAGGTCGTCCCGTTTTGCGGTATGCCACACCCCTCCCAATGAATAGGACCCCCGTTTCGACCGTAGCGCTCCAACACAAGTCTGTTTCGTCCGTTTTGTGGTACGCCACACCCCTCCCGATCAATAGGACCCCCGTTTCGACCGTAGGAGGCCCGTTTCCTCCATTTTGCGGTATGCCAGACCCCTCCCAATGAACAGGAGCCCGTTTCAAACTGGCCGGTCGAACACAAGGCCGTTTCCTCCGTTCTGTGGTACGCTAGGCCTCGTTTCCATCGCCTGTTCCGTACAGGCCCTCCCGATGAACACGACGACGCATTCCGTTCTGACCCAGCTGGTTGGCTCCCCATGAACACGACGACGACGTTGTTTCTCTGTTCCGACCCAGCCATGTAGACGAGCCCTGGACGTACGTATGCGCGAGTAGGCATTCGAGACCTCGCCCGTATGTACGTACGTGGCCGTATTTTCTTTCTTGCACATTGGCCGTTGTACGTATGTGTACATACTATGTGTGCGCCTCTACTACGAGACGTGCGCGCCTCTACATCCACCTGTATGTACGTACACGTTTGCGACCAGAATGACAACGCTACGTACGCTTCGACTAGGTGGGTCCCGACTGTCAGGCACTTCCTTGTGTGCAAAGATGTAACTGGTGGGTCCCAGCAGTCAGGGGGTCGAATCGTTTTTCTTGCCCGGACGCACTTCCTTGCGTGCGAAGATGTAGCTGGTGGGTCCCAGTAGTCAGGGGGAAATGTTTTTTTTGCACGGTGGCCTGTCCGGTGGGTCCCTGCGGTCAGGTGGAGGAATAATTATTTTTTGCGTAATAAGGAGGCACTTCCTTGCTGCAGCCGTGGACCCAGCTGTCAACCTCTCTTAGGGAGTCCCGGATTAGGGGGTGTCCGGATAGCCGGACTACCATCATCAGCCGAACTATCATCGGCCGGACTATCATCATCGACCGGACTCCAAGACTATGAAGATACAAGATTGAAGACTTCGTCCCGTGTCCGGATGGGACTTTCCTTGGCGTGGAAGGCAAGCTTGGCGATACGGATACGTAGATCTCCTACCATTGTAACCGACTCTATGTAACCCTAGCCCTCTCCGGTGTCTTTATAAACTGGATGGCTCTAGTCCGTAGGACACGACAACAACAACAACAACCCTTACAATCATACCATAGGCTAGCTTCTAGGGTTTAGCCTCCTTGATCTCGTGGTAGATCCACTCTTGTAAACATCCACAATATCAATATCAATCAAGAAGGACGTAGGGTTTTACCTCCATCAAGAGGGCCCGAACCTTGGTAAAACATCGTGTCCCTTGTCTCCTGTTACCATCCGCCTAGACGCACAGTTCAGGACCCCCTACCCGAGATCCGCCGGTTTTGACACCGACATTGGTGCTTTCATTGAGAGTTCCTCTGTGTCGTCACCGATAGGCTTGATGGCCTCTTCAATCGATAACGACGCAGTCCTGGGTGAGACTTTTCTCCCCGGACAGATCTTCGTATTCGGCGGCTTCGCACTGTGGGCCAACTCACTTGGCCATCTGGAGTAGATCGAAAGCTACGCCCCTGGCCGTCAGGTCAGGTTTGGAAGCCTAAACTTCACGGCCGATATCCGCGGGGACTTGATCTTCGATGGATCTGAGCCACAGCCGAGCATGCCGCGCTGTCACGTTGGGCACGACCTAACTCTGCCGCCGGACAGCACCTTGGAGGCCGCACACGAATCCGCTCCGACCCATAGTCCGGAGCCGATCGCTCAGGTTGAGGACGGATGGCTGGACACCGCCTCGGGAGCTGCAACTTCTACGGCAATGGAGCCGAACACTTATCTTGTCCCGCATAAAGCCCATGACTCCGAGGTGCCGGACCCCCTGCCGGACTCCGAACCTCCTGCGCCCCTGCTAGTGAATCTGATTGGGCGTCGATCATGGAATTCACCGCTGCGGACACCTTTCAGCACTCACCCTTCGGTGATATCTTAAATTCGCTGAAGCATCTCTCATTATCCGGAGAGCCCTGGCTGAACTACGGCCAGGATGGTCGGGACGCAGACAATGAAGAAATTCAGAGCCCACCCACCACCCACTTCGTAGCCACCGTCGACGATCTAACCGACGTGCTAAACTATGACTCCGAAGACATCCACGGTATGGACGACGATGCCGGAGACGATCAAGAACCAGTGCCTACAGGGCACTGGAAGGCCACCTCGTCACATGACATACATATGGTGGACACCCCAAAGGGAAGCGATACCGAGGAACAACGGGACGCGGCAGAGGATAATCCCGCCGATAAACAACCAAAACTGCGACGTAGACGCCGCCCTAAGTCCCGCCTCGATCAAAGCAGCATTCCTAACGACCCAGCGATAGAGCAGGGCAAACAAGCGGACGACGAACATACAACCAAGCAACCATCTGAACAGGACGAACTGGATAATCAACCCCTTCACGGAACAATCAACAGTCCGGACACAACACCAGAGCATAAGAACCTTCACAAAAGACTCGTCGCCACTGCAAGAAGTTTGAAGAAGGAAAAACGGAAGCTCAAAACAGCGGAAGACATACTCAGAATGAAGTGGAGCAAAGTACTCAAGACCGCAGACAAATATGGCAATGGCCATCAAACAAAGAGCTACCCAAAGCGCAAGCTGCTGCCAGAATTTGACGAGGAAGCCATAGAGCCCTCACAGTCAAAAAATAAAGAGGCCGCCTATCCGGATAGACGGCCAGATGACAGGCCAAAAGCGACAAGAGGCGCCGCACACAAGCCGACTTATGATCCTTGAAAAACGGACGGCCCAACTAGGTCCATCTACGGGCCAAAAAAGAGGGCCCTAGGAAGTAACACAACATGACAAGTGTTCAAAGACAGCGGCACACCCAAATACAGGGGCGCCGCACACCCGCTATGTTTTACCGATGAGGTGCTGGATCATGAATTTCCAGCAGGGTTTAAACCCATAAACATAGAGGCATACGACGGCACAACAGACCCCGGAGTCTGGATAGAGGATTACATACTACACATACACATGGCTAGAGGAGATGATCTCCACGCCATAAAATACCTACGCCTCAAGCTCAAAGGGCCAGCTCGGCATTGGCTCAAAAGCCTCCCAGAAAACACTGTTGGAAGTTGGGAAGAGCTTGAGGACGCGTTTAGAGCAAATTTTCAAGGGACTTATGTCCGCCCTCCGGATGCAGACGATCTGAGTCATATAACCCAACAGCCCGGAGAGTCAGCGCGCAAATTCTGGAACAGGTTCCTTAACAAAAAGAACCAAATAGTCGACTGGCCGGACGCGGAAGCCTTAGCAGCTTTTAAACACAACGTCCGAGACGAATGGCTCGCCAGACACCTCGGCCGAGAGAAGCCAAGAACAATGGCCGCGCTAACTAGCCTCATGACGCGCTTTTGCACAGGAGAAGACAGATGGCTAGCAAGATGCAGCACCAGCAACCCGAGTACATCCGAGATCAGAGATGGAAACGGAAAATCACGGCGCAGGAAAGATCAGCGCCGGAATAAAGAAAAAAGCCCAAAGGGCACGGCGGTCAACGCCGGATTCAAAAGCTCGCGGCCAAACAATAAAACACTGCCTCTTAAGGACAACAGCGACGAGCTATCAAATTTAACAAAATTTTAGATCGGATATGTCAAATCCACAGTACCTCCGGAAGGCCTGCAAACCATACCAACCGAAATGGTTGGGTTTTTAAACAGTCCGGCAGACTCAACGCTGGACACAAGGGGCTCGATGCGCCAAGCGAGGACGATGAAGAACCCCACCAGCAGAGCACTGGAAGTCAAAAGACTTTCCCACAAGAAGTCAAAACAGTAAACTCGCTTCATGTGATAGTACGGAAAACCAACATGGCACTCGCTAAGACAAGTGTCGCATGGTCCACCCCAGCGGAACACCAAGATTGGATGTCAAAACCAATCACTTTCGACCATCTGGATTAGTCCAGAAGTATCCGGAACGCAGGATAGACTGCCCTGATATTGGATCCCATAATAGACGGACTGCAATTCACGCAGGTTTTGATGGACGGCGGCAGTGACTTAAACCTGCTATATCCGGACACAATCCGCAAGTTGGGATAGACCCCACTACAATTCGGCATAGCCGCACTTCCTTCAAAGGAGTGGCGCCAGGCCCTTACGCCAGGTGCACAGGTTCATTATTACTAGAAGTTGTGTTCGGGTCACCTGACAACTTCCGACGAGAAAAGCTAACCTTTCATGTCGCCCCATTTAAAAGTAGCTATCAAGCATCACTGGGACAGGAAGCTTTCGTCCGCTTCAATGCAATACCACATTACGCGTCTCTCACGCTTAAAATGCCCGGTCCACGTGGCATCATTTCATTAAAAGGTCGCCTGAGACCCCGGACACGGCTGGATGAGTCCGGAATAAATAAGCTAGGGGCTACCTAGCCGCACACCCCTTCACAAGGGTTTGTACATATAAGCCATAATGAGCTAGCATAGGCTCAGCTTTATTAATCTATATTTCAATTGTTTATGCACTTTCTCACACGATTTCTTTTCCAACTAAGTTCCTCTCTTTTTACAGATGAACAGCATGCACACCGGTCCAGGATACGGCACAACGGAGACACAGGCATAGACGTGCAGTAGGGACCCGTTGCAAGGACTCTTTTCAGACTAAGACCCTACGTAAACCTTTCTTACTGTCTCTTGTTGCTATAATCCCCTGGTTTCTCATTATAACCAGAGTGGAGACTGGCATTTTGGCATCGGCCGCGCCAGAAGAACCTGCCCGTACCTGGACGCAAGGGGCTTAGGGCATTGTTTTGCCCGCTATTGTAAAGACCGAACACCTTCAGGAGTGTTCGGCGTCTCGAGTTAGGCCTTATATGCATCAGCTCCGAATCATATCTTTGGTCAAATGTTGGGTTTGCCCGGCTCCTGTGTTTTGCTGCATTACGTTCCGTATCATCAGCTAACGCGGCACCAGGAGAACTATTGCGATTGTGCCCCAGTTTGGCTGGGCGAGCACCTCAGTAGAGAAAGCCGAAAACTGACTGTCATGATACAGCGAGGGACTGGTCAACCACTCGATCGACCATGGCAATGTTTAGAATTCCTCCGCTTTGACGAAGGGCCGTTTCCCGGTCAGGCACATACGCGCCCCAAATTCGGAGAGCGCGGTGCCCCCAGGGGCTATGTCGTAGCCCCACCCTCGAACTCCATGGCTAAGTGAAAGTGATAAAGCATTATAGTCCGGTTGCCTCGTTTGCTACGCTACCACCTCCTTTACAGGACCGAGACGTCGGATTAAGTGTGAAAATGCGCTATTTTTTGCGAACACCCCCGCACCTTGTGCGTGGGGGCTGAAGCCGACGACTGCCATCTTTCAGGTTATACACACGTATACATGAACGGCCGCATAGGAGATATTCTATTACTTGAACGCACAAGTATAAAAGCCGCTTACATCATAAATATTGTTTTACATCATAAAAACGTTCATTCGAACGTAACATTTTTTGAGCACTGCGACTCTATTACACGAGCACCACGCAACACTTCGCCAAAATAGTGCTCGGCGGGTAACCGGTTATCATCCGAACCGAGGGTCGCAACAGCGGTGGCATCCATCTCTGTCCAATGTGTCTTCACACGGGCGAGTGCCATCCGCGCACCCTCTATGCAGGCCGACCGCTTCATCGCCTTGATATGCGGCACCGCCCCAAGAAATTGCTGCAATAAGCCAAAGTAACTCTTCGGCTCGGGCCTATCCGGCCGGACATGGGTCACTATATCCGTCATAGCAAGCCCGGACAACCTATTTAGCTCAGCCCACTCGGCCAAACGGTCGGTCAGCGGAAGTGAACGCTCCGGACTATGGAATTGAGACCAAAACAGCTCTTCCGTCTTGTGATCCTTCTGGCTTCGAAAATGCACAACGGCATCCGCCGCACTCGCTGCTAAGTCCATATAAGGGTCCTATGGACCCCACAGTTGGCCCAGCTGAGCATACTTCAGATCCGTAAACCTTCGGCGCAGCAGAAAAGGCTTGCCAGCTACAATTTCTCCGGCCTGGCGCAGCTCTTCCTTTATAGCCCGCAATGCAGAGCGGGCATCCTTGGCTTCGGCGGTGGCCTTCTCCAGGTCTTCTTGCCCCGCTAGGCGCTCCTTCCCAAGAGCCTCATTGCGGTCGGTAGCATCTTTTAAGTTCATGGCCATTTCGGCCATCTCTTCCCGGCTCCGGCAGTGTGCGGCCCTTTCGGCCGCTAACTCCTCGGCCGCCCTCGAGGCCGCCGCATTACTCCTTCTGGCCTGCTCCTTGGCTTGAGCAAGTTTGTCCCGAAGGCTCTCCACAGCAGCGACACTATCTGCATTTCACACACATATTGTAAGGAGCTGGCTTCGGCCCCCTTACCAAGTGACCGCACAGAAACACTTACCTTGCGACTCATCAAGTCGCCTGTTGACCAGCGTGATGTCCGCATCCGCAACAGCGAGTTGCCGCTTTAGTTCAGCAACTCCATCAGTCCGGCTGGCCCCCGGACGACCCGCCACCTGCATCGGCACGGCGAAAATTTAAACCTACGATTTTGATCCTCGGCACGCTGTCGATTTCGACAACCTACCGAGTCTCAGGGGCTACTATCTATATAGGGCGCATTCTATATGCAAAACTGTTAAAAGGTGTGTCATTTTTACGTACCTCAAACCCCGCCAGCAAACTCTTGACGGCATTATGCAACCCGCCTTCGGCGGACGAAACCCTTTCAATCACCATGCTCATCAATGCGTGGTGATCTTCTGAGATAGACGCCTTCTCAAGCAGATCCTTTAGCCGTACACCAGTTAGCGCCGAACTATCCGGCTTTGCCAAACCTGGGGGCTCCCTCTGTGACGACACTTCAGGCTCGTCCACCCTATCCGACGGCGCCCCGGACGGAGGCATCTCGCTCTCCATCATCTCCGGACGAAGGTCCCCCGAAGACGAGCTCATTTGCGAAGGACGGAGATCCGAAATACAAGGTAAAAACTTTAGTTATCCTCAGAAGCACAAATAGGGATGTCCCTTATTATGAAACTCCTTTCTTTCTACTTACGGCTCGTTGGAGGGCTGATTCTTTAAGGGAGATTGTGCGGCCGGGGCCTCCCCGGACGCAGGACCCTCTGGCAAAGATTTCTTCCCCCGTTTAGGGGCTTTTGCCCCCGGGTCCTCGAAGGCAGTCCTCTTCTCCCCTTGGAGGGAGGGATTCTCGATCCCCCCTCTTTCAAGAGCCTCCTTAGGCGAGGCAGTAGCTTTCCTGCTTTCCCCTTCGTCTTCCTCTGGAGGCGCAACCTCAAGCATCCGGACCAGCACGGAATCCGGCGCGGTCTCGGGGAGGGGGGCTGGACACCATACCAATTTTGCTTCCGCTATCCACTCCTGTTTAGAAGGAAGTTGGTCATAAGGCGAATTATCGAAAGGCAAACAAACGGTATGTCCGGACTTGGAACTACTTACTTGAGAATCCGGGCGATTGCAGCTTAGGCCAGCATCCTCGGTCAATTCCAGACGCGCCTCTTGCGATCCGAAGAATAATTTGTACATCTCTAGGGGTGTCTGTCAGGACCCCGACTCAATGTCACATCGATCTAGCCGGTAACACCTCATATCACTTTGCGGCCTCACGCACGGTATCCCCACGGGTGTCGCCTTACCTTTGCCCGGGACCGTTTGCGTCTTTTGGCACACGTATATGATAGTGTCGCTAGCATCCATATGATAAGGAGCCCGGGCTGACATGGCTAGTCGTAAACCCAAAGTGGCACAGACTTACAGGGACATGCATCCATGACCCAGCATCGAACGTGTCGGTCATCAGCGAGCGAATCCAGGCTGTAGCACTGGGCTAGCAGGACTCCGGTGAACCGGGCTGTAGCGGGCTAACAGGACTCCGGTATTCATCGCGTGACATTTCCCCGAAGGGACAGACACAGGAACGAAGAAGGACACATGCCGGCCAGCCTAAGTGTTCCGGAGCAGCAGCAAGCTACCATGGCTCAGTGGAAACACTAGGAGACATTTCCCGGTAAGAGAGGCTACTAAGGATAAACAACTAGATAGCCAGATCCCACACATACCAAGCATTTCAATAACATACACACAATATGCTCGATATGTGCAAATACAACATGGCATCACAACATGACTCTACGACACAAGTAATTTATTCAATAGGCTCCGAGGAGCGAGATATTACAAACATAGGTCTCATGACCCAACATTCAGAGTATACAAGTCAAAGCACAAGCGGAAGCTATCATGTCTGGGTACAGACATCTATAAATGAAAAAGGCCGAGAAGCCTGACTATCTATCAGATCCTGCCGAGGGCACAAGATCGTAGCTGAGGTAACAAGCTAAACGTCGAAGTCCACGTGGAACTACTAGTGAGACTGAAGTCTCTCTGCAAAAACATAAAATAGGCAAACGTGAGTACAAATGTACCCAGCAAGACTTACATCAGAACTAACTACATATGCATCATTTTCAACAAAGGGATGGTGGGGTTTAACTGCAGCAAGCCAGCTTTGACTCGGTGGCTATCCTAAACTACGACTGCAAGCGACTCTTTTGAGGTGGCGCACACGAGTCCACATATTCACCATATCAATACACCACTATGGATCCGCTCCCGTCTCCCTACGAGAACGCCATCCATAGCACTCACGCTTATCTTGCGCATTTTAAAGTATCCACTTTCACTTGTCTATGAACTGATATAAGCAACCCAGAAGTCCTTTACCGCGGACACGGCTATTCGAATAGATGATGTTAACCCTGCAGGGGTGTACTTCTTCATACATGTTTCCACCACTTAGCGTCTGCACACGACATGTGCTCGGCAGACTTCAAGCGAAAGCCGACGTGGGTGTAGACCACGACCTACCTAAACACTCAAGACTCTAGTCCAGGTTTATCGCCTATTCGGGTTCCATCCATGAGGAGATCCGGCCGGAGTTTCGCTCACAGCCCCAAACGATGTGAACAGGGTTCCGTGACACCAAACGGGTGCCCGGTTTACCCGGCCACGTGCCTACCGCATCACAGCCCACCCCTACGGTCAGCGCTGTCCACGGCCTCCAGCATACTACAAACACCAGAAACTACTTGCAACTCCTGGACAGAGGACAAGGGTGAATAAGAAGTCGAGCGGGGTCATATTTCAGGGCCCAATGCATGGTAGTAGCTGAATCATGGATCACAAACACAGAACTCAGTTCCTGAGGACGGCTGCAATGAGACAACCCACCATGTACTCCTACATGGCCTCTCACCGCTACCTTTACCAAATCGTGTTCACACACTTAGCTCACACACAGTAGGACATGTTCACACGCCTCTGATTCATCCCCGATGAATCAGACCTGACTCAACTCTAAGCAGTAGCAGGCATGACAAACAAGCATGAATTAGTAGGCACAACAGGGCTCAAACAATTCCTACTCATACTAGTGGGTTTCATCTATTTACTGTGGAATGACAGGTCATGCAAAGGATAAAGGGGTTCAGCTACCGCAGCAAGTAACAGATGAATCGTTGTTGTCCTAATGCAGTAAAAGAGAGCAGGGCGAGAGAGTAGGATTGTATCGGAATGAACAAGGGGTTTTTGCTTGCCTGGCACTTCTGAAGATAACATTGAGTCTTCATCAGTGTCAACGATCGTATCATCGGTATCGCGTCTATCGAGAGGGGACAATTACCGGCAATACAGAAAAGACACGATCAATGCTATGCACAATATGATGCATGCTATGACATGGCAATATGAATGTGTTTTGGGCTAATGCACCTAAAACCAGATTAAATGAAGTTGGTTTGAATATAAAATTCAAATTCAAACTCCATATGTGAATATTCAAATGCCTTTTAGTTGATTTGTGCTAAACAGCAGCTATAAGTTGTTCTAACATGCATGAAAATGGTACAGATGGATTCCTTGAATTTTTCTGATAATTTTTCATATATAAATTATTTAATTTGGAGTTACGGTTAATTTTCTATGATTTTTAGAAGTTTTAGGCATTTTCTGGAATTTCCTGAATATAATTAAATCCAGAAAATACTTTATGACATCAGCAGTGCGTCATGCTTGCATCAGCAAGTCAACAGGGCTGCCCCGGGTCAAACCTGACCAGGGGGTCCCATTAGTCAGCGTCACAGGTTAACAGGGGGTTTATTTTAGTTTAATTAAGGATTAGGGCACTAGGGCCCACATGTCAGTGGCTCTGGGGTTAGATTAGGTGGTGAGCTAATCACCTGATGGCGGGGGCCCACCTGTCAGTGTCAGCAGAGGGGGTAGTTAAGATAAAATAGTTAAACTAATTAACAGGGGGGGGCTGGCCCCACCTGTCATCGACCCAGAGAGGGGGGGGTCCCGCCGTGGTCAACGTGGTCAGACCCACCGGCGGCTTGACGCCGGCGAGGCCAGACGCGGTGGTGCGCGTCGGAAACCAACTACAGGGGCTCTTTTGGCGCGCAGGAAGCAGCTACAGGGAGAGGGTGGAGTGGCGCATCCAACGGTGGCGGTGGCGGAGGCTGGGGTGGCCGGAGCTGCCGGCGGCGACCTCTTTTGCGGCTGCCGGAGTTCGGGCAATCTCGGGGTCGGGGTTAGGGAGCATGGCAGGAGGAGCTGGGGCGTGCTACAGACTCCTGAGATCATGGTGAGCACGTCAGTGGGCTCGGATACGAGCTGGGGTGGCTGTGGCCACGGCCACGCCATGGCCGGCGGCGAGAGATTCTCGGGCGAAGTGGTGGGGCTAGCTAGAGAGGGAGGTGGGGCACGGGGAGAGAGGGAATCGGGTCGAGGGCTCACCGCGGTTCTTCTGGTGCTGCTGGCGAGGCAGGGGAGGCACGGGGTCCGGCGAATCGACGGAGGGGAGCTTCGGTGGCCGGCGACGGAACGGCGATGGTGGCGGCGTTGCAGGGCTTCCGGAGGCCGTGGGTCGGTGGGAAGGAAGGAGGGGGTCGAGGCGGAGCTCGTGGGTGTGTCGGAGAGACTAGGGGTGGCCGGTGGCCACGAGAGAGCTCGTCGGCGGCGGCGGGTGTGTTCGGTGGCTGCGCGCGAGAGAGCCAGAGGAGGAGAGGAGCTCGGGGAGAGAGTGAGAGGCCTGGGGGGGTGCGTGGCGTCGCGGACGGGGTCCAGGGCAACGAGAGGAAGCAGGAGGTGGCTAGGGGGGGAAGCAGGAGGTGGCCGAGGCAGCGTCGGCGAGCGCCACGCCTCGCCTCTGTTCGTCCTCCTGGCAGAGGAGGAAGAGGACAAGGGGGGAAGGAGGTGGGCTGGGCCTGCGTGGGCTGCACAGTGTTGGGCTGTGGGTGGCTGCCAGGTAAGGTCCAGGTAAGGTTTCTCTCCTCTCTTTTATTTCTATTCTGTTATATATTTTTCTATTTCTGTAATTTGTTTTTGATTTGTTTTAAAATATCAAATCATTTTATAAAATCCTGGAAATAATTATGGGTACTTTCTGAATTATTTCAGTGACCCTTATCAATTTCCAACATTTATTTGAGCATTTAAATTATTTATAGTATTTAAATGCCCAAAGTCAAATACAATATGATTTAATTCAAAAATCCAAAAATGACCTAAGAATATAATCATCATTTTTGGCAGAGGTTTCCACCTTAACCAGAAATCATGAACTTTTCTTAGGAACCTTTTGGGTTTATTGAAAAGATTTTAATTCACCCTAGTTGAGTTGATTTAATGCTAGGGTTTGAACATCCCCATTTCAATTTTAGGCAAAAATTTAAACATGATGCAAACATGAAGCTAGCCTAGAGCACTACCAGCAGCTAGGGATGTGACAGTGTCATACCCATGAAGTGTTGAAGAATCCGTGGGCCCTCCGGATTGAACTCCCACAGCCGGAGAGGGCGGCGTTTGTAGGGCGGGAGACGCCTAATCAACATAACCTGCATTACCACCACCATATCGACCTCCCTCATTTGGAGATCATTTGGAGGGGGTCGGTAGAATGGCATACTCGAACTTGGATGATGTGGATTACCTTGTTGAAGACAACGTAATGGATGAATTTGCTTATCACCGGAGGTGGAAGAGATCCGTGGTAGAATGGCACAATGGCGGTGCAAGCTGGGAACAAAATGCAAATGCTGGGAATGATTCTGGTAACTGGGGAAGAACCCAACAATAGAGAGTTATCCCACTATTGGACTGGTTATAGCATAACCGAGGAAA
This sequence comes from Triticum dicoccoides, assembly GCF_002162155.2. Classification (NCBI taxonomy): domain Eukaryota; kingdom Viridiplantae; phylum Streptophyta; class Magnoliopsida; order Poales; family Poaceae; genus Triticum; species Triticum dicoccoides. The sequence goes on from NC_041385.1 coordinate 522,063,027, forward strand.
CTGAGAGCGCTATACAGTTAATGCCGACGATCAAACCTAGCACTTGCGCGTGCTCTCAAGAACTTGAGCAATTCCATAATCATCAAGGTTTTACCAATATCCGTGTCAAGGGTCCGGTAACACAACTTACTACCATGATGAATGGTGATGGAGGATGCAGATGCAAAGGAAGATAACACCTTCTCAGATTTCACCCTTGGCGGGGCCAAGAAAAATTAAAATCTGGATGATGGACCGAGAGACATTTAGCACTCCGCTTCTAATGTTCTCCTTGATGTGCTAGTGTAACCCATTCATAGATATGGTTTGATATCTAAAACATCAAGTAAAAAGGTCGGACTTCGGGAACACAAAAATCCATAGGGCAACTAGGGAGTAAATCCTACGAAATCCCTATGGGGGGGGGGGGGTGGCCAACTTCCTCAAACAAGATACTATAATAATAGGTCTACCGGATGGGTGTGTTGGCCACGACATCCACCTTACCGGTTATCGAGAGACCAATATTATAGTTCTTAGGGAAATGTTCCAACCATCATATCTGCCTGAGATTCGGCTCTGGTTGGTGTCAGGATATTCCAGACTCATCGAGTCTAGGAAGAAAAACGGAAGTTTGCAACACAAATCGACGAGATGACGTTGCGGGATTCTCAGGAGATGAACTACGATAGCAAGCTCCAAAACATGAGCTGGTTCTGCTACAAACATGTGAACACGTTGTCCCAGACAAGCATGCCCACCTGGTAGTCTTACAATAAAACACTACCGAGTTCTGGTTGGGAACCATCAGCGAGGATATCAAAGTTCTTTCATAAGTCCGGATTAGCTCTTATGAAGGAACTCCTTCTCCTTGAACAAATCAATCAGTGGCTTGGTGTGCTAGGGATACATATAGATTGAAGGTTGCAAGTCTTCAAACCACAGCATTCTTCGCACGTGTGCATGACTGATTTGGAATGATTCCAAAGAAAGCAACATTGACTTTCTCGAATCCACGGCGGCAACTTGCATCAGATGCACATGAATTAAAGGAAGTCACTACCTTCATCCAAACATAAGCTTCATGAGCTAGCATGAACAAATGCTTTCAAAAGTTTCCAACACTAGCTTAATGTTCAGCAAAATTATGGAGAAGACAAGGATGTTGTCAATGGGCTCAACAACAATTCATCTAGGTTTCCTCTTAAAAGGAATTCCATAGTTAAGTGAACACGGTGATAGCATTGGTCAGACCCAAAGGATATAATGGTGTATGCTCGAGGGATCAACCACGAGTAAGACAACATTACGAGCATCGTTGGTACTGATTTGACTTGACGATGGCCCACACTCAAATCAAAGGATTGATAAGACAATAGGTCCAACAACTGATCACAGGGACCAATCGATGAGGATATCATCTTTCTTCAACACACACTACACAAGAATATCCCTTTGGAACGAACTAAGTCAGGCAAGATTTTATCTTCCAACTCTCCAAGTTGTTGTCTAGCTTAACCAACTAGCTCAGGGATATCTAACACCGATCTTGGAGAGAGGGTGGTTCACAAGAACCCAACTTGATCACAAGCTCAACACAGCGGTCAGGTGACAACCTGGTAATACTTCCGAGAAGATCTTCAGAAAATCACGAACCACCGGTATGTTACTAAGCTCGAGAACAATCTTGCCTTTCAGGGCAAGACGATATGATCAAATGAGTGAGGACTTGACAAGATCCTAACTCATCGATCGAAGGGTGCACCGAAATAAGGACTAGATAGCACGATCAGTCTTAGAAGGATGATTCGAAAACCAACATACTAAGAATGAAATTATTATCCTTTAACTACCAAGCAACAGAGTTGCTAGCAGTATTGATTTCACACATCACAATTCATTTGTCGGTATTCCGGTTGCATCAACACGAGGGCCGAGGAATGAACAGTGATGGCAAGAAGTATCACTGTACCAAGAGTTCATGGGATGGTGTGCAATTCCTATAACAATCTCGATATAAAATATGTAATACTCCAAGGTAGAGCAGAACCAAAAGCTGGATTGGCATTTGATCTGCGGAATACAACTACTTTGACCCAACCCTAGATATGGAAGAGGTACTGGAGTTTGTTTCTCCTAGTCATTCCGGAATAGAATGGCTTGACAGACCACAAGAGTCATGGGCATCGATGAACGAACGCACGCATACTCTTGACTATCAATTGATAGACGAGGGTCAGAATGCAACTAAAGAGAACAACTCAAAGGAACATATAACTTTCTGAGTTGTGGATGCATAGATTAGTATGTCGAACCAAGTTCAACATATTTCTTCCGGATAACCCATGCAGAAAGGTAGAACTGGCAGAGTCACGATTTATGAATGGAGAACACCTCAAGAATAATCCTGTTGTGATATTTCAGTTCAACGAGGAACTTCTGCCATAAGTAGTTCATGGTATTTGGAAGAAGAAGATACCACGGGCTTCAAGGACTATCGCAAAGGTTACTAATATCCTAAAGGCACTAGCAATTACTATCAACATGAAGTAGGTAGAGTGAATCTCGGGTTCAAGAACCCAGGAACAGAATACCTATTACTAAGTAGCATCACGGAATGCTTTCGAGAATAAAGGCCAGAATCATCACACTGGGAACACAGATCATGGCTAGACTACTAGATGATCCCCTAAGACACCTAGGGTCATAATAATATCTCCAACATATATGTCAAGGTAACAGAGTACCTCAACTCACTGATTAGTGTGGTTAATCTGGCCCATGGGAACATTGAACCGGGAAGAAAGGATTTGCAAATGCATCAGACTACTTAGAAACCTGGGATGACTCGGACAGCATAACGGCTGTAAATGCTCAGAAAAGATTTTAGACATTCACAAAAATGGTGGCATAACCACTCAGAAGCACGATATCAAGGTTTCGAGATCAACAATTAACATACGGAAGTAGTAGAAACTGAACTCAAGCTTAAATCCAACAATCTTATAAGTCTACGGATTAGTAACACGTGATCCTGATAGAAAGAAGAGAAAGCCTAGTTCTTAATCCCCGCAGGAAAGATAAGATAACTCAGATCAGAAGGGCATGAGGTATAAGGAGTAAAAAGAGCCTTACGTTCCATCCCCAATCAATTCCCTTATATAACTAAAGAATTTCTAGACTCAACTTCGACCGGTTTGGCTTGGTAATCCTACAGGCAGTCAAGCTCTGATACCAACGCTGTCAGGACCCCGACTCAATGTCACATCGATCTAGCCGGTAACACCTCATATCACTTTGCGGCCTCACGCACGGTATCCCCACGGGTGTCGCCTTACCTTTGCCCGGGACCGTTTGCGTCTTTTGGCACACGTATATGATAGTGTCGCTAGCATCCATATGATAAGGAGCCCGGGCTGACATGGCTAGTCGTAAACCCAAAGTGGCACAGACTTACAGGGACAGGCATCCATGACCCAGCATCGAACATGTCGGTCATCAGCGAGCGAATCCAGGCTGTAGCACTGGGCTAGCAGGACTCCGGTGAACCGGGCTGTAGCGGGCTAACAGGACTCCGGTATTCATCGCGTGACATTTCCCCGAAGGGACAGACACAGGAACGAAGAAGGACACATGCCGGCCAGCCTAAGTGTTCCGGAGCAGCAGCAAGCTACCATGGCTCAGTGGAAACACTAGGAGACATTTCCCGGTAAGAGAGGCTACTAAGGATAAACAACTAGATAGCCAGATCCCACACATACCAAGCATTTCAATAACATACACACAATATGCTCGATATGTGCAAATACAACATGGCATCACAACATGACTCTACGACACAAGTAATTTATTCAATAGGCTCCGAGGAGCGAGATATTACAAACATAGGTCTCATGACCCAACATTCAGAGTATACAAGTCAAAGCACAAGCGGAAGCTATCATGTCTGGGTACAGACATCTATAAATGAAAAAGGCCGAGAAGCCTGACTATCTATCAGATCCTGCCGAGGGCACAAGATCGTAGCTGAGGTAACAAGCTAAACGTCGAAGTCCACGTGGAACTACTAGTGAGACTGAAGTCTCTCTGCAAAAACATAAAATAGGCAAACGTGAGTACAAATGTACCCAGCAAGACTTACATCAGAACTAACTACATATGCATCATTTTCAACAAAGGGATGGTGGGGTTTAACTGCAGCAAGCCAGCTTTGACTCGGTGGCTATCCTAAACTACGACTGCAAGCGACTCTTTTGAGGTGGCGCACACGAGTCCACATATTCACCATATCAATACACCACTATGGATCCGCTCCCGTCTCCCTACGAGAACGCCATCCATAGCACTCACGCTTATCTTGCATATTTTAGAGTATCCACTTTCACTTGTCTATGAACTGATATAAGCAACCCAGAAGTCCTTTTCCGCGGACACGGCTATTCGAATAGATGATGTTAACCCTGCAGGGGTGTACTTCTTCATACATGTTTCCACCACTTAGCGTCTGCACACGACATGTGCTCGGCAGACTTCAAGTGAAAGCCGACGTGGGTGTAGACCACGACCTACCTAAACACTCAAGTCTCTAGTCCAGGTTTATCGCCTATTCGGGTTCCATCCATGAGGAGATCCGGCCGGAGTTTCGCTCACAGCCCCAAACGATGTGAACAGGGTTCCGTGACACCAAACGGGTGCCCGGTTTACCCGGCCACGTGCCTACCGCATCACAGCCCACCCCTACGGTCAGCGCTGTCCACGGCCTCCAGCATACTACAAACACCAGAAACTACTTGCAACTCCTGGACAGAGGACAAGGGTGGATAAGAAGTCGAGCGGGGTCATATTTCAGGGCCCAATGTATGGTAGTAGCTGAATCATGGATCACAAACACAGAACTCAGTTCCTGAGGACGGCTGCAATGAGACAACCCACCATGTACTCCTACATGGCCTCTCACCGCTACCTTTACCAAATCGTGTTCACACACTTAGCTCACGCACTGTAGGACATGTTCACACGCCTCTGATTCATCCCCGATGAATCAGACCTGACTCAACTCTAAGCAGTAGCAGGCATGACAAACAAGCATGAATGAGTAGGCACATCAGGGCTCAAACAACTCCTACTCATGCTAGTGGGTTTCATCTATTTACTGTGGCAATGACAGGTCATGCAAAGGATAAAGGGGTTCAGCTACCGCAGCAAGTAACAGATGAATCATTGTTGTCCTAATGCAGTAAAAGAGAGCAGGAGCGAGAGAGTAGGATTGTATCGGAATGAACAAGGGGGTTTTGCTTGCCTGGCACTTCTGAAGATAACATTGAGTCTTCATCAGTGTCAATGATCACATCATCGGTATCACGTCTATCGAGAGGGGACAAATACCGGCAACACAGAAGGGAACACAATCAATGCAATGCACAATATGATGCATGATCATGACATGGCAAAATGAATGTGTGTTGGGCTAATGCAACTAGCAACGGATTAAATGAAGTTGGTTTGAATATAAAATTCAAATTCAAACTCCATATGTGATTATTTAAATGCCCTTTATATGATTTGTGCTAAACAGCATCTATAAGTTGTTCTAACATGCATGAAAATGGTACAGATGGATTCCTTGAATTTTTCTGATAATTTTTCATATATAAATTATTTAATTTGGAGTTACGGTTAATTTTCTATGAATTTTGGAAGTTTTAGGCATTTTTCTGGAATTTCAGAATTAATTAAATCCAGAAAATGAGTTATGACATCAGCACTGCGTCATGCTTGCATCAGCAAGTCAACAGGGCTGCCCCGGGTCAAACCTGACGTGTGGGGGCCACACGTCAGTGACACAGGTTAGACAGGGGGGTTAGTTTAATTTAATTAAAGATTAGGGCACTAGGGCCCACATGTCAGTGGCTCTGGGGTTAGATTAGGTGGTGATTAGCTTAAGCTAATCACCTGATGGCGGGGGCCCACCTGTCAGTGTCAGCAGAGGGGGTAGTTAAGATAAAATAGTTAAACTAATTAACAGGGGGGGCTGGCCCCACCTGTCATCGACCCAGAGAGGGGGGGGTCCCGCCGTGGTCAACGTGGTCAGACCCACCGGCGGCTTGACGCCGGCGAGGCCAGACGCGGTGGTGCGCGTCGGAAACCAACTACAGGGGCTCTTTTGGCGCGCAGGAAGCAGCTACGGGGAGAGGGTGGAGTGGCGCATCCAACGGTGGCGGTGGCGGAGGCTGGGGTGGCCGGAGCTGCCGGCGGCGACCTCTTTTGCGGCTGCCGGAGTTCGGGCAATCTCGGGGTCGGGGTTAGGGAGCACGGCAGGAGGAGCTGGGGCGTGCTACAGACTCCTGAGATCATGGTGAGCACGTCAGTGGGCTCGGATACGAGCTGGGGTGGCTGTGGCCACGGCCACGCCATGGCCGGCGGCGAGAGATTCTCGGGCAAAGTGGTGGGGCTAGCTAGAGAGGGAGGTGGGGCACGGGGAGAGAGGGAATCGGGTCGAGGGCTCACCGCGGTTCTTCTGGTGCTGCTGGCGAGGCAGGGGAGGCACGGGGTCCGGCGAATCGACGGAGGGGAGCTTCGGTGGCCGGCGACGGAACGGCGATGGTGGCGGCGTTGCAGGGCTTCCGGAGGCCGTGGGTCGGTGGGAAGGAAGGAGGGGGTCGAGGCGGAGCTCGTGGGTGTGTCGGAGAGGCTAGGGGTGGCCGGTGGCCACGAGAGAGCTCGTCGGCGGCGGCGGGTGTGTTCGGTGGCTGCGCGCGAGAGAGCCAGAGGAGGAGAGGAGCTCGGGGAGAGAGTGAGAGGCCTGGGGGGGTGCGTGGCGTCGCGGACGGGGTCCAGGGCCACGAGAGGAAGCAGGAGGTGGCTAGGGGGGGAAGCAGGAGGTGGCCGAGGCAGCGTCGGCGAGCGCCACGCCTCGCCTCTGTTCGTCCTCCTGGCAGAGGAGGAAGAGGACAAGGGGGGGAAGGAGGTGGGCTGGGCCTGCGTGGGCTGCACAGTGTTGGGCTGTGGGTGGCTGCCAGGTAAGGTCCAGGTAAGGTTTCTCTCCTCTCTTTTATTTCTATTCTGTTTTATATTTTTCTATTTCTGCAATTTGTTTTTGATTTGTTTTAAAATATCAAATCATTTTATAAAATCCTGGAAATAATTATGGGTACTTTCTGAATTATTTCAGTGACCCTTATCAATTTCCAACATTTATTTGAGCATTTAAATTATTTATAGTATTTAAATGCCCAAAGTCAAATACAATATGATTTAATTCAAAAATCCAAAAATGACCTAAGAATATAATCATCATTTTTGGCAGAGGTTTCCACCTTAACCAGAAATCATGAACTTTTCTTAGGAACCTTTTGGGTTTATTGAAAAGATTTTAATTCACCCTAGTTGAGTTGATTTAATGCTAGGGTTTGAACATCCCCATTTCAATTTTAGGCAAAAATTTAAACATGATGCAAACATGAAGCTAGCCTAGAGCACTACCAGCAGCTAGGGATGTGACAGTGTCATACCCATGAAGTGTTGAAGAATCCGTGGGCCCTCCGGATTGAACTCCCACAGCCGGAGAGGGCGGCGTTTGTAGGGCGGGAGACGCCTAATCAACATAACCTGCATTACCACCACCATATCGACCTCCCTCATTTGGAGATCTCGAATCCGGCCCTGCAGTAGGGGCACGTCCTTTGACGGCCCCCAGTTGAGCCCTTGGTTGACCCACGACATCAACCGTCGTGGAGGTCCCGGGCGGAATAAGGGCGGCGGCTTTTGTCTGTGGCCCCTCGGAACAGTAATATAGAACCACTCTTGCTGCCACGGGCCGAGCTCCTCTTGGAAGGAGCCAGCGGGCCACGGGGCATCGGCCCTCCTACTTATGGCCGCCCCACGGCACTCCGCTTGACGCCCCCCGATCATCTTCGGCGCCACATTGAAGGTCTTCAGCCACAGGCCGAAGTGAGGGGTGACACGGAGGAAGGCTTCGCAGACAACAATAAATGCGGAAATATGGAGGATGGACTCCAGAGCCAAATCGTGGAATTCCAACCCATAGTAAAACATGAGCCCTCTCCCAAAAGGATCCATCGGGAAGCCTAAACCCTGACGGAGGTGGGATACAAAAACGACATACTCGCCGGGCTCGGGGGTGGGGATGGCCTGCCCTTCGGCAGGCAACCTGTGCGAAATCTCATAAGCCAGGTACTTGGCCTCCCGCAGCTTTAGCACGTCCTCCTCCGTGACAGAGGAGGGCATCCACCGGCCCTGGAGGTCGGAACCGAACATCGTTGAAGGTCCGAAGCGCTCGAATCTAGAGCTCTAGGTGCTGGAACTTGGAGCGGGGAGAGGATTCGATGGAGGATTGAAGAAAAGAAACGAGCCTTGGTCCCGTTATAAAGAGGGAGAATACCAAGAGCCGTCTCCGTGACCGTTTGGGACTCGCCTTCGATAGAGGGGGCGGGGCGACGGGCGCGGTTGGGTTACCCACGTTCGTATTGATGAGAATCCCGGATTAAGGGGGAACACGATCTCTGCTTCGACAAGACGTGCCAAGGAAACCGCTTTGCTAAATGCACTGAGGTGGTAGAGTAAAAAATGATTCCAGTAATGGCTTGGTAGTGGCGTGATGTCATGCCGCAAAAAACGTCAGCAGATTGAACTTGTGTATATATTATTCTCTCTACGGTGCAATGTGGAATTTATTTTGCAGAGCCGGACACTATCCTGGTGTTCACAATCTTCTATCATTCGGAGGAGGAACCCACCTTGCAATGCCTAGCAATATACGCGCCGGACTTATCGTCATTGAAGCCTGGTTCAGGGGCTACTGAGGGAGTCCCGGATTAGGGGGTGTCCGGATAGCCGGACTACCATCATCAGCCGAACTATCATCGGCCGGACTATCATCATCTACCGGACTCCAAGACTATGAAGATACAAGATTGAAGACTTCATCCCGTGTCCGGATGGGACTTTCCTTGGCGTGGAAGGCAAGCTTGGCGATACGGATACGTAGATCTCCTACCATTGTAACCGACTCTATGTAACCCTAGCCCTCTCCGGTGCCTTTATAAACCGGATGGCTCTAGTCCATAGGACACGACAACAACAACAACAACCCTTACAATCATACCATAGGCTAGCTTCTAGGGTTTAGCCTCCTTGATCTCGTGGTAGATCCACTCTTGTAAACATCCACAATATCAATATCAATCAAGCAGGACGTAGGGTTTTACCTCCATCAAGAGGGCCCGAACCTGGGTAAAACATCGTGTCCCTTGTCTCCTGTTACCATCCGCCTAGACGCACAGTTCGGGACCCCCTACCCGAGATCCGCCGGTTTTGACACTGACACTCTCCACGTACATTCCACGTCCGATGGAAGCCGTTCCTTGACCACGTTGACCACGCCGCGCTGAGAGCACCAGGGCGATGGACGACGGCGAGGCCTAGGAAGGGGACGACGCGGAGCCGGGGAAGACGCGGCAGTGGATGCCCACGCGTAGAGGAGTATGAGGGTTCACTGGTTCGCTGTAGTGTGAGGCTGCTGTCACCGCAGAATAACAGGGGGTGTGGGTGAGTAGAGAGATGGCCTGGCCAGTGGTGGGAGTAGTAGGGGGCGGTGAGGCCTCCGCCGCATCGCAGCCGGCCACGGGAGGCAGGAGCACGAGGCACGACGGACGCTGGTTTGGGCGGCTGGAGCAAGAAGACCAGAGGTTGAAGAAGCACTACGGCCGTTGGATGGACATCATACGGTCACTGGAGCTAGAATCGTGCATATTGAGTAAGTTGACAAAGCTCTCCGTCCCCGTTAACTTAGTTGGCCCACAAGTCAGCCTGCCACTATACTGGGTCCATGCTAGCAGGGGGAGTATTCATTTTTTTGTGCTTAATAAGGAGGCACTTCCTTGCGTGCGAAGATATAGCTGGTGGGTCCAAGCTGTCAGCGGCGGTAACGTTTTTTTCGTGAAATACAGAGGCCCTTTCGGTGGGTCCCAGATGTCAGGTGGAGGAATCATTATTTTGCGCGTAATAAGGAGGCATTTCCTCGCGTGCGGCCTTGGACCCAGCTGTCAGCCTCTCCACATACAGTCCACTTCATATGCATGTCGGTCATTGACCATGTTGACCAGGCCGCGCCGAGAGCACCACGGCGGTGGATGACGGTGAGGCCTAGGAAGGGAACGACACGGAGCCAGGGAAGACTTGGCAGTTGTTTCCCATGCGGAGGGGAGTACGACTGTACGAGGGTTTACTGGTTCGTCTGCCGTCGCCGGAGAATAGCAGCAGGTGTGGGTGAGTAGAGGGATGGCTAGGCCAGCTATGGGAGTATGGTGGGGCGATGAGGCCTGCACAGCAGCACAGCCGGCCGCGGGGAGGAGGGAGAAGGCAGTCCCGACGGCGCTTGTTTGAGCGGCTGGAGCAGGAAGAGCAAAGATTGAAGAAGCACGACGGCCGTCGGATGGAAATCCAACAGTCACTGCTTGTGCGTCAACCTTTTTTTGGGAAAGCCTCAAATCTGTGGAAAACAGCATACAACCCATCTTCCATTATTTCTAATAATTTACAACCCATTTGCTAATTCTTAAGTTTTTTTGAGCCCTTATTCTTTTTGTTAGCATTACAGCCCATATTGTGGCCACGTTTAAAAAATTATACGAAATTTTGCATATTTCGGTGCGGTCCGAATTGTTTTTAATCCCGAAATTTCAAGTCACATTCAAAATGATTTTAAAAATAAATGTGTATCAATATAAAATCCAACAAATTGTCCATGCATAAAAATAAATGCAATTTAAAATCTTGAAATGAAAAAAAGAAATTTGAAACTAATTGCTGGTTTGATGTGTTTAAAAAATGTACAGCCCGTTTCTCCTTACTGATAGGCCATTTTCTTACTTGGCAAATCACCAAAAAACTGGGCTATGGCCATGGACCCAGCTGCGGCCGTGGACCCAGCTATCAGCCTCTCCACGTACAGTACTCTTTCGATGGTAGTCGGTCGTTGACCACATTGACCATGCTGCGCCAAGAGCACCAAGGCGGTGGACGACGGCGAGGCCTAGGAAGGGGATGATGCGGAGCCGTGGATGCCCACGCGGAGAGGAGTACGAGGGTTCACGGGTTTGGCTGCGGAGTGAGGCTGCCATCGCCGCAGAATAATAGGGGGTGTGGGTGAGTAGAGGGATGCCCTAGGCCAGCGGTGGGAGTAGTAGGGGCGGTGAGGCCTCCGCGGCATCACAGACGGCCACGAGAGGCAGGAGCACGCGGCACGACCCGCGCTGCTTTGGGCGGCTGGAGCAAGAAGACCAGAGGTTGAAGAAGCACTATGGCCGTTGGATGGACATCGTACGATCACCGGAGCTAGAACCGTTCATATTGACTAAGTTGACAAAGCCCTCCGTCCCCGTCAACTTAGTAGGCCCACAAGTCAGCCACCCACTATGGTGGGTCCTAGCTAGCAGCGGGGTATTCATTTTTTTTGTGCGTAATAAGGAGGCACTTCCTTGTGTGCGAAGATATAGCTGGTGGGTCTGACCTGTCAGCGGGGGGAACATTTTTTTGCAAAATATAGAAGCCCTTCCCACGTACAGTCCATGTATAGTGTGTAATAAGGAGGAACTTTCCTTGCGTGCGACCATGGACCTCGTGGGTCCCAGCCGCCAGGCTCTGCACGTACAGTCCTCTTCCGATGACTCTTGTATGTTGACCACGCCGCTCTGAGCGCACCGAGGCGGTGGACGACAGGGAGGCCCAGACTGGAACGACCCAGAGATGGGGAAGACGCGGCAGTGGAGTTGTAGACAAAGAGGAGTGGGAAACTTGACTGGTTCGGGTGCGGGGTGGGCCTACACTCGGCAGAGAATAACAGGAGGTGCGGAGTGGAGGGATGGCCTGGCCGTCGGCGGGGTAGTGTTTCGCTGAGGAGCGCAAAACCACGCCGCTGGATGCCGAAGGCTGGAGCAGGCGGCCCCGGCAGTGCTGGTGGAAGAAGACGAAATATTGAAGAAGAATGCCGGCTGTTGGATGTAAATCCAACGCCTTCTTAGGCTTCGGCCTACTGGCCCACATGTCAGCCAATCCATTTGTTTTTTAGTCCATTTGGTGGGCTGGGTGAAACAATGCTGTAGCATCTATGCAGCCCGTTTATATATATGGTAGAATTTAAATCACATTTGCATTTTTCTCAAAATCCACGGACTTGCTGGGCTGGATGAATATATCATGTTGGACTAGACGGAGAAATGTTATAAAAACATAAACACATGATTGCACGTCTATTACTGCATTGGCCAGTAAAATCTTTGCAAGCTTATGTACGCAATCACTAGGAGTTAACTTGCCAAGTTATATATAAACAATTATTATTATTATTTTGTAAGAACTTTCAACTTATGAAATAAAATATCATTTAAGTTTGATGAGTTAATAATATGTGTGGTATTATTATTTTTTAGGCTAGACGTGGGACAGTTGAGTTGGTTCTAGGGAAAAGTACTAGGAGCAAACTCAGTTTACATTGAAAAAGAAAGTGGGAGAAAATTCAGAGACCTGCTGGGTCCACCTGAGGAGGGGAATATGTTGGGAGGAAGGAGATTCAAAGCACGTCAGCCGACTGAACTAGTTTTTTTAACGGACAAGTGAACTAGTTACATACATAAGCAAATAGACACTAAAAAAGCAATCAGGTTAATGGGTTCTTAAAAGAAATATTTCGGACAAAACAGATAATTATGACACATAGTCTAATGCATGAAACACTCAGATGATAAAGGTGCTTATAAACAGATAAAGTACAACATCTAGACCTTCCTGGCACGCTTGATCATGACGTTGCGGTTGTCCGTGTACTCGTCGGTTATCGGAAGCAGACACGCCCTCATGTCCAAGATCTGCATGTACATGTCGTAGCATGCGTATGCGTCCTTGGACGCGTAGGTTATGTAGGCTAGATTCAGAGGTACCTCCCACGTGTTCAGGTCCTTGGTATTGTTGTCTTCTTTCATGTTGGCGTATCAGGGGTCGATGATGGTCTTGGCAAGGTCAACCATGGAGTCCTTCTCTTGTCCGTTGCTGATGATCTTGTATTGCTTCTGGATGTCGACAAGCTTGTTGCACTAGATGGACGAATCATCGCGTTCTTCCTTCTCTCCACCGTAGCGAAGGTGCAGTTGGCGCTGCCGATGAAACAGGCGAATGCTCCAGAACCTCTGATGGCCCTACAAAAGTGGTAGATGAGAACCTCGTCCCGCACACATACCTGGGCGACGGTGATCCACTGGTCCCTGTCAGGAGACGAATGGATGGGCACAAGGTCTAGTCCTGCAACCTTGTGCTTTCTCATCCTGTAGGTACTGCTTGAACTCGGCGAGGCAGAGCTTCACCGAGTCCGGATCGTTGGTGTACATCACATTCAAATTGGTGCAGCCATAGGACTGAACGGCGAAATCAAAGGGGAACTCCTTGCTGAAGTCCCTATCCAGCAGGCTCACCCCTCGGATCGCCATTGGAGTCTCTTCAAGTGAACGAGTGTGTAGGCGGCGGCAGTAGTTCGTTTTTCAGGTCTTGGGGAACTGGATTCAACAGTAAACTGAGTGTGTACAGGCTACAACATTTACTACCCCTCCCTCGTCTGATGCACGCCCGGCAGAAGATGCACCCTCGGCGCATTCAAACACCTCCATTAAGAAACCTACTCTGCCACACGTTAGTTCACGAGCGGGTCTGTATTGGTACTGTAATAACAAGAGTTAGTGGTCACTTTACTTAAATTTAATTAGCTTTAATAGAAATTTATACTTAAAACAAGCAATGCATTGGCTCATTCTATCAGTGCCATAGGATCAACATGCACAACAACTAGAATTATTATTCTCAGGGCGCACACGATCAGCACATTTGTCGCACTTTCACAAAGATAATACTACCAAGTTTGAACTGTTTGTTATGCTTGTTGTCCTCTGCATCATCATGCCGTGTTTCCCAGCTTGCAAGATTAAGAACCAACAAATATGATCCAAATAATAAGTACAACAAAGATGCCTACACATCTCATTGATTCCCAGCTTGCAAGATTCAGAACCAACAAATAAGATCCAAATAATAAGTACAACAAAGATGCCTACACATCTCATTGATTCCCAGCTTGCAAGATTCAGAACCAACAAATAAGATTCAAATAATAAGTACAACAAAGATGCCTACACATCTCATTGATTCCCAGCTTGCAAGATTCAGAACCAACCCATTAGAGCCTTTTGATAAAGTGAATATCGAGATTAAATCCATCTTGGCTAGCCATGTCATACAATCGAAGAACTTGGCGAATGCTCTTGACCATCACAACATCTGTAGTTGAGTATTCCTATTTGCACAACACAAACAAGAAGAGCATGATTTCACTTTAATAGTGGCCTCCTTGAACTCAACCTGCAGCTCCAGTAGGATGAGGTCAACCTCCAGCTCCATGATTCAATTCATGCACCTTTTTCTGCAGTTCACCTGAAATGAAGCAAAGATTGCATCATTCAGCTAGCAAGAAGTACTTGCTCTCGTGAGCTAGCAGGTTCTTCTTTAGTAGTTGCACTAAAATTGAGGAACATTAAGGTTGGCTGTCCGGCTCATGTAAGGTGCAACTATAATTTTCTTATCCTTTTGTGCAGTTCCACTAAAATAAAGTGCCATTGTGGTGACGTCTCATCTTGCAAAGGCTAATAAAATGTTGCACGAGATTACCAGCAGAACTTGACGGAGATTTTGGAAACTCCAATCACCATTTTGTGCAGTTCCACCAAAATTGAGAGATGTTGCCCACGTGACATTTTAGTTGAACTGCACAAGACACTCATTCCAAAAAAAGTGTTTTGTGCAGTTCACCAAAAGGTCACAATAGCAACAAGGCGAAATGGATATCCCTATCTGCACAAAAAGATAGAAAGTAAATAGTTGCTGGTCAATAAGAATATACGAAACATATACAAAATGAAAATAAGCATCTCCATTATGTTCATGGCAATCACGCAAGGATAGTAGAAATTTTAAAACGTCAGCAATGCTTCATGTTACTAGAAGCATTACAATCAACAATGAGATTCCTCAAATAGGGATTACTTTAATGGTGGCATTGCTTGTTTACCAGACATAGTAAATCAACAACAGCTAAAGAGTTGGTTTAAGGGCATGTGACCGTGGGGACACCAGGACACTCAGCAGCGTAAAGGAGCAACTTACTTATCATACTGGGGAAAACAACAGGAGTGCCATTTGTAACACAGTTTAATTGCATCTTATCACTGGAGGCATTAGATTAACAATAACACTGGTTAGACATGTCCGTAAGGTAACAGTGTGATCGCTTCATTTTACATGCGCCCTTACATTAACAACAGAAAAAGGTTGGTATAAGGACATGCGATAGTGGACGCATCAGCACAATGTACCTACAAGGAGGCATAAAGTGGTGATGCCGAGTTTGTTCATGCTATGTGAGGGCAGCAAACCTAATCCTGGAGACCTTGTACTATGTGAGGGCAGCAAATCTAATCCTGGAGACCTTTTACTATGCGAGGGTAGAAAATCTAATCCTGGAGACCTTTTACTATGTGAGGGCAGCAAATCTAATCTTGAGACCTTTTACTATGTGAGGGCAGCAATTCTAATCCTGGAGACCTTTTACTATGTGAGGGCAGAAAATCTAATCCTTGACATACTCCGTTGACTTGTCCACCAGCCGCCACTTTCTATCCTTTTTTCAACCAATAATAGATCGGTTCCTTATTCAGTTTGTACTGCATTTTCCCATTATTTCCCTTTTCAACCAAGAGACCGGTTGGGTATCCGGTCTCTACTACTTTCACCATATTATTTCCTCTTTGAATCAAGTCCTAGATTCATGCTAGAACTTTCCCCCTTTCTTCGTTTTTTGAACAAAGCCCTAGATTCGAATGCATGAAGTAGCTTTACCTCTAATAATACTAAAAATGTAGGTGGCTTTGGAAGAGCTGATGGGAGTAGAAAAAGATACACATGCAGACACATGGGGAGCTGGGGCAGTAGAGCAAGGCCGCTTTCGAAGAACTTATACCTGAGGGTCATCGGGATGTCGGCGGTGGCAGGTCGGATCTACGGACAATACGACAGGGAGGAAGAAGGGTCAGAGGACCTCCCGAGCCGGCGCTGTGTCGGAGAGAACGGCACAGGCAGAGGATCGGGCCCCTCCGGCAGTTGTGGGTTTCCTCCCTCGGCGGGGATGACCGCGTGAACAATGCACCTTTTAGTCCTCTACACACACCGGCCGAAGGGATCCGACCGGATCTGTGACCAGCGGTGAGCAGAGAGAAAATGTCGCTACCGCTGTCTTGTTTATATCTGGAGAGGATGAGAGAATGAGGAGAGCAACCCTAGTAAAGCAAGCGCCCAGGCCCCTGCGTACATATATAGTGGAGTGATTATATTTTTCTCTCCACAACAAGCGTTTCAATTTGTGTACGTGGCATTAAAGAAAAGAAACTCTCTATTTAAGGTGACTACTGTACGACTCCTACTTACTACTAGTAGTACTAGTATTGTTCACTTGTGCTCCCCGCCCCTCCATTCATTGAACAACCCCACGGGTGAATAAACATACAGTAAGTACTGTATTTATATAGAACAAACAAGCTCGGACTATTTTCGCATAGTTAAAAGTTGAGGGCGGGGCTTTTCCCGGGCAGTACGTGCGGCAGTTTTTGGGTAGGCGGTTTGACAGAGAGGCGAGGAGGGTGAGCGAGTGGCGGATTCTCAAACATACTGCTGGAAAGGTCGGGTTGTGCGATTTGACGGCGCGTTACTGCTGGAAAGACTTGTGATATGATCACTCACTATAGTCATGAATTACTGGCTCTCCGACTGGGGTGATGCCCCCCTTCTGTTCCGCGCTCTAATTTGGTGCATGACACGTCGACCCGGATGCTGGCTCTCCCACACGTCGGAGTAGTAAGAAGGAGCAAAGAATGATGCGGTATATACTAGTACTACTACTACTACTCAGGTCGGAGGAGTACGAACCACGGTAGCCCAGTGAACCAGCAGCGCGAACCACGGCAGCCTAGTGAACCAGCAGTGAGAACCACGGTAGCCCAGTGAACTAGTAGTAGAAAACAATGTGGTGATATGGCCATAAAAAACAATGTGCTACGATCCACACTGTAGCATGTACAGTAACACTCCTCTTTGTTTGGATCCCTGAATTAGAGCTAGTTTGGGTTGAAATAGCCTCAAATTATCGAAACAAGAGGGGTTAGTTTGAGCTAGTTTGCTCTAACCTAGCTAAAAAACTAGCCCGGTGGAGAGTTTCTAATTGGGTTAGTTATCCTCGGGCCCACTAAAAAAGAACTAAAAAAATCTCCCCTACCCGCACCAGATCGCTCCCCCACCCCTCCTGCATGACTCCTCTCTGTTCCCCATAGTGCCGCCCGCCCAAGCACCGCTCGGCCTCTCTCTCCTCCGGCCGCCCTCTCCTTCCGGCCTCCGTCGCCCTACTACGGCCGCCCTCTCCCTTCGGCCTTCGAAGGTCGCCCCGCTCCCCCTTCACCAGTCGTTTTTCTCCCTCTATCATGTGCGGCAGCGGTGCATCTACCAGGGAGGTCACGAGAGGGGTGAGTTTGTTAGTTCCTTCTCTGTCTCACATCCATATCATTGATCTTGCTCGCTCTAGCGCTAATTCTGATTTGGAAAAGTAGATCCTGATCAAACTTGGTATAGATTTGTGGTGCACGTATGGAATTGTTTGATGCAGCTTGAGCAGGTAATAAATCTTTCTAGAGGCCCAAAGATTCAGTTCACCTTTCTAGGTATTTCAATTTCAGGCTTGCATTATTTCTAGAGGCCCAAAGATTCAGTTCACCTTTCTAGGTATTTCAGTTTCAGGCTTGCATTATTTCTAGAGGCCCAAAGATTCAGTTCACCTTTCTAGGTATTTTAGTTACAGGCTTGCATTATTTCTAGAGGCCCGAAGATTAAGTTCCCAGTCGACGGCAAGCGGCCCTACTACCCATGCCGGTGTCGACCTCAACTCGCAAGGGCCGGCGTTGGAGGGGTTTCCGGGGCTTGGGCTCTACAAAGCCTTCCTCTAGAGCGATGATGGCGAGCTCCTCCCTCGGTGCGTGAGGGGCTTCGGGCTCCCTCCCTATCATGAATGACTTCCGTGATGAGTTAGCTCATGCTTTGTTTCATGGAGTGTTTTTTTGTGAAGCTTGATTGACGACTTGTATGTTTAAGTGGGATATCTCATTTGTATGGAAAAAGTAAAAATTATCATGTTTTGCATGCTTGATTTGTAAAGATAGTTCGTTTATGTCAATTGTGAGCGGGAGGAGGCCACGAAAGAGCCGACCACACCAAATCCGGCAGGAAATAGGGTCCAAAGTAGTCAGATGATTGAGAAAGAGCATTTATTGTCAATCTAACCCTGCCATCCATACACCTCTTTGGTTAAGAGTTAGTTTAGTGTTAGAATCTAACTCTAACCTCTAACTGAGTTAGAGTTCTCCTCGTCTTGGTTCATCGCCATCATACTTTCCCCATTCATGTGTTTTCAGTATCCTGCGAATCAAAGAGGCCCTTTTTTGCGGGAAAAAACAAAGAGGCCCTTAGACTGGTTTAGGTCCGGTCATTTTTTATAAACATGTTATGTCCAAAATTTAATGAACATGCTTCGGTTTCTATGAAAATAATCCGGTTTCATGTAGTAATCCATTCATTTATTTATTCTTCTGCGGGGGGTTTGCATGTAATTCGTGAGGTCTGAAATGTAAAGTACCCCGACATATGCTTCGAGTCGTGCATGCACTACGACCCAGATGCTCTATGTCCCACATGTCGGCGAATGGGAGCACGTGGAAATAGCCTAGGAGTACATATAGGAGGATAAATGCGTGAAAAAATATGTACTGTGAAGTGTAGCTGCGGTTCAAAAAGGAGACCTAAAGTGATGACAGCTATAGGTCGCACGCACCCAACTAGTGGTACTAGACATACGACTAATTATTCCCTCAAAAAAAAGAGGCATGAGTGCTCAGTACTCCTATTCTATCAACACGAGTCCCATCTGACAACAGCGTCCGTGCTACAGCTAGCTCTCCTCCCTCATTTCTCTCTTCTAATTCTAAACTCGGCCGACACCCGGTGGGTGGTGTGGGTTTGCTCAACTACGGCCCCACCTCACAGTGAAAACATTACGATTGGAATAAAAATACCATATAATCCCTCTGTTCCTAAATATAAGCCTTTTTAGATACTATTTCAAATGGAATACATCATACAGATGTATGTAGACATAGTTTAGAGTGTACATTCACTCATTTTGCTCTGTATGTAGTAGTCACTTGCTGGAATATTTAGAAAGACATATTTGGGAAGGAGGGAGTACTATACTAATAAAACATTAAGGCCACGAGGCGATGCAGTGCTGGTTACAGGAGGCAAGAAGAAGAGATGCATCCATCGACGACGTCCACCTCCTCGACTCAGGACGCCGGCCCACCGAACGGCGCCTAAGTAGCAGCGGCTTTCGTGGCCAGGTCGACGTGCTTCTGAACAATGGTGTCCAAAGATTCTAGCCGCTAGAAGAAGGCCAACGTCTTTCTATCCTCGCTTGCCTTGTAGTGGCCTATGTAGACGATTTCCTCATAGACGTGGATGTGCAGGTCGACGGTTTCTTGCATGGCAAGGTGCTGCGCGGCGAGCACGGCCTCGAGGTGCACATTCTTCGTCGCGACCTCCGGTACCTGCAGGGCCACCAGGGCTTGAAAGAGTTCGTCACCATGGAGGCCGATGAGGGTGGCAGGCAATAAGGAGCCTGGGCGCGCGGGCTGGAGCAGTACGGCAAGGTCGTCCGCGCGCTTCTTAACGGTGGTGAACTTGCGGATGGAGTTGACCATCATGTCATCCATGCGAGAGGCAAAGCCGGCGTCAGTGAGGGCTACGATGCCGGCGGTCGCCAGCACCGTCTGGAAATGCTGCACGGTGCGGGGCCGCAGGCCGGCGCCTTGGATGATTTGGCATAGCCGACTGCCGCTCGCGTCCATCGCCTCCATAGGTGCTTGTGGCTTCTGGTCACTTGGTCTTGGATTGGAGTGAGCAGTGTTGCGCAGAGACTTGGGAGTAGATGGATTGGAGTGGTGGGGCGCCTTTATATGAGAGTCCAAACTCTGTTGCATTCACATCGTGCTAGCTCTATTATGCTTCTACAATTAATTCCCTCTGCATGTAATTGAGGATGCATCATTGACCGTTCAATGTCTCGGGAACCGCTACCCTCTCCCTCCTTGGCATTCAAGCACCTATGGACCCGTCGATGACGAGGTGCCTATGGTGACTTCATAAATTTCAAGATGATAGTGCCGTGTGTGTGTGTGTGTGTTCATAGGGGTGAGTGTATGCGCGTGTATATGAGCGCTTGTGTCTGTACTGTTTAAAAAAACGTAAATGCGTGTCAAAAAGAGACTAGTCAGTATACTCAATATTGTGCACCTCGGAGAGGAAAACAATAGAACTATGTATTTATTTACGGTGCAGATTCACTCATTTTGCTCCATATGTACTCCGTCTTGGTGTAGTCTAGTCACTTGTTGAAATCTCTAGAAGGGCAAATACTCCTTTCTGGTTTACAGGGCTATACTAGCAAGTAGTTGTACGTAATAGTACAATAGTGGGCTCACATAGCAATTTTGTCTCATGCAAGAGCCTAGCTATATGCGTGCTCCAATGTTCGCAACTGCCATGTTCGGTTTGCGCTTGGCTCTTCGCCTCTTCGAGAAGACGAACAATGATGTTACTACTGCTGCTTCTACAATGTCGAATCCACTGCTACATGTCCGTCCACCGCGAGCGGGAGGGATAGCTTGTTGTAGAAGTACTACTAAGCAAAATTATGTCCTCGTTTGCGAGCAACCATGCGCATTGGCGAGGGAGAAGGCGTGTAGTAGTAAAATCAAGCTTCTCCTTGTTGTATGAGTTGATGCGACACATCATAGCACTGGCCCCACATGCTTGCCTCTAAACTTGGCTGAAAGACTCGCAGTGTACAATATATTTGCTGCAACCTCTAACATTTACCCACCACAAATTTAAATATATATTCCTGTCTTGACCAGATGAGCGTGCAAACTGCAATCACCAGGGTGATAGGTAGGGCCAGAAGACTATTTTAATATATTTTTAAAAAACTTCGAGACGGCCACATAGCATGGAGCCGACCCCAACGATTTTAAGCTTACAGGTACTATACACGCTATCCTAGACTACTCTACACATGAAACTGCCACACGAGCGTCCGGGCTGTGCTTGGCTCTTTGCCTCTTCGGGAAGTCAAACAATGATGGAGTACTATTGCACTAGAGGAGTACTACAGTACGCTTCTGGCCATCTAACACCGATTGAACTGCTGCATGTCCACCGCGTGCGAGAGGGAGAGCATGTAGTGAAAGCTTCTCCTAGTCTTGCCAGCCACCACGCTCATGGGCGAGGGAGGGACGCTCCTGCCTTTGCGTGTATGACAGGTGGGCCCGACAGGTGGGTGGCCAACCTGTCATAGAGCCAAAGGCAGGTGCAGTTAAGTCCGCGAGGGAGAGGATAATCAAACTTCTCGTTGATGTACGAGTTGACGTGACACATCAAAGCACTGCACTTGATATATTTCAATAATTTGTGTTTACCGATGAATTAATTACAACGCATGCATGCATGCCGTGACTCTCCTTTTGATACTTGCATGTGTTGATTTAATGCACCTTGAAGTAGTATAAAATATGTGACGGTTAAGCTTTGTAATGCCCCAGCCCAAGCGAGAGATGGTTGTGCACGAGGAGGGCGAGATCATGCAGACCGAACAGGACCCGAAGATGGAGCTCTCTAAGGTCTCGATGGACCTCACCGTGCTCAACTGCCCCTTGTGCCTTCGCCCCTTGACGCCTCCAGTGTATGAGGTTCGAATACACCTCATCTGTTCGGCTGATTGAGCATGGTGCAGGTTTCTTGATTGATGTGTTGTTCGATTGATTTCTGCAGTGCAAGGGAGGGCACCTGGCCTGCGCGGACTACTCCGTCGAGTGCCCAGGGAACCAGCGACAGTGCCAGAAGTGCGAGCGCGGCGGTGGCTTCGACGTGCGGAACACGGCGGTGGACGCCGTCCTTTCGTCGATGAGGGTGGATTGCCCGCACGTAGGCTGTGGGCTCTACGTCACTTACCACAAGCTCGCCGATCACCAAAGCGTGTGTCCGCTCGCGCCCTGCAAATGCCCCGTGCCCGTCTGCATCTACGAAGGCCCGCCACCGGCGCTCTACCACCACATCAGCACCGCGCATCCCATGCCCATGCACAGGATCCAGTACGGCAAGGTGCTCCAGCTGCAAGTGCCACTATCGGAGCCACGGCTCTTGCTGTTCGCGGAAGAGGATGGCCGCATGTTTTTCTTGGTCGGCGGCATGCTCGACATCGGTGCGCCTATCTCCGTGTCGGTCGTCTGCATCAGAGCGGGAGCATCCCCACTGCCGCACTACGTGGCCAAGCTGTGGGCGAACGGCCCGCTGGGGGAGCCCAAAGGCACGGCCGACGCCGTCAAGGTGGAAATGGAGGTGACAAGCAGCAAGGATCCCGGCGACGTCGACATGCAAGAGCTGACCTTCTTCACAGTTCCGCCCAAGCTGCTGGCCGGGGCTAAGCTGGTGTCCCTCCACATTCAGATTGACAAGCTCACGTCCTAAATGTTTCTATAGTGCCTTCTGTTTATCTTAGTAATATGCTAATATAGGGATTACCTCGGTCTACTTTAGCTTAAGAAATGGTGGGTTTTGGTGGTGATGCAGCAATTACTTCGACATTAGATCAGTAATTTCCAACAGCCGAACGGATATTTTGTGTCTGTTGGATATAAAGTTCCTTTGGGTAAGAAGTACTACTTGTCATCAAAATGGATAAAAGGAGATGTATGTAGACGTATTTTAGTACTAGATACGTCCCTTTTTATCCATTTTGATGACAAGCACTCCCTCCGTTCCACAATACATGCCTTCCATTTGTCAAAATATAGATGTATCTAGACATGTTTTAGTATATAGGTACATCCATGATAGAGCCAATCAGATGGTTGAGAACACTACAATTCGTAGCTACAATTGCATGTGTGACTCCCAGATGCAGAGGTCGGGGGTCATCATCCTCCTTTTCAAGAAAAAATAGACGCGTGTGTGAGAGGATGAGTGCGTGCGTGCACCTCTTCTCTTCCTATATAACGTACTAAACTCAGAGTACAAGTTTTTGTGGGTGGCACGATGGTGCGTGCGAGAAGTCCCAAGAGATAGGTTTAATGCATCTAAAACAAGACTAGCCTATAGCTCGCCATGCAGCTATTCTTGTCAAACGCCCCATTAACCGTAAGATATGTATACGACGGTGCCAGTTATTGCACGTACACAGTAGTAGAAAAAGAACTACTCCATCCGGGAATAGTACCGCACTTCGAAACTAGAACCGTCAATAAATTTTGAGCTTGCGTCTCGTCACATTCCAAACTACTACACGCTATATTGAATTGCAAACCTGTTCACACTGATCACAACCTAAATGGTTTCCCACTTAGGAGCGTATTAGTACCACACTATATTGAATTGCAAACCTATTCACACCGATCACAACCTAAACGGTTTCCCACTTAGGAGCGTATTAGTACTCGGTTATAAATACTAGTATGCCAAGATGACTGGACATTCCTCCTCAACTCCTCATCCACAAAAACAAACAAGTCATTTAGCATCCTTCCCTTGCATCTGCCATGGCCAGCGTGAGTTCTGGGTCGAGAGCTTGCCACCAGGGAGAGGCGAGCATGGAAGAGGAATCACGAGAGATGTCCCGCCTCGCTGCGAAAGCAACCGACATGTCCCGCCGCGCGGAAGTAGCAGCACAAAGGCCCCACCGCGCCATTGATGTAGCAGACTGGTTCGGCCGTGCCGCGGAAGTAGCAGAGATGTCCTGCCGTGCCGTGGCGGCCTGGGAAAATTTCTTGCGGGCAGGCAACGACTGTTATAGGCGCATGCATGCGATCATCCATAGCCAGATGGACCAGATCTCCGGTTGGGCGAGGTTGCAGGACGGCATG
The DNA here is from genome assembly GCF_002162155.2 of Triticum dicoccoides. Classification (NCBI taxonomy): domain Eukaryota; kingdom Viridiplantae; phylum Streptophyta; class Magnoliopsida; order Poales; family Poaceae; genus Triticum; species Triticum dicoccoides. Next base: position 522,087,131 of record NC_041385.1, read on the forward strand.
AAAGCCTCGTTTGAACAGGCTACCAGCGTCATCCGACAACTAAGGGAGGGTAATGGGGGGCTCCGGGCCGAGCGCGACCTGCTGAGGGCGAAGATCGTCCGAAGTGCAGACCAGCAGGAGGAGACTAGTGCCTTGTTGAAGAGGACCGACGTCATCGTCAAGAAACTTATGGACGAGAATGACATGCTCCGCAACGAGCACCAAAGGCTGGTGGAGGAATCTGTGGATGTTCTCAAGCAGCGTCTTGAGGACACGGAAGAGCTCATCGCCGCTCGCTGCGGAGACTAGTTCTCGCGGCCTGCAGCAACGCATCAAGAAAGTAGAGATCAGCGAGCCAGATCCTTGTCTTCTTCTTTTGCCCTTGTGTATTTCGGGCATAGCCGCATGTGGCTTTTTTAATTATCTTTCTAATTATGTAAGACAATTAATCGTCCTTATATATTCATCAGTCTTGCTATAAGCCACAGTAGATGCTATATAGGTCCGTTGGATCTTACTTTAAGATCCGTGCTTTCAGATTTTCTTTTTTCTCTCTTAAATCTCAGTCGAGTGAGACATAGCCACGCCATTAAACAGAGACTCGGGCGCCATTAATGGAGACCTTGGGAGAGAGGTGGGCGACAGATGGAGGTCAAAGGGCTCTCCTCTCGATAAACACGTGCAGGGGTCTGATCGCACGCCTCTCATACTCAAATAGCTACCCTGCACGGCGCCTCCTAGCTAATAAAAAATGGGGACGCGTGGCGGCACGTAAATGGTACTAGTAAATAAAACGCCCACAGTTTCAATAATACTTGTGTTTCCGATTGTAACGTGACAGCACTTGTTCCAAAATGAATTTGTTGATTGTTAATGTGTGCGCCTTCGCAAATTGGACAACAAAATTACCACAGCATGTTGGTGCCATGTCATGGCACCAAGCCAAGTTTCATTATTTTCATGTGTGTTTTGGATTTACAGGAATTAGAAAACTAAGTTTCTCAATGTTTCCAGCCCAGCCACGACGCCCAGAATTTTTGAATTCCATTCACATTTCTTGCATGGAACCTAGAAATTTACCCGAGGACACACATGTGATTTTTCAACCAACTTTGGTACACTGGAACATGTGCTTGTATTTCAAATTTGAATTATGCACACAAAGGTGACATGTTCCCTCCCAGAACCATGAGCCATCTTGAGAGAAGCTCCGATTTGCAAGAAGCTTATACCAAAATTTGTTCCTATTCGGCCAATTTTTTTACCACGGCATGGTTCTACCATGACATGACACCATGCCAAGTTTCCTAATTTTAAAACCAAGTTTCTCAATGTTCTCGACCGAGCCACAATGCCCAGATGTGTGAATTTTATTCTCATATTTTGCATGGGACCTAGAAATTCACCCGAGGACACAAATGTGATTTTTCAACCAACTTTGGTGCACGGAAGCATGTGCTTGTAGTTCAAATTTGAATTATGCACATTAAATGACCAAAAACTCAATTAATGTGTAAATAAGGCCAAACGAAGCCGGAATAGTTCCAAAATTTAATAGGGCACTCATGTAGTTATATGTTGCCTTTGTAAATAAACTCAAGGGGGACAACATATATCGTTTCGCACTCAAAGGTGGCACGTTCCCTCTCAGAACCACGAGCCTTCTTGAGAGAAGCTTCGGTTTGCAAGAAGCTTATACCAAAATTTGTTCCTATTCGGCCACTGTTTTTACTACAGCATGGTAGTACCATGACATGACACCCATGCTAAGTTTCATGATTTTCAGACGTGTTTTGGATTTACAAGAATTTTAAAAGCAAGTTTTGCAATGTTCTCGGCCGAGCCACGATGCCCAGATGTTTGAATTTTATTCTCATTTCTTGCATGGGACCTAGAAATTCACCCGAGGACACAAATGTGATTTTTCAACCAACTTTGGTGCACGAGAGCATGTGCTTGTAGTTCAAATTTGACTTATGCACATTAAATGACCAGAAACTCAATTAATGTATAAAAAATGACAAACGAACCCGGAATAATTCCAAAATTTAACAGGGCACTCATGTAGTTCTATGTTGCCTTTGTTAAGAAACTCAAGGGGGGCAGCGTACATTGTTTCACGCTCAAAGGTGGCACGTTCCCTCTTAGAACCACGAGCTTCCAAATCGGCCCAATTTTTTACCACAACATGTTAGTGCCATGACATGACACCATGCCAAGTTCCATGATTTCCAAGCGAGTTTTGGATTTACATGAATTTAAAATCTAAGTTTCTCGATGTTCTCGGCCGAGTCACGACACCCAGATGTTTGAATTTCATTCTCATTTCTTCCATGGGACCTAGAAATTCAACCATGGACACACGTGTGATTTTTCAACCAACTTTGGTGCACCGGGGCACGTGCATGTAGTTCATATTTAGATTATGCACATTAAAAGTCCAGAAACTCAATTAATGTATAAAAGGCCAAACGAACCCGAAATAATTCCAAAATTTAACAGGGCACTCATATAGTTCTATGTTGCCTCTCTAAAGAAAATCAGGGGGGGGAGGCAGCGTATATCGTTTCACACACAAAGGTGACATGTTCCCTCTCGGAACCACGAGGCTTGTTGAGAGAATCTCCGGTTTTGCAAGAAGCTTATACCAAAACTTGTCCCAATTCAGCCAAAAATTATACATATGAAAATAGGGTTTAGATTATCCCGAACATCTCGCTACCTAGACCAATAATGTACTATGATTTGAATTCGACATAAAATGGATACAAATATTTGAATTGGAGAGCGTATGGTACATGTAGTTCATAGTGAAATATGATTACTACTATATGCATGTTTTTTGTTATCAATATAATATTTAAATTATTGTATAACTTGACAACAATCGTATTCAAATAAGGAAAATTGATTCAAATTTAGTCCATATGGTAGACGACAATATATATGTTCACATGGTGGAGTAAAATGTTCATATATGATGGAAGATCAAAATGTACGACTACATCAATTATAAACCCCAAGGTCACCTAACGATATATTCGAATTCAACATAACATGAATTCAAAAATTGAAATTCGAGATCCTGGCATTTGTAATCATATAAAAAGGGGCATTAATCTTTCTTTTGGTGGGAATTGATTTCCCTTTTGTTGTTGTTGAGGGAAGTGCGAATCGATTTCGTACTGTGCAGGGTAATCTTGTTCTCCCTATTTTTTTTACATTTTTCTTGTAGTTTTTTCAACGGCATCTATAGCAATATAGTAAAAGGGGACATGACTCTCTTGTGTCTTGTATGAATTGTTTTTTACACGTTAAGTTTGTTCTGCCGAACAAGGAATCCGCACCTTGTTATCCCGAAATTTTCAAGCTCGGGTATCTTTTGTCTCACCTGCTTTGAAACTCCCACCTCTTCAACCCGCGCCGCGCCTTGTTATCCCGAAATTTCGACGTGCGCGAGAACTCCCTCCTCATCCGAAATCAGTCCCGCAGCCCAGACATGCGAAATTCCCCTTCTACCCCTCAGCCAAAAATGAAGCCCCATGTCGCGGTGTCAAAACCAGTGGGGGTACACTGGTAACTTACCCTACATTTCGAACAAGCGCGTCCCTAAGCTTGGCTCCCCCCATCCCCTCCCCCCCCATTCGTACACCGAGGCCGCTAAAACCTGCGAAACCCCACGCTCCTCCGTCGGCCTCCCGACCGCCGCCCAGCCGAAGACTCTTCCCCAACTATGTTGTCCACCGCAACAGCTCATTGTCCCTCATCCACCACACCGGATGAGGATCCATTGTCGATCTCGTCATCCCGCCGAATCAGCCGCCCCGTCCTCCACCTCCAAGGAGCTGCCCCGACGTTCGCCTCGTCTATCGTGCCACCTCAATCCCCATAGTGTTGTCTTGACCTGCCCCACCTGAACCGCAACACCCTCACCAATTCCTCCGATGAAGGCGAGGCCAACTCGGCGCCACCAAGGAGGTTCTGCACTCACCGCTGCATTTTATCTTTTATTCGATCTCACGGGGCTGCCGGTGCTCGATACCGAGCAGATATGGCGGGTCTCCATCGATGGCGCCATCGCCGGCCACAACATCCACGGCGTCTCTCCCCCATGTCGTTGCTTCCTCGGTGGTGACTTCCACAACGGCACTAGCTGCAGCTGCTCCGGCTCTCGCTCACACTGCGGCTCTGTTCTTGCTGTCGGTCGTGTTGCTGCACTACTCTTGCTTTCGTTCATGCTGCTGCACTGCTCTTGCTCTCGCTTGCGCTACTGCTGCTGCTGCACGACCTCCGGCAGCTACAGGAGTTGCTGCTTTAGCACTCGCTCGCGGTGCTACTGCATGACTTGCTCTCTGCTAGTGCGTTCCCTGCTCGAGCGTCTGCTGATTTAGACCACTGCTTCTCTGCTACTAGTTCAATCAGTTTCGACAGTAAAATTCAGCTTCAAATGTAAAGTTCATTTTCTTTAGTTAAGTTCAGAGTGAACAGTACTTACAGCATCTGTCGGAGCGGCCATGGCGCGGCTGATGCGTTTTACATCTAGCACTTCTTGGTGATGTATTTTACATCATCTATTGCAGATGATATTAGGGTCCCACTTCAGATTAACGTTGTCTGTCTTGTCCTGCTTCAGCCTCATCGCCGTACACATCACCGGAGCTGCTCCAACGATGGAACCGTCCATCACAGCGGAGCAGTACCCTCGGCGCCGTTTCCAGAGGCCTCGAATCTTCTTCCCCGCCTCCGATAGTCACACCAGCATCATCACCATCCTCCACGTCCAACCCAATTATGCCGAGGTCCACAAGGCTATGCCAAAAAGGTTGTACACTCGTCGCATTGCTTTGTTACTCTGCATTCATGTCGGTCCCTCAGGGATCCTTTGCTATGGAACTACTATTTGTGCAAATCTGTTAGAAGGAGTGGAGCAAAGCAAAAATGGAGGATTTTTTTCCTATGGTGTCTCTTTCGAAGAAAAAATGTAGGAATTTTATTCACTTGGACGTCCTTTTCAAATTAATATGCATGAAGAACAGAACTAATTGCATTACTGGCATAATAAGATTCTTATTTTTTTTATTTTCACGTGGTTTGACTTTAATTTGACCATGTTTCTCTATTCCAGTGTTCTTCCAATTCATGTGAACCAAACACCCAAGTTGACTGAAATCCTATGTTTCCAAATGCTTTGTTTTGCACGTGCATTTCTATCCTATTCCTGTGTTTTTCCTGTCCCTGTGTTTATAGAATCCTCCAATTCTAAGGAGCCCTTACAGATTTACTTCATTTTCAGATAGGCGTCAAAGAAAACTCTGTATGTTATGTCCTGCTCCTGCTGTGCCATCATCCAACCCACCTGAGATGCACCATTGACAGAAGTGTTCACTGCAGTAGAGATCCCCCCTGCAGACTTTCTTTCACTGCCTCAGATCATCTTCCCCATTGCTGGCAGCCAAACAACTGCATTACCATCATCGACTGAGCAGATGAACCTGAGGACTACACAGTTCCGGAAGAGAGGTCGCAGTCTTTCGTGTTTGCTTACGTTATACATTGGTTATTATTACCTGCTACTTTATCGTTCAAACTTGAGTTTTGAAATGCCCATGGGTCTCATATCGAGCCAGCAATGAATAGTATCTGTCTACTATCTGGTTCATCTGGGGTCTTCTATGTGGTTCATGTTGGGTGGGCAACAAACAATAGATGATCCGTTGTCTATCTTTTTAAACTAAAGCTATAATCTACGTTCTATCATTAGTTTTGGATCCATCCACTCGTTTGCTACCATCAGTCTTGATTTTTGCATGCGCCTCTTAGGCCTTACAAAATCTAACTATTTTTTATTATGCATGTCAGATATTGTACACAATCATACTGAACATGTAGAGAAAAAGAGAAGACCGTTGCATGGGAATATAATGTCATGCAGACGCCGCTCCATGGTGGGCGAAGTGCCCCCCCTCCTGCATTTCCAGATTGTATTCCAGAGGAAGATAACTGTTCAGATGGGGATTCAGAAGGAGCCGACCATGCTTGTTTACCACCTGAGGTGTTTGCTCTAACCTAGCATGCCGATGTTGGTCATATCGTGCATATGGCGCCTTGCATTGCTTACATTATACATCTTATATGTCATCAGCTTAGTTTAGATTTGCTTTGTGTGAATGCCACCTGTTTGGTTTCTATATCATACTCCCACCATTCCTAAATATTTATCTTTTTAGAGATTTCAACAAGTGACTATATACGGAACAAAATGAGTGAATCTACACTCTAAAATATGTCTATATACATCCGTATGTGGTAGTCCATTTGAAAGCTCTAAAAAGACAAATATTTAGGAACAGAGTGAGTATATGGGAATTATACAATGCCATCTTCTTTAGTCAGGCATCATATACGTGAATCATGCAATGCCATCCTGTTTAGCCAGTCATCGTATATGTGAACCGTATCATGCAATATTTTTTCCATAATGTATTCCATTTGTCAACAATGTTTATACATTAATCTACTCTTCCCGTGCATCAGCCATTTGAGTCGGTCATGGGAAAATATGGAGTGAAAATAAGGTCTTCTGAGCAGTCAGTGCTACCTGTCGATGCAGATTTCTTGTTGGTTACAGATAGCTCCTCAGAGGAGGATTCAGAGACAGATGACCAATCGTGTCCCCCCCTGAGGTGCATGCTCTAACTTGGCTGGGTTATATTGCTCATATCATACATATGGTGTCTTGCATTGCCATGCCATCTGCTTAGATTAGACATGCTTTGCATGAATGCCTCCTGTTTGCTTTCTATATCAGATATGTGAATTATGCAATGCCATGTTTTTCAGCCAGTTATCATATATGTGAATTATGCACCGCCATGGAGCCAGGCATCATATATGTGAATTATCTCATGCCATCTTTTTTTTTCATTACATATTCCATTTGTCGACAATCTGTGTATATTGAACTACTCTTCATGTGTATCAGCCATTTGAGCCTGTTATGAAAAAATCTGGAGTGAAAACAAGGTCTTCAGAGCAGGCAATGGTACCTATTGAAGCATATATCTCGATGGTTACAGGGAGCTCCTCAGAGGAGGATTAAGAGACAGATGACCAGTCCTATATCCCACCTGAGGTGTATGCTCTAAGTTGCAATGTTTATATTTCTCATATGATGCATATGGTGTCTTGCATTGCTTAGTTTAGACATCATATGCACAATATTGAATTCCATCTGCTTAGTTTAGAGATCATACATGCAAGTGCCAGATGCTTAGTATATGAATCAATTATGCCAATAATATCATGCCATCATGTATACTTAGACAACATGTATGTGAATTATTTCATCCCAACCTATTTTAGAAATACATAATATAGTTTTGTCATGTCATCTTGTTGAGGTACTCATCATATGTTGAATTATGCCATTATATCCTGTTAAGTTATCCATCATATATCTAAAACTGTGTCATGCTATCCTGTTTAGTTAGGCATCATACATGTGAAATTGTGTCATGCTGTCCTGTTTGGTTAGACAACATATATGTGAATTACCACATCTGTCTATCATACAATGTCTGTACGTTCAATTTCTTTTCTTGTTTATCAGCCATTTGAATTGGAGGAGGTGATGGCAGTATCTAAGGGAGCAAAAACCCGTTCTTCACAAAAGACAATGCTACCCGTCGATGCAGATAGAACCATGGTTGTACTGGCCCACAAACTAGCCCCACCACACATAATCGAGACTCTTCCAGATTGCACACTTACACCGTTGGGCAGAGAACCAGCTACAACCCATCTAACCGTAACCCCAGCGGATAGTAACCCACTTCTAGTTGACAAAGCACCATGTCCACCACAGAATACCCCCACATGAGCAGTTTGTAAAGCTACTACAGTGCCCAAAGCACGAGGACCACCACAGCTAACCCAAATTCCATGTTTAAAGCAGAAGAGCAACTGTTCTTAGGTCAGATTACGTAGCTATGGTCCATACTCCTTTGATGTTGCATCACTGTATTTACTCATACCAACTACTTTCGAATTTGAAGGATCCAATTGAAACTCCAATGGCGCAACAGGTATGTTTTAAACCTATTTCTTTAACTGGATTGTTGTTCTAACTTCTTGCTCTATGTTGATTTCAGTTTAAGTTGTATAAACAATTATGTTCTCATGTGATGCACATTACAAGTGTTGCCAATGTTGTGTAGTTTCTCACACTTATGTTCTGTCTATGCTGCTGTGTCTTAAAAATATATGAGTTGAACTGTTTCTCTATCTTGATTAGGCAACATAAACTAGAATGATATGGACAATACAGTGACCATAGTACATATATATATATATATGTTTGTTTCATGTTGTTATCCTGTCCACCTTACTACTGAACCGGTTTACCAAAATGAGTTTCGTATACTACAAGCTAAACCTGTGATGTGTCTGCTTGTTTCTCTTGTAGTATGCAAACAGAATATTGGAGAAGAGCACCCCACTATGCAATGGTAGAGAAAGTAATGCATATAAGGTTCAAGATAGTGAGACAACCTTGTTGGTCTCCACGAAAGGTGACAAAAATGATCTTGTAGACAGTGAGAAAACCCCACAGTCCTGCGTTGATGTAGTGTTCGAGTTACTGGCCAGTACCGCTGGCACAAGCTCTTCGAACTCGCTGCCTGAATCACTTTGGCTTCTTCAGTCTCAGCTACAAGCTGAAAGGCATCAGTGAGCTGTGCTGCGGCAAGAAGCCAAAGGACTGAGGAAATCCCTACATAATCCAGATGCGTACTTTCTTGTGCAACAGCAAGCGCTGGTGGATTTAAGCGCCAAACAAGAGAAAGTTAATAAGCTTGATAAGCATCTTGCCAGCATTATGGGTACCCAGGCTATTGTTTCTTGAGCTCTTCTAAAGTGGTTTCAGTTTTGGACTTGTTTTGCTGAGGCGTTTATATGCTGCTTTGTTCCCTATATTTGCACTGGTGGCAAACTTTGATGCCCAGTGGATGTAATATGTGTAATAGCCGTGATGGCCTAGCATAAGTTGCTTGATTATTTATTTCCTTGTTGTCTTGTTTATTTGTTTGCTTGTAGTCAGTGTAGTTCTTTTTCCGCGGTTTGCTAGTGGCTGCAATAACCTATTTTTAAAAACTAGGCCACAATAACCATGGGCTAATATTTATTGTAGTGACACTGGGCCTCCTACGAGCCGTAGAAACAGTGGGCCTTCTACGGGCCATAGAAACAGTGGGCCTTCTATGGGCTGTAGAAACAATGGGCCTTCTATGGGCCGTAGAAACAACGGGCCTTCTACGGGTCGTATCATCAATGGGCCTTATACGGGTCGTATGATCGATTGGACAAACATGGGCCAATAACATACCGTATTATGGCCATAAATGGGCTAGAGTTGGAATCATCCGTTCATGGGCCGACCATAATGGGCCATCGTTAATAGGTTGTATTTGATGACGCTATGAAAACGGCCCAACGAATTAACGGACCACAAACGGGCCGACTGTAACCACAGGCTGAATTTGGCCCACAAGCAGAAAATGACAGTAACGGGCCGTAAGTAAATGAATGCTGGAAATGAGCCCAGCAATTAATGGGCTCTGAGAAGGACGAAAGATAACATGGGCTGGAAACGGCCCAACAGAATAACGGGTCGTTAATGGGTATAAAGTGATACATTGTTCATTACGGGCCAGTTTCACCATGGGCCGTTAATGGGTGTAAAGTGATACACTGTTCATTACGGGCCAGTTTCACCATGGGCCGTTAATGGGCCAAGAGTTACAAAGGGCCTCATATGGGCCGAAAAGACATCACGGGCCATACATGGGCCAGAAGTGAAAGCGGGCTAGAATCATATTGGATGGCCCAGATGACGCTACTGGGCCTAATTCAGATAGGCCATAACGGTCCTTGGGTTAGCGGGCTATAAATGGGCTATATGCGAACAAGCCGTTAATAGGCTTTCCATGGGCCGGGCCGCCACCTTTTGACCAAGTCAAATGAGACGGCCTTTTCACATGAATGGGCCTCTATTGGGCCGTGCCACGTGTCGATGTATCATAGGCGCCTTCTGTCCAATGAGTGGATGACATCTGTCCCAACAATGAGCCAACATGTGTTTCCTCCAACCAATGATGATTTTACACGTGGAAAATCCCCATTGGCCGGGGCGGTTAACGGGTTATCGGATCCAAAACCCGACCCGATAGCATAACGGCGTTATGTTACGGTGGATGCCCTTCTGTGACAAAAGCACTTCTATGATGCACGATTTATTGTCATCGAAGTGGACACTTCTGTGATGATAATTTTGGTAATGTCATGGAACACTTCCACGACAGCACAAGTATGACTATCTTGATTCTGTCATAAAATCGTCATGGATGTACATGCATGACAAAGAACGTGACCTACTGTGACAAACACGTATCATCACGGAAGTGTATTTTTTTTGTAGTGCTTGTGCAAGATTTGGAAGAGGCGTTTGCAAATTTGCGCAAGATCAACCTCAAGTTGAACCCTGAGAAGTGTGTCTTCGGTGTCCCGTCCGGCAAGCTTCTTGGGTTCTTTGTGTCGCAGCGTGGGATTGAGGCAAACCCAGACAAGATCAAGGCCATCGAGTAGATTAAGGCACCTAAACGGATCAAGGATGTGCATCGGCTCACTGGTTGCGTCGCCGCCATGAGCAGATTCATCTCCAAGTCCGCTGAGTGTGCTGATACGTCTCCAATGTATCTATAATTTTTTATTGTTCCATGCTATTATTTTGGATGTTTATGGGCTTTATTTTACACATTTATATCATTTTTGGGACTAACCTAATAACCAGATGCCCAGCCCATATTGTTGTTTTTTGCCTATTTCAGTATTTCGAAGAAAAGGAATATCAAACGGAGTCCAGGCAGAATGAAACCTTCGGGAGTGTTATTTTTGGAAGAAAACTGATCCGGAGAGCCTGGAGTGCAAGTCAAGAAAGCTCCAAGGGCCCCACGAGATAGGAGGGTGCCCCCCTAGGGGCGCGCCCCCTGTCTCATGGGCCCCTCGGGCGTCCACCGACGTACTTCTTCCTCCTATATATGTCCACGAACCCCGAAAACATCTAGGAGCACCACGAAACACAATTTTCACCGCCATAACCTTCTGTATCCGCGAGATCCCATCTTGGAGCCTTCGCCGACACTCTGCCGGAGGGGGAATCGACCATGGAGGGCTTCTACATCAACACCATAGCCTCTCCGATGAGTTGTGAGTAGTTTACCACAGACCTACAGGTCCATAGTTATTAGCTAGATGGCTTCTTCTCTCTTTTTGGATCTCAATACAATGCTCTCCCCCTCTCTTGTGGAGATCTATTCGATGTAATCTCTTTTTTCAGTGTGTTTGTCGAGATCCGATGAATTGTGGGTTTATGATCAAGTTTATCTATGAATAATATTAGAATCTTCTCTGAATTCTTTTATGTATGATTGAGTTATCTTTACAAGTCTCTTCAAATTATCAGTTTGGTTTGGCCAACTAGATTGATCTTTCTTGCCATGGGAGAAGTTTTTAGCTTTTGGTTCAATCTTGCGGTGATCTTACCCAGTGACAGAAAGGGTTACAAGACACGTATTGTATTGTTGCCATCGAGGATAACAAGATGGGGTTTATATCATATTGCATGAGTTTATCCCTCTACATCATGTCATCTTGCTTAATGTGTTGCTCTGTTCTTATGAACTTAATACACTAGATGCATGCTGGATAACGGTCGATGCATGGAGTAATAGTAGTAGATGCAGGTAGGAGTTGGTCTACTTGTTATGGACGTGATGCCTATATACATGATCATGCCTGGATAACGTCATAATTATTCACTTTTCTATCAATTGCTCGACAGTAATTTGGTCACCCACCGTAATACTTATGCTCTCGAGAGAAGCCTCTAGTGAAACCTATGGCCCCCGGGTCTATCTCTTATCATATTTGCTTTCAATCTACTTCTATTTGCATCTTTTTTTTCTGCATCTATATTACAAAATACCAAAAATATATTTATCTTATCATACTATCTCTATCATATCTCACTTTCGTAAGTGACCGTGAAGGGATTAACAACCCCTTTATTGCGTTGGTTGCGAGTTCTTAGTTTGTTTGTGTAGGTGCGTGGGACTTTTGAGGAGCCTCCTACTGGATTGATACCTTGGTTCTCAAAAACTGAGGGAAATACTTATGCTACACTTTGCTGCATCACCCTCTCCTCTTCGGGGAAAACCAACGCTAGCTCAAAACATAGCAAGAAGGATTTCTGGCGCCGTTGCCGGGGAGGTCTTCTCTCAAGTCAAGACATACCAAGTACCCATCACAAACCCATCTCCCTCACATTTACATTATTTGCCTCTCGTTTTCCTCTCCCCCCACTTCACCCTTGCCGTTTTATTCGCCCTCTCTTTCCCAATCTCCTCCTCTCTTTTCGCTTGCCTTTTTTCCGTCTCCCGTGTGTTTGCTCGTCGTTATGGCTAATTCCTTATCCGCTCCTATGTCCCCCGAGTTTGAAGTTCTTCGCTTCAAGCAAAGGCAAGGAGAAAACTTAAAAGATGCTTGGTATAGGATGATGGAATCTTATCACAAGTGCACCCTAGAGGTGAACTTCAGAATTCTTCTTTGCAATTTTTATGTTGGGCTAAATATGACGCATAGACAACTCTTGGATTGCATTGCCAAGGGAAATTTTATTGAAATCGATCCTTGTATTGCTCATGAAATTATAGAGGGAATAGTGGGAACACTACCTCAAAAGGGAGGATCACATCCTACCCAAGAAGAAACCCAAGTGTTTGGAAAGATTTGCGAAGTTACAATTTTTTTACAAAAATCTCTTGAGCCCCTTAAAAGTGTTAGCGGAAATCTTCACCGCATGAGTATGTTGATTACTCTCTGCTATAAGCGGTTAGATTCTCTAGATCTAAAAAATTCTGAGTATGAAGGGAAACGTAAAGAACCTCCCGGATTCGAGCATGACTCCGCTAAAAAACTGAAAATCAAAGATGGTAGTAGTTAGATCTATCCTTGCTTTTATTCCTAGCTAGGGGCGTTAAACGATAGCGCTAGTTGGGAGGCAACCCAATTTTTCTTTATGTTCTTTGACTTTGTTCATGTTTAGTAATAAATCTTGCATCTACTCTCTGTTTAGATGTATTTTTATCTTTTAATTAGTGTTTGTGCCAAGTAGAACCTATAGGATAAGCTATGATGATAGTTGATTTGATTCTGCTGAAAAACAGAAACTTTGCGCTCACGAGAAAAAATCCAATAAATCACAGAAACGTGATTTTGCATTGATTCTTTTTGATGATGATGAATAGACACATTTTACAGTACGTCCTATTTTTGTAGGATTTTTAGAGTTCATAAGTTTGCGTTAGTTACAGATTTCTACAGACTGTTCTGTTTTTGACAAATTCTGTTTTTCGTGTGTTGTTTGCTTATTTTAATGCATCTATGGCTAGTAAATTAGTTTATAAACCATAAGGAAGTTGGAATACAGTAGGTTTAACACCAAAATAAATAAAGAATGAGTTCATTGCAGTACCTTATGTGGTGATTTTGTTTTCTTTCACTAACGAGATTTCCTGTTGAGTTTTGTGTTGTGAAGTTTTCAAGTTTTGGGTAAAGCTTTTATGGACTATGGAATAAAGGGTGGCAAGAGCCTAAGCTTGGGGATGCCCATGGCACCCCAAGATATTCAAGAGTAGCCAAAAGCCTAAGCTTGGGGATGCCCCGGGAAGGCATCCCCTCTTTCGTCTTCGTTCATTGGTAACTTTACTTGGAGCTATATTTTTATTCGCCACATGATATGTGTTTTGCTTGGAGCATCGTGTATTATATTAGTCTTTGCTTGTTAGTTTACCACAATCATCCTTGCTGTACAAAACTTTTTGGAGAAGCCTATTTGATTAGAATTTGCTAGAATACTCTATGTGCTTCACTTATATCTTTTGAGCTTGATAGTTTTTGCTCTAGTGCTTCACTTATATCTTTTAGAGCACGACGGTGGTGTCTTAATTTTGAAGAAATTGCTAGTCTCTCATGCTTCACTTATATCATTTTGAGAGTCTTTTAGAACAGCATGGTATTTGATATTATCATAAAGTTGGTCCTAGAATGATGAGCATCCAAGTTGGGTATAATAAAAACTATCATAGGAAGTGAATTGGATGCTATGATCAACTTGATACTTGATAATTGTTTTGAGATATGGAGGTAGTGATATTAAAGTCATGCTAGTTGGGTGATTATGAATTTAAAGAATGCTTGTGTTGAAGTTAGTAAGTCCCGTAGCATGCACGTACAGTTAAAGTTGTGTAACAAATTTGAAACATGAAGTGTACCTGGCTTGTGCATCCTTATGAGTGGCGGTCGAGGACGAGCGATGGTCTTTTCCTACCAATCTATTCCCCTAGGAGCATGCGCGTAGTACTTGATTTTTGATGACTTCTAAATTTTTGCAATAAGTATATGAGTTCTTTTGACTAATGTTGAGTCCATGGATTATACGCACTTTTACCTTTCCACCATTGCTAGCCTCTTCGGTACCGTGCATTGCCCTTTCTCACCTTGAGAGTTGGTGCAAACTTCGCCGGTGCATCCAAACCCCGTGATACGATACACTCTATCACACATAAACCTCCCTATATCTTCCTCAAAACAGCCACCATATCTACCTATTATGGCATTTCCATAGCCATTCCGAGATATATTGCCATGCTACTTTCCACCGTTTCGTTTATCATCATCATGACATACATTACTTTTGTCATATTGCCATTGCATGATCATGTAGTTGACATCGGATTTGTGGCAAAGCCACCATGCATTATTTTTCATACATGTCACTCTTGATTCATTGCACCATCCCGGTACACCGCCGAAGGCATTCATATAGAGTCATATCTTGTTCTAGTTTCGAGTTGTAATTCATATGTTGTAATCAATAGAAGTGTGATGATCATCATTTTTAGAGCATTGCCCAAAGAAAAAAAAGGCCAAAAGAAAAAAAAGGCCCAAAAAAAGAAAAAGAAAAAAAAATAAAAAAAATAAAATAAAGAAATAAATAAAAAGGGCAATGCTACTATCTTTTTTCCACACTTGTGCTTCAAAGTAGCACCTTGTTCTTCATGTAGTGAGTCTCATATATTGTGCTTCAAAGTAGCGCCATGTTTTTGATACAGTGAGTCTCATAAGTTGTCTTTTTCATACTAGTGGGAATTTTTCATTATAGAACTTGGCTTGTATATTCCTACGATGGGTTTCCTCAAATGCCCTAGGTCTTTGTGAGCAAGCAAGTTGGATGCACACCCACTAGTTTTCGTTTGTTGAGCATTTATTTATAGCTCTAGTGCATCCATTGCATGGCAATCCCTACTCCTCATGTTGACATCAATTGATGGGCATCTCCATAGCCCATTGATTACCCTCGTCAATGTGAGACTTTCTCCTTTTTGTCTTCTCCACACAATCCCCATCATCATATTCTATTCCACCCATAGTGCTATATCCATGGCTCACGCTCATGTATTGCGTGAAGGTTGAAAAAGTTTGAGATTATTTAAGTATGAAACAATTGCTTGGCTTGTCATCGGGGGTATAGAAGTTGGGAACATCTTTGTGTGACGAAAATGAAGCATAGCCTAACTATATGACTTTGTAGGGATGAACTTTCTTTTGCCATGTTATTTTGAGAAGACATGATTACTTTCATTAGTATGCTTGAAGTGTTACTATTTCTTTTATCAATATGAACTTTTATTTTGTATTCATTTGGATCTTAACATTCATGCCACGTTAAAGAAAATTACACTATGAATTATGCTAGGTAGCATTCCACATCAAAAATTCTCTTTTTATCATTTACCTACTCGAGGACGAGCAGGAATTAAGCTTGGGGATGCTTGATACGTCTCCAACGTATCTATAATTTTTGATTGTTCCATGCTATTATATTACCCCTTTTGGATGTTTATGGGCTTTATTTTACACATTTATATCATTTTTGGGACTAACCTACTAACCGGAGGCCCAGCCCATATTGCTGTTTTTTGCCTATTTCAGTATTTCGAAGAAAAGGAATATCAAACGGAGTCCAAACGGAATGAAACCTTCGGGAGTGTTATTTTTGGAACAAATCTGATCCGAAGAGCCTGGAGTGCAAGTCAAGAAATCTCCGAGGGCCCCACGAGATAGAAGGGCGCACCCTAGGGGCACGCCCCCCTGTCTCATGGGCCCCTCGGGCGTCCACCGATGTACTTCTTCCTCCTATATATGTCCATGGACCCCGAAAACATCCAGGAGCACCACGAAACACAATTTCCACCGCCGTAACCTTCTGTATCCGCGAGATCCCATCTTGGAGCCTTCGCCGGCACTCTGCCGGAGGGGGAATCGACCATGGAGGGCTTCTACATCAACACCATAGCCTCTCCGATGAGTTGTGAATACTTTACCACATACCTGCGGGTCCATAGTTATTAGCTAGATGGCTTCTTCTCTCTTTTTGGATCTCAATACAATGTTCTCCCCCTCTCTTGTGGAGATCTATTCGATGTAATCTCTTTTTGCGGTGTGTTTGTCGAGATTCGATGAATTGTGGGTTTATGATCAAGTTTATCTATGAATAATATTGGAATCTTCTCTGAATTCTTTTATGTATGATTGAGTTATCTTTACAAGTCTCTTTGAATTATCAGTTTGGTTTGGCCTACTAGATTGATCTTTCTTGCCATCGGAGAAGTGTTTAGCTTTGGGTTCAATCTTGCGGTGATCTTACCCAGTGACATAAAGGGTTACAAGACATGTATTGTATTGTTGCCATCGAGGATAACAAGATGGGGTTTATATCATATTGCATGAGTTTATCCCTCTACATCATGTCATCTTGCTTAATGCGTTGCTCTATTCTTATGAACTTAATACACTAGATGCATGCTGGATAGCGGTCGATGTGTGGAGTAATAGTAGTAGATGCAGGCAGGAGTCGGTCTACTTGTTATGGACGTGATGCCTATATACATGATCATGCCTAGATAACGTCATAATTATTCGCTTTTCTATCAATTGCTCGACAGTAATTTGTTCACCCACCGTAATACTTATGCTCTCGAGAGAAGCCTCTAGTGAAACATATGGCCCCCGGGTCTATCTCTTATCATATTTGCTTTCAATCTACTTTTATTTGCATCCTTATTTTCGGCATCTATATTACAAAATACCAAAAATATATTTATCTTATCATACTATCTCTATCAGATCTCACTTTTGTAAGTGACCGTGAAGGGATTGACAACCCCTTTATTGCGTTGGTTGCGAGTTCTCAGTTTGTTTGTGTAGGTGCGTGGGACTTTTGAGGAGCCTCCTACTGGATTGATACCTTGGTTCTCAAAAACTGAGGGAAATACTTACGCTACACTTTGCTGCATCACCCTCTCCTCTTCAGAGAAAACCAATGCTAGCTCAAGATGTAGCATGTGCCCTTCCCATTTTCAAGATCTTGAAAATGGCGCACCCAATGGAGTGGACCCCGGAGGGCGAGGCAGCGCTGCAAGATTTGAAGAAATACCTCTCCTCTACCCTAGTGCTGGTTGCGTCCAAATCACAAGAACCGTTGCTGATGTATCTAGCAGCAACGAATCAAGTGGTTAGCGCTGCACTGGTGGCGCAGAGGGAGGTCGACGAAGAGGTAGCAGCAACGGCAAAGTTGACGGATGGCGAACCAGAACTCTCCCCGACAGGGCCTGGTCCCGACAAGGCTGGGCCCCCGGCAAGGTCTGATACTAGTGCAACAGGGCCCACACAACTAGGTGAAGTGGTGCAGAAGAAGAAGATGATACAACATCCGGTTTACTTCGTCGGCTCCCTCTTGCAGGGGGCTAGGTCGAGGTACTCCGGTGTGCAGAAATTGCTCTTCGGGCTCCTTATGGCCTTGAGGAAGCTGTGTCATTACTTCCAAGTGCACGAGATCACCGTCGTCACGCGCCTCCCGTTGCAACGGATACTGCATAACCCAGATGCAACGGGAAGGATTGTGGAATGGGCCTTGGAGCTGTCAAGTTTTGGTTTGAAGTTCGAAAGCACCTTGACGATTCAGAGCAGAGTCTTGGCAGAGTTCATTGCCGAATGGACCTCGACGCCCGAGGAAGAGATCTAGGATACCACTCTCCCCGCCAAGGAAACAAGTCACAACTGGATTATGTACTTTAATGGGGCCTTTTCGCTACAAGGCACCGGTGCTGGTGTGCTGCTCGTCGCACCCACCAGAGAGCACCTCAAGTACGTGATCCAGATGCACTTTCCCAGGGAGATGTCGATGAACAACACTGCTAAATACGAGGGATTGCTTGCCAGTCTCAGGATCGCACAGACCTCGGGGTCAAGAAGCTCATCGTCAGGGGTGATTCACAGCTTGTCGTTAGACAGGTCAACAAGGATTATCAAAGCCCGTTGATGGAAGCTTACGTGGATGAAGTGAGGAAACTAGAGGAGCGCTTTGACGGTATACAGGCAGAGCATGTCCCCCTAGTGGAGAATGACATCGCCGACTACCTGCCGAAGCGCGCTGCCCTCAAGCTACCTGTGGAGCCAGGTACTTTTGTGCTTCGGTTAACTCAACCATCCATCGAACGATCAACAGAGCAGAACAAGCGGAGGAAGTCAGGCCCCGGCAAGTACTTCACCACCAAGCTCCCTGGGGCCGCTGGCGAAGATGTTGCCGTGGGCATCGAGCCCGCCGTAGGACAACTGACTCCGGCGGGGTGCCAAGCCCTTGCCGTGGAGGCAACCGTTCCTACGGTAGAGGAAGTGCCTTTGGTCCTTGCCGTAGAGCCACAGGCTCCAGCATGGGCCCAGCATACCGTCCGATTCGTCCAAACAGGGGAGCTTCCTGAGGAGCAGGAAGAAGCAGAGAAAGTAGCCCGCCGGTCTGCCCTGTACTAGTTCGTTGACAACGTTCTGTACAGAAAAAGACCGAATTGAGTGAAATTGAAGTGCATCCCCCGGGAGGAAGGACTGGAGCTGTTGGCAGAGATACATGGAGGCATATGTGGCTCCCACATAGGGTCGAGGGCCCTTGCCGACAAGGCTTTCCGGCAAGGTTTCTTCTGCCCCACTGCCCTCCAGGATGCGACGACACTAGTAACCAAGTGTGAAGCATGCCAGTTTCATTCAAAGAAGCTTCATCAGACAGCTCAAGCCTTGCAGACAATCCCTCTCTCCTGGCCATTCTCGGTCTGGGGGCTCGACATACTGGGCCCTTTTCCCCGCGCCATCGGGGGCTTTGAGTACTTGTACGTTGCAATCGACAAGTTCACAAAGTGGCCGGAGGTGGAAGCAGTGAGGAAGGTAACCGCACAGTAAGCCGTCAAATTCTTTAAGGGGCTAGTTTGCTGCTTTGGTGTGCTGAACAGGGTCATCACCGACAACGGCACGCAGTTCACAAGCCACACCTTCGTGCAATACATTGGAGACCTCGACAACAAGGTCTGTTTTGCTTCCGTGGCACACCCACGGAGCAACGGCCAAGCAGAGAGGGCAAATGCTGAAGTGTTGCGTGGCCTGAGGGCGAAGACTTTTGACATGCTGCACAAGAGCCGAAGGTGCTGGATTGATGAGTTGCTGGCGGTTCTTTGGTCGATTAGGACGACGCCAAATCGAGCCACCGGCCAGACACCCTTTGCCCTGGTATACGGGGCAGAAGTGGTTCTCCCCATGGAACTCATATACAGGTCACCTCGAGTGCTCGCTTATGATGAGCTTGAGCAAGAGTGATTGCTGCAAGATGACACGGCGCTCCTCGAGGAAGACCGTCTTCGGGCGGCTGTGAGAGCAGCACACTACTAGCAAGCCTTGCGCCGCTACCATAGCCACAAGGTTCATGCCCGAAGCTTTGAGGGAGGCGACCTTGTTCTTCGGCGCCTTCAGTCGGCCAAGAATTCCAACAAGTTGACGTCGAAGTGGGAAGGCCCTTATCGGGTAACACGAGTCACCAGGCCCGGTGCAGTCCGCCTGGAGACTGAAGATGCCTTTCCAGTGAGCAACTCCTGGAACATCGAGCATCTTCGCAAGTTTTACCCATAAGGCGCGGCTGTCGGGCCCCCTGGCAAGCCACCTTTTGTACACGCCTTGCCGACAAGGCATGTTACCCTCTGTACAAAGCCAGGCGCAGACCCTGAGCATAACTAAATGAAACGCTGGCGCCCTAAGTTATAGCATGCATGCTAGGCTGAGTCTCTCCCTCGGTTAGGGTTGATAGTGCTTAGCAGCGACTAACCCCTAGCATAGAGGTCGAGTCTGCGTCTCTCTATTTCTTTTCCATCTCCTTTGGTTCACAGGAAACATGAGCACTCCAGCCAAGCTGGATGGGGAAAAAATAACGGGCCAGTGCCCCAACCCTGGCAAGCCAAGCTTTCCGAGGGCTGAAGATACAAGGGTCCGCTCCCAGCAAGCTGAGGTTGCCGGGGGCTGCGGATTCAGATAAATTTTTCCTTCCCTTGTTTTACATTTCCATGTGGGTTGGGTCATGTGAAACCTCGTTTCGCTCCTAAGTTACCATGCTCCCCCTGCCCGTACCCGAGAATTATTTCTTGGGTCGGGGTCTTGTTTTAGGCGCGGTGGCAAGGAAGCAAGCGTAGGGCTTAACCCTACTTCACCCCTATCTCCGCCAAGAGCGCGAGTATGGTCGAATGAAGAAAGGGAGCGGCAAGGCCTGTTGCCGGGCAACAATATTTACGTTAAAAGTAACAAGGATTCGTTCCTTGGTATGGGCTTCGCTCACGCACAAAGAACTCGACAAACACCCTTTTTCATTAATACACCCCACATAGGTACAGTTTGTACTTGAATGTAAACAGGAGCAGGGGGATTACAAGTTTTAAATCTAACTAAGGCCTGTAGGCTTACAAGCTAAAAAAGATAAGATGCCCGTAATCCCTTTCTTGTCCCTATCCTTAGGAAATGAAACAAGAAGACAAGAAGGCCAGAGGAGCTCCTAGGCGAGGTACGAGCAACAGAAGGCGCCAAGAGAACATGCCGACAGCCGCCTACGGGAGGACTGGTGATGATGGTGTCGGGAGGAGAGCTGGAAGTGAGGTAGCGGTCCGTCAATACGCTACGAAGGCGTCGGTGCCATTGTACTCCGGCTTGACAGCCCGCCACCCGCCTTCTTCGACTTCTCCGGCCTTCCCACGCCAGCCGCCCAAGGAGGCGACCCCGAGAAGTTCAAGGAGCCGGCTCCACCTGGAGAAGGGGCCCGGTGCAGATGCTGCTGCTGCCGGCACCGCCCTGGGGCGGCGAGTCCGATACCTAGTCGGACCCGTCATCCTCTTGCCTGCTACCCTCATCGTCGTTGCCACTGTCCTCCTCGTCACTCTCGCTCGAGGATGAGTCTTCGTCGTCCGAGGAGCTCTCCACACAACACTTCAGGCGAGTTCTGAAGTCGCCAAAGACCTTGACAGAGAGGAGGCCATTCTCCATTAGCTTGAAGTAGAGAATGAGCCCCGCCATCAGGCTGTGGATGCAAGCGAAGGTTTTCCATCCGCGACGGAGATACATGACATGAGGGGCTGGGAAATCAACATCGGCCCATGTGCCGCTATTCCCATAACCCCTCATATGCAGTCTCAGCGCCTGCGGCGGGTCAAGCTCCATCTCCCGAGCGAATGGAGTAGGGAGACGAAGACGACGACGCGTCGGCCGGCACAGCCTGATGAAGAACTCGCGGGGCTGGTCCCCGACGTGGCCCTCCATTAGGGGAAGGACCACTGGCGGAGGCGAGGCCGATGCGCCGCCCCGTCCTCCTCTTCCCCGAGCGCCACAACGGCCTCGGCCTCGCCCCCTCCCCCTTCCCCTCATGGCCGGCTCCGCCGCCACGGGCTCTTAGGAAGGAGCAGCACGTTGTCAAGCAGAGACCCTCACCGCCACCATGGAAGCATCAGCACGCCCCCTCGCCATGGCAGAGGGGAGGAAGAAGCAAGAATGGGAGGAGGCGGATGGCGAAAGACTGAAGGGTGCCATCCCTCCCACTCCTCTCCTTATAAAGGGGTGGGGTCGGGGCTCAACCGCCCCTCTCAGCCAACCCAGCTCATTAAGATGACAGCGGGCAAGGCCGTCGGCCGCCCTTCCCGCCCAATTGAAGGCGCGTGGGTATCGACCCACGCGCGCACGTCTTCCCATATCCCGCGCGCCTGTCACCCGCCTTGCGCCGTGCATGCGGAGTACGTGGCGCAAGAGGCAGGCATATTGGGACGCGTGGAGCGATAGTTCCAGAGAAGAAAGCGTAAATGAGCAGCGGCCCCGCGGTCTTAAAGGGACACGCAAGCCGCCTCTTTACTATTCACCGCAGGATGACTCAAGCACGCTTCGGTCACCCCACACGCGATACCCACGTCACGCATTCAACGTGAATCTTGGGGAAGCGCAGTGGATGAAGGATTACCATGGTCAAAACCGGCCCTGCCTGCCCGCGCAGCGTTCTGGTCCTAGCCCAACAACACGTCGCGCTTATGTGTGGCCCAGGCCCGGGGGCTCCTGTCGGTGTACAGAAGTAGTGGTTCTACTCTGTACCCCTCTACCTGTGCACGGGCAGTCAGAGCCACGCCCAATGCCACACTTGGCAACGCAAGGGAAGGAGGTCGAGGCCACGAGATGGTCAAAACAACGCCAAGACGGAGACACGAAGAGCAAGAGGGCAAGGTGGGTTCCCCTGGCAAGAACCTTGCCGGGGCGGCCTCCATGGCCCCGGCAAGGACCTTGCCGGGGCAGCTTGCCCAACCCCAATGGAGCGCGCCACCCTTGAGCCCCAGGTTTTCCAACACCACCAACCACGTTGGGACCAAGGCTCGGGAGGCGCCTCCATGATGGCATGCAGATCTTTGTGAAGATCATGAACACTCCAAGTCAGATAAGGATTAGAAGATGACGAACCTCGGCGAGATCCTTGCCGAGGAAACCCACAAGACCTCAGGCAAGATCCTTGCTGGGGACGACCACGACGCCACGGCAAGACCCTTGACGGGGACCCGGCAAGGCCCTTGCTGAGGACATCCACGGGGCCACAGCCAGGCCCACGCCCGCCAAGTTTCCACCACCGCTCCCATGCAGCTGCTAGCCCACCAGTTAGGCAGGCACCTGTATGTCAACATGAGGCATCCAGGCCAACTCAGTGCATGCCTACGTGGTGGCATGCAAATCTTCGAGAAGGCCCTACCACCATGCCACCTCAGCAGCCTGCCAGCCTACATGGTGCTGACCACCTCGCTGGCCCGGGCGCGTGTCGAAGTAGGGATAGGTAGCGATAAGTGAGAGGGACACCTAAGGGGCGCATTAAATGCGTCTTGTCCCGTAATGGCTAAGCGATAAGCTTAGCCATTGTACATCGATGCCACCTCTTGTGTGCCACTGTGGCGATCCCCTTGACTATAAAGGGAGACTCGAGGCATCCAGGAGAAGGATTCGGACCCTTGGACAAGTTACACTCATCATAGCTAGCTCAAGAACTCCAAGAACACTGATATACACACCAAAGAAGGACTAGGGTATTACGCATCCTTGCGGCCCAAACCTGGGTAAACGACCCATGTGCTTGTGCTGATTGCTGATCCCGCTCTTCTCACGACCCCGCGCCCAGCAACCGTAGTAGGGATTCCTGTGATCCCATAGGTGTCGTTTCCACTGACACTTTTCCTTCCCTAGAGCGGGCCAAACAAGGGAGGAGGTGCACCAGCCCCCTTGTGGGCTGGTCTGTCCCCTCCTTTGGCCCATAAGGCCCATAACTTACCGGGGGGTGCCCGGAACCCCTTCCGGTGACCTGATTCCTTCCCGGTATGTCCCAAAACACTTCTGGTGTCCAAATACCATCGTCCTATATATCAATATTTACCTCTCGACCACTTTGAGACTCCTCGTCATGTCTATGATCTTATCCAGAACTCTGAAAAACATTCGGTCACCAAAACATATAACTCATATAACACTATATCATCAACGGACGTTAAGCGTGCGGACCCTACGGGTTCGAGAACTATGTAGACATGACTGAGACACCTCTCCGGTCAATAACCAGTAGCGGAACCTGGATGCCCATATTGGCTCCTACATATTCTACGAAGATCTTTATCGGTCAAACCGTTATGACAACATACGTAATTCCCTTTGTCCATCGGTATGTTACTTGCCCGAGATTCGATCGTCGGTATCTTCATACCTAGTTCAATCTCATTACCGGCAAGTCTCTTTACTCATTCCATAATACATCACCTTGTGACTAACTCCTTAGTCATTTGCTTGCAAGCTTATGATGTGTATTACCGAGAGGGCCCAGAGAAAACTCTCCGATACTCGAAGTGAAAAATCCTAATCTCGATCTATGCCAACTCAACAAACACCTTCGGAGATACCTGTAGAGCATCTTTATGATCACCCAGTTACATTGTGATGTTTGATAGCACATAAGGTATTCCTCCGGTATCCGGGAGTTACATAATCTCATAGTCGAAGGAATAAGTATTTGACATGAAGAAAGCAATAGCAATAAACTGAACAATCATTGTGCTAAGCTAACAGATGGGTCTTGTCCATCACATCATTCTCCTAATGATGTGATCCCGTTATCAAATGACAACACATGTCTATGATTAGGAAACATTAACCATATTTGATCTACGAGCTAGTCTAGTAGAGGCTCACTAGGGACACGGTATTTGTTTATGTATCCACACATGTATTTAAGTTTCCGGTCAATACAATTCTAGCATGAATAATAAACCTTTATCATGATTTAGGAAATATAATAATAACCATTTTATTATTGCCTCTAGGGCATATTTCCATCAGTCTCCCACTTGCACTAGAGCCAATAATCTAGTTCACATCGCCATGTGATTAACACCCATAGTTCACATCGCCATGTGACCAACACCCAAAGAGTTTACTAGAGTCAATAATCTAGTTCGCATCGCCATGTAATTAACACTCAAAGAGTACTAAGGTGTGATCATATTTTGCTTGTGAAAGAGGTTTAGTCAATGGGTCTGCCACATTCAGATTTGTATGTATTTTGCAAATTTCTGTGTCCATGATGCTTTGCATGGAGCTACTCTAGCTAATTGCTCCCACGTTCAATACATATCCATATTGAGACTCAGAGTCATATGGTTTGGTGTTAAAGCTTGCATCGATGTAACCCTTGACGACGAACTCTTTATCACCTCCATAATCAACAAACATTTCCTTAGTGCTTTTCAGGTACCTAAGGATAGTTTTGACTATTGTCCAGTGGTCCACTCATGGATCACCATTGTACCCCCTTGACAAACTCATGGCAAGGCACACAACAGGTCTGGTACACAACATGGCATACTTTATAGAACCTATGGCTGAGGCATAGGGAATGACTTCCATTCTCTCTTTATCTTCTGTTGTGATCAGGATTTGAGTTCTACTCAACTTCACACCTTGTAACATAGGCAAGAACCCTTTCTTTGACTGATCCATTTTTGAACTTCTTCAAAACTTTATCAAGGTATGTGCTTTGTGGAAGTCTATTAAGCATCTCGATCTATCCCTATAGATCTTGATGCCCAATATATAAGCAGCTTCACTAAGGTATTTCATTGAAAAATTCTTATTCAAGTATCCTTTTATGCTATCCAGAAATTCTATATCATTTCCAATCAATAATATGTCATCCACATATAATATCAGAAATGCTACACAGCTCCCACTCACATTCTTGTAAATACAGGCTTCACCATAAGTCTGTATAACCATATGCTTTGATCACCTCATCAAAGCATATATTCCAACTCCGAGATGCTTGCACTAATCCATAGATGGATGGCTGGAGCTTGCACACTTTTTTAGCACCTTTAGGATCAAAAAAACCTTCTGGTTGCATCATATACAACTCTTCTTTGAAATATCCATTAAGGAATGTTGTTTTGACGCCCATTTGCCAGATTTCATAATCATAAAATGCAGCAATTTCTAACATATTCGAGCGGACTTAAGCATCGCTACGGGTGAGAAAGTCTCATTGTAGTCAACCCTTGAACTTGTCGAAAACACTTTTGTGACAAGTCGAGCTTTGTAGATAGAGATATTACCATTAGCGTCCGCCTTCCTCTTGAAAATCCATTTATTCTTATTGGCTTGCCAATCATTGGGCAAATCCACCAAAGTCCACACTTTGTTCTCATACATGGATCCTATATCAGATTTTATGGCTTCAAGCCACTTATCAGAATATGGGCTCATCATAGCTTCTTCATGGTTCATAGGTTCGCCATGGTCTAATAACATGACTTCCAAGATAGGGTTACCATACCACTCTGGTGCGGATCGTGCTCTGGTTGACCTACGAAGTTCAGTAGTAACTTGATCTGAAGTTTCATAATCATCATCATTTGCTTCCTCTCTAGTTGGTGTAGGCATCACGGGAACGGTTTTCTGTGATGTGCTACTTTCCAATTCGAGAGAAGGTACAATTACCTCCTCAAGTTCTACTTTCCTCCCACTCACTTCTTCCGAGAGAAACTCCTTCTCTAGAAAGGAACCATTCTTAGCAACAAAGATCTTGCCTTCGGATTTGTGGTAGAAGGTGTACCCAATTGTTTCCTTAGGGTATCCTATGAAGACGCACTTCTCCGATTTGGGTTCGAGTTTATCAGGCTGAAGCCTTTTGACATAAGTGTCGCAACACCAAACTTTAAGAAACGACAGTTTAGGTTTCTTGCCAAACCACAATTCGTACGGTGTCGTCTCAACGGATTTAGACGGTGCCATATTTAACGTGAATGTGGCTGTCTCTAATGCATAACCCCAAAACGATAGTGGTAAATCGGTAAGATACATCATATAATGCACCATATCTAATAAAGTATGGTTACGACATTCAGACACACCATTATGTTGTGGTGTTTCAGGTGGCGTGAGTTGTGAAACAATTCTACATTGTTTTGAATGAAGGCCAAACTCGTAACTAAATATTCGCTTCCGCGATCAGATCGTAGAAACTTTATTTTCTTGTTATGATGACTCTCCACTTACTCTAAAATTCTATGAACATTTCAAATGTTTCAGACTTGTGTTTCATTAAGTAGATATACCCATATCTGCTCAAATCATCCGCGAAGGTCAGAAAATAATGATACCCGCCACGTGCTTCAACACTCATCGGACCATATATATCGGTATGTATTATTTCCAATAAGTTATTAGCTCGCTCCATTGTTCTGAAGAACGAAGTTTTAGTCATCTTGCCCATGAGGCATGGTTCGCAAGTATCAAATGATTCATAATCAAGTGATTCAAGAAGTCCATGCATATGGAGTTTCTTCATGCACTTTACACCAATATGACTTAAACGGCAGTGCCACAAATATGTTGCACTATCATTATCAACGTTGCATCTTTTGGCATCAATATTATGAATATGTGTATCACTACGATCACGATTCAATAAACCATTCACATTATGTGTATGACCAGAGAAGGTTTTATTCATGTAAACAGAAAACAATTATGCTCAAACTTAAATTAATAACCGTTGTAGCGACCAGACCTCAAACAGTCTGATCTCTGTGCATCAGTGTCATCCCTGGATCGGTAATGCTGACATGCACAGTACTCGAGGAATTATAACAGAGTAGCAATCACACACTTATTACATCAAATGTCTCAAAAGAGAACTTATTACAATAATATGGCTTAAGGCCATCTAAATCGATAACAGCGGAAGGCTTGGAAGATAAAGTGAGTCCATCAACTCCAACGGCATAGCTGAGTGAAAAACAATGACCTATGGCACCTTACTCGTCGTCTGAAAAGTCTGCAACATGAAACGTTGCAGCCCAAAAATGGGTCAGCACATGGAATATGCTGGCAATGTAGCACATAGAGTAATGAACAGAATAAATGCTATCACTACATGCATATATGGCTGGTGGAAAGCTCTATGGTTACAGTTTTGCATAAAGCCAATTTTTCCATACAACAAAGGAATAAATTTTATTTAACTATCATGGTGGTTGATAAACATTGAGAAGGTTCCTCCAACTCAATCCCAATTAATCATCATCATTAACCCGACAAATTAAATTTAGAGTGACGAGATCAACATGATAATCCAAGAACTAGATACTCAAAACGTCCATAACCGGGGACACGGCTAACCATGATTAGTTTGTACACTCTGCAGAGGTTTGCGCACTTTCCCCACAAGACTCGAATACATCCATGGTCGGAGATACGAGACACGATCTTTCTGAAACAATAACTCCTTACTCTGGGTGGACAGTTGCACCTACTTTCCCCTACATCTGCTAGCCCACCACTGAAAGAGGTCATGCAACATAAACAACTATGCTAGAGCCCATAATAGCTTGTGGCTGCACACGGAAGTTTCTAGCATGAATAATCTTATGACCCCTTTGAGCCTGGGTGGCGGACAATAGGATGATCACATGGGTACTCCGGGATATCCTAGGACAACACTAGATTCTCCAGGTGCCCTGACAACCACTGGGTACTCTAGGGCGCCTCAAGTAATCCACCCAGATGTGTATTTATGTCACGTCCCTAGTTCTGGTATGCTCTGAGCTACCTAGTCATGTGTTGCATCATGTTTAAATTCTTTTGAAATTGAAATGGGGACCGATCAAACCCTAGCACCAGATCAAATCAAATAGGTTCAACATAAAATCATTTTCAATGAACCTGAAATGCCCTTCTAAAATGTCCATCATTTTTGCCTTGGGTTAGAACCTCTGCCAAAAATGGTGCACACTTTTCTAGGTCATTAATGGATTTTTGAATTAACTCATATTGTATTTGAATTGGAGCTATTAATTCCTATAAAATATTTGGTAGCTCCAAATATTCTGAAACTTACTGAGGGCCTCTGAAACAATTCAATTACTACCCACAAATATTTTCAGGATTTATAAAAATGATTTGGTTTATAAACTAAATCAAAATAGAGCAAATAAAGAGAAAACAGAAATAAAGAGAGAGAGAGGACTTACCTGGCTTACCTGCAGCCCACCTGTGCGGCCCAGCACTGTAGCTGGCCCAGCCCACCTGGCCCCCTCCCCTGTTGTCTTCCTCCTTGCCAGGAGGATGGGCACGTGGCTGACGCACGCCCGACCACCTCCTGCTTGCCACTTTGCCCTGGCTTCTTCAGGTGGCGCCACGCACCTCTCTGGCTCTGTCCCTCACCCCCTCCTCCTTCTCATCTCCCCTCGTGCTCTCTCTCTCGCACACCTGAGCGTCATCGTCGTCGCCGCTTGCCGTTGCCGTGGCCACCGGCCACCCCTCGCCCTGCCGCTGAGCACAGAAGAACCGCCGTGACTTCCTCGTCCTCTCCATCGAGCTACGCAACGCCGGGTGCCCTGGAACGCCGTCAACATCGTCATCTTCGACCCATGGCCACTGAGATCACCGACGACCTCCCGTCGTCACCAGCCCCTCCCCGAGCTCGCCGACCGCCTTTTCTGAACCGCCGTGAGCTTCTACGCAGTCTCCCCCTCTTCTCTGCGTTGTTTACGCCCCCTAACCGCCTCCTCCACCGGAGCCGAGACGCTCCGTCGCAAGAGCTTGTCGCTGGCGTTGCTCCGGTGACCATTTGGTTGCGCCAATGTGCCAAACACGTCCGCCGCACCGCATAGTGCCTCGCCCGTGCTTTAGTTCGCGTGTTTGCTCGCTGCAGCCGCACCCCCGTGCACAGCCGGACACCGTCCGCCGCTGTCGAGCTTGCCGACGCCGTTTCCGGCGTCCTCGTGTCCAACCACTTGCACCACTAGATGCGGCAGCTCCCCAGCTACGCGTAGCATGTCTCCACCGTCGATTTGGTCACCGTAGGACCAAATCCGAGGCCCTCCGCTGCGTCTGGCCTCGTCGACATCGAGTCGCCGGCGGGATTGACCCCGCTGACCTGAGTTTGACCTTGTTTGACCCCCCCCCCCCAGGGTCACTGACGCGTGGGCCATGCCCCTGTTTAGTTTAGGTGTTAGTTTAGTTAGCACTAATCGACTTAGTTAATTAGTTGACTCACTGACAAGTGGGCCCAGGCCCTAATTAACCTAGGTTAGTGCTAACCTAACACTAACTAACTTTGTTAGTTAGTTGTTACACTGACATGTGGGTCCCAGCCGTCAGGTTTTCCCTGGGTTGGTGCCTTTGACCTGCTGATGTCACCCCTACATCATGTTGACGCGGTTAACCTTTTCTGGATTTAACCTTATTCAGGAAATTCCAAAAAATGCCCTAAACTTCTAAAATTCATAGTAAATTATCTGTAACTCAGAATGAAATAAGTTATATATGAAAAATGATCAGAAAAATCCAATCTATCCATCTGTACCAGTTTCATGCATGTTAGAGCAACTTATAGCTACTGTTTAGGACAAATCATATAAAGGGCATTTAAACCTTCACATATGGAGTTTGAATTTGAATCTATTGCTAGTTGCATTAGCTCAAATCACATCATATCTACATGCCATGATCATGGATCATATTTTTGCATTGCATTGATTGTGTTCTTTCTTTGCTGTCGGTGTTTGTCCCCTCTTGATAGACGTGGTTTCGACGATGAGTTTGATGACACCGATGAAGAGCTATTCTATCTTCAGAAGTGCCAGGCAAGCAAAACCCCCTTGTTCATTCTGATACAATCCCACTCTCTCGCTCTTGCTCTCTTTTACTGCATTAGGACAACAATGATTCAATTGTTACATGTTGCGGTAGTTGAACCCTTTTCCTCTGCATGACCTGTCATTGCCACAGTAAATAGATGAAACCCACTAGCATGAGTAGGAGTTGTTCGAGCCCTGATGTGCCTACTCATTCATGCTTGTTTGTCATGCTTGCTATTGCTTAGAGTTGTGTTAGTTGTGATCATCGGGGATGAATTGGAAAGTTGTGAACATGTCCTACTGTGTGTGAGCTAAGCATGTGAACACGATTTGGTAAAGGTAGCGGTGAGAGGCCATGCAGGAGTACATGGTGGGTTGTCTCATTGAAACCGTCCTCAGGAACTGAGTTATGTGTTTGTGATCCATGAACAGTTACTACCACACATTGGGTTCCGGTAACTCGACCCCTCTCGACTTATTAATCAGCCTGATCTCTGTCCAGGAGTTGCAACTAGTTTCTGGTGTTTGTAGGTAGTGCTAGTAGTCTACCAAGTGGCACCCGGTACAGGTGGGCTTGGGACAGACTAGGTGCAGTGGCACGGTGTACCAAGTGGCACTCGGATGGTGGGCTTGGGAACCCTGCTCACATCATTTGGGGCCGTGAGTGACACCCCGATCGATCTCCTCGCGGATGGAACCCGAATAGGCGATAAACCTAGATTAGAGACTTGTGTGGTTAGTCAGGTCGTGGCCGACACCCTCGCCAGGCTTCTGCTTGAAGGTTGCCGAGATACATGACCTGTACATGGCGATAAGTGGCGAGAACATGTGTGAAAAAGTACACCCCTGCAGGGTTAATATGATCTATTCGAATAGCCGCGTCCGCGGTAAAGGACCTCTGGGTTGCTGTCGGCATTCTGGGAATGGGGGTCCCCAGACTTGCCTGCCTGCGGCCTACGGCGTGGCTCAAGCAGTGGCCCAGTGCGGCCCACCTTCATCAGCTCAAGTTCAAGACCCTCGCGAGGGGCCAAGCCTCGCGGGGCAGACGATAGGAAGCTTCCTCAGGAGCAGCCTCGTCAGGCAGGCTCGCGAGGAGGCAGAGAGATCAAGGTAGGGGTACCTCGCGAGGTGCCCGTGACGCAAGCCATGACGATCGAGGCCAGGCGGGCGTCGGGCAGGCGCAGGCCTGTGCAGTGTCCTTGTCGGTGTCAAAACCGGCGGATCTCGGGTAGGGGGTCCTGAACTGTGCGTCTAGGCGGATGGTAACAGGAGACAAGGGACACGATGTTTTACCCAGGTTCGGGCCCTCTTGATGGAGGTAAAACCCTACGTACTGCTTGATTTATATTGATATTGTGGATGTTTACAAGAGTGGATCTACCACGAGATCAAGGAGGCTAAACCCTAGAAGCTAGCCTATGGTATGATTGTAATGGTTGTTGTTGTTGTTGTCCTACGGACTAGAGCCATCCGATTTATATAGACACCGGAGAGGGCTAGGGTTACATAGAGTCGGTTACAATGGTAGGAGATCTACGTATCCGTATCGCCAAGCTTGCCTTCCACGCCAAGGAAAGTCCCATCCGGACACGGGACAAAGTCTTCAATCTTGTATCTTCATAGTCTTGGAGTCCGGTCGATGATGATAGTCCGGCTGATGATAGTTCGGCCGATGATGGTAGTCCGGCTATCCGGACACCCCCTAATTCGGGACTCCCTCAGTAGCCCCCGAACCAGGCTTCAATGACGATAAGTCCAGCATGTGTGTAGTCTTCGGCGTTGCAAGGCGGGTTCTCCTTCAAGTTCTATGTACCTGCCGAACAGTGTCCGGCTTCCTCATCAATTTTGCGCATCTTGGCTTCCACGCCCAATAACGGCCTTCTTCCACGCGTCGCGCGAATGTGAAAAGCCAGGGTGTCTTTTATGTTTTACCCCCTAGTTGTGCGAATAATCTGCCTATAAGGGAGGCAAGAATCCAGATCCAAATCACCATCTTCCTCCCGCAAATACTCATCGGGGCGCTTTCGACCAAGAATCCATTCCATCATGAACCGTCAACGCGGCTCCTCTTCTCGCGCTCCCAGCCCTTTGCCAGGAGATTGGAGGAGATGCTCTGTTCCGCACAACGAGCTGGTGAAGCTCCAAGCGGGGGGATATCTCCCTTCGGCCTTTATGGTTCCGGTTCGAGACGGGCTGGCCACCTACAAAGGTGGGAAGCAAGCGGAGGTTACCCCAAGTCCCAACAAAGGGGAGCGGGTATGCTTCGTCCCCTATCTGATAAGGGGGCTCAGATTTCCTGTACATCCATTCCTCCGCGGGCTCCTGGAGTTCTACGGACTCCAGCTTCATCACCTCACGCTCGCCTCAATCCTGCATATTGCGGGTTACGTAGCTCTTTGTGAGCTATTCCTGGGCGTCGAGCCCCATTTCGCGCTGTGGAAGAGGTTGTTCTGCCTTGTACCCCATTCTCACGAGGGGTCCATATATCGAGTGGGCGGCGCCGAAATATGGCGCATTGCCGGGACCAGATATCCATCCGGAACCCCTAAGAAGGCGTCCGAAGACTGGCCTTCGGAATGGTTTTATATAGAAGACGCTCCGCTGCCGGACCCTGTTCGGATCGGCCTCCCGGAGTTCAGCAATGCTCCTCTGAAGAAACGCCTTAGTTGGCGTCCGCGGAGCCCCCAACTGGAGGAATACAAGAGCGTCCATTATTTGATGGGCCGAATAAGGTTACTGGCCCATGCCGGGTTGACCATGATTGGAGTCATGGCGACATGCATTATGCGGGGGGTGCAGCCACTAGAATACAGGGGCCACCCCATGTGGGATTTCAACGGGGAGGACGATGCCACCCGTCATGGCCGCAAAGGGCCGGATTCGGTCGAAGATCTGGTGACGATCCTGTCCGGCCTGTATAAGGGGGAGAAGGAGGATTCCTTCGGACGAACCCGTTAAACGGGTTCTCCATGAATAATCCCCGGCCTTGGGTAAGCGAACACTCTGCATGCCCGACCCATGCTTTTTGAAACTTAAGTTTCTTATATTGTGTTCTTCTTTCGACGCAGGAGCTGCGCCGGATCATGGAGGACATGCTAAGTCCAGCTCCGCAACCCGAGGATCCAGAGAGATCCCGGGATCCGACCTCCGAAGAGGATCTGGACATAATGGTGGAGCTAATCGACGGGGTGTTCCACCAGCTCAGCATGGACAATGCTTTAGTCGCCATCACGGCCGACTATCCTGGACTATATCCGGCTTCCCAGGTGATTGCGACCGAAGTCCTGACACCGTCATTCCTTCCTTGCTTATTTCTGACCACCGTATACGATGGCGCTGTGCAGGAGGCACCCCTAGGGCGAGAAGCCGAGCCCGCGGTGGCTGGCCAACAAAGGCCAGTCCGGCAAAATAGGCGGAAGAGGAGCGCGGCGCGGACTGAAATGTCGCCGCAAAGGTGTAGCTCACAATTCATTATTTAGAGCAACGTTCCTAGGAAGCGTTTGAGTGCTCATGACTTTTGTAGGGAAAAAAGCGTCCGCCGGACTGCGGGCGTGGAGGTTGCCAATCCAACCTCTACCAGCCAGGCTCCAGCACCTGGTCTGGAGGGGGAGGCGAGCCCAAGGCGCGAGCCGGACGTTCCTCCGAGGGAGGATGCCGACAGACTGTCCGCCACCAAGTCTGAGGTGGAGAGTGCCCTGAATCACAGGCGCCACCGGACAGTATTTCGTGACGCGTGCTTCTCCCCCGAGGCATTGAATGCCTTTAACGCGGGGGACGCGCACCTTCGTGTTGCTCAAGATGGTTTTACCAGAGCCACGGAGCAGTATGTAAAAGACATACGGGTAAGAGAATTTAATAGTTGTATATGCCAGTAGCCCCCGAGACTTAAAGTAGTTATATTAACTGATTTAAGGATCATATGAAACGTAGGATCTTACCGAGAAGAATACCCAACTGTCTCAGGAGTTGCAAGAGTGCAAGGCCCAACTTGAGGCCGCACTCTCTGGCGCAGGAGGAAACACAGGGACCTCTCCTGGTAACGCATTATTTTAGAAAGATAAGTAGCGTTTGGCCTTTGCGCAAGTCCAAAAAATGACGTTGCAGGTGCTGCCAGACAAGATCCGGACAGGCAAGAACTTCTGTGCCAACTAAAGGCCGGTGAGAGGGTGCTGCATAAGGTGCAGCATGAACGGAACAAGCTCCAGGATGCCCATGCCCAGCTTGGAGAAGAGCTGAAAGGCGTTCGGGCCGAGCTGTCGGGCTCCGTTAAGGAGAATCAGCAGCTTCGTCGCGGCATCTATAGTAAGTGCTTGAGCGAACTCGTTTGAAAAGAAGAGTTCGGCGAGGAAGTCAATTTGACAGAATATGTCTGCAGGTATGCTCACAGGTCTCCCTGCGGAGGAGATGCCCGTATCAACGAGTGATCAACTTCCCGAATTGTTGCAACTGATCGAACGAGTTCGGCAGGCAATGAGCGGCGTCATCCAGGCTTTATGGCCAGCCTTCTCCTTACCCGAGGGTCTTGGGGAGCTTGCGGAGAAGCTTCAGGGAGTGCGGCAGCGCTTCCATTTATGGAAGATTTCGGCCTGCCGCCAAGGTGCCAGGGAGGCCTGGGCCATGGTAAAGACGCGGTACAAGAAGGCGGATCCCAACCACATGGCCGAAGTCGGACCTGTAGGGCCCGATGGGAAGGAGATCCCTGTGAGTTTAGTATACGGCCAAGTAGAGCTGGCCGCTAAATTTTCCCAACAGGACTATAAATTAGACAACCTGTTAGACGGGATTGAGGAAGAATACAATCAGTCGATTTGACAATGTATTATAAAATGACATATAAAATGCCTTCTAGCCGGATTGTAGATCGTTTGTCTTTGCCGACCTTTTCGCTTCGACCTCGGGACCCTAGAGTCCGGAGTGTGTCTGAATACCTTCTCGGTTATGAAACAACCGGGGTATGCATGGAGACCAGGCGTAGGGGTCATTAGTGCTTTATCAGACAAGTGCCCAACTAGTTATGTTATAATACATGGGTAGTAAGAAACATCTTCCAGGGAGAATAGTTCCATTAAGGGTTCCTTTCCTCTGGGGGTGGCATGCCCTAAAGTGCATGTCCGGACTGCGAAAAAAGCAGAAAACATCTAGGGGCAGATAAATAAGTGGATAAAAAATCATCTTTTAAGTCACCGACCGAATATTCCCTTAAGAACGCTAGCTTTCAGCTTCACCCAGTCTGAGGTACACATCCGGCTGACCCGGCAGTAACAATCGCAGAGGTGCTCCCTTTACCTCCTAGCCGAACAATCGGGAACGTAGGGGTAAGCACAGGAGCCAGGCAACCCAGCTTGGCCAAAACTTAAGTCATATCGATGCATATAATGGTGAATAAAAGGTACATGTGGAGGCTTGACACATGTGCTGGGCATGAAGCCCTTATAATTAAGCTTCTAGTAAAGAAGCCCCCAGGTATAATGAGTGCGGATAGCACATCAATTGCGCGCGAACGTTGCGCAAGTAGGCCCTTTAAGGCTTTGATGAATAGGGTTGAGAAGAAAAAGATAAACAAAAGGCAGCTGAAGTAAAAAAAATTGGACGGGGGGAAAGGGACGAACTCTTAGTCCGGCACTAGGCATAGAATCTTCGGAGGCGGGCTGCGTTCCATGGGTTCGGCTCGAGTCATTTATCCAATGCATTTCGTAGACGATACGCTCCGCCGGTCAGGACTTGATCGATGATGAAGGCGCCTTCCCATTTGGGCTTGAGCTTGTCCTTTTTCTTGTCCGGCAAGCGTAGAACTAGTTCACCAACGTCGTAAGTCTTGGCCCGTACCTCTCTGCTTTGGTATCTTCGAGCCTGTTGCTGATAAAATGCGGAACGAGCCTTGGCGATGTCGTGTTCTTCCTCCAATGCGTCCAAGCTGTCCTGCCGATCCAACTTGGCTTCTCTTTCTTCGTACATGCGCACTCGAGTTGAGTCATGAATGATGTCGCAGGGCAAAACTGCTTCTGCGCTGTATACCATAAAAAATGGTGTGAATCCGGTAGTATGGTTAGGCATTGTCCGCAGCCCCTAGAGTACGAAGTCGAGCGCCTCTACCCAGTGCGTGTCAGATTTCGTAAGGGACCGCACTAGTCTGGGTTTGATGCCGCTCATTATTAGACCATTTGCTCGTTCCACTTGACCGTTGGTTTGAGGGTGATAGACTGAAGCGTAATCGAGCTTGATGCCCATATTTTTGCACCATGATTTAACCTCGTCAGCCGTGAAGTTCGTGCCGTTATCGGTGATGATGCTGTGGGGGACACCGTAACGGTGTACTACCCCGGATATGAAGTCTATCACTGGTCCGGACTCTGCCGTTTTAACTGGCTTGGCCTCTATCCATTTGGTGAATTTATCCACCATGACCAATAGGTATCTTTGCTTGTGGGTTCCCCCTTTAAGTGGTCCAACCATGTCAAGCCCCCATACCGTGAACGGCCAGGTAATGGGTATAGTTTTTAGGGCGATGGGTGGCATATGGCTCTGATTAGCAAAGAGCTAACAACCGACGCATCTTTGGACTAAGTCCTGAGCATCTGCCCGGGCCGTCGGCCAATAAAATCTTGTATGGAATGCCTTTCCTACAAGGGCCCGGGCTGCGGCGTGGTGTCCGCCTTGTCCGGCGTGAATTTCAGCCAGAAGGTCTCGCCCTTCCTCTTCGGAGATACACCTTTGAAGGACTCCGGTTGTGCTTTTCTTATAGAGTTCTCCCTCATGGACCTTGTAGGCTTTAGATCGCCGGACTACGCAGTGGGCCTCATTATGGTCTTCGGGGAGTTCCTGCCTAAGCAAGTAGGCGAGGAATGGTTCTGTCCACGGGGCAATTACTGCCATTATGTCGTGGGCTGAAGGTGTTATGTCATCGGCTGAATCGCCGGTTGGTGCGGCTTGTTCCGGTTTGTTATTTCTGGACTCCTCTTCCCATAGTACGGATGGCTTGAAGAGCCGTTCCAAGAAGATGTTAGGAGGGACAGCGTCGCGTTTTGCGCCGATGCGTGCCAGTACGTCGGCTGCTT
The DNA here is from genome assembly GCF_002162155.2 of Triticum dicoccoides. Taxonomy (NCBI): domain Eukaryota; kingdom Viridiplantae; phylum Streptophyta; class Magnoliopsida; order Poales; family Poaceae; genus Triticum; species Triticum dicoccoides. Next base: position 522,124,842 of record NC_041385.1, read on the forward strand.
GGTTATTATCCTGGGCTACGTGATGGAATTCAAGTCCTTCAAACCGGCCTGACATTTTTAGGACAGCGTTGCGATATGCTGCCATTTTCGGATCTTTGGCGTCAAAGTCTCCGTTTATTTGGGATATTGCGAGGTTTGAATCCCCGCGCACCTCTAGGCATTGAATGCCCATGGAGATTGCCATCCGGAGACCATGTAAAAGGGCCTCGTATTCGACTGCGTTGTTGGAGTCCATGTACATTATCTGAAGTACGTATTGGACTGTGTCCCCGGTCGGGGACGTCAATACAACGCCAGTCCCCAATCCGGCTAACATTTTAGAGCCGTCGAAGTGCATAATCCAATTGGAGTATGCGTTGTACTCTTTAGGGAGTTCGGCTTCGGTCCATTCAGCGACAAAGTCAGCCAAAACTTGTGACTTTATAGCTCGCCGAGGTTTGTAAGTTATATCAAATGGTAAGAGCTCAATGTCCCATTTTGCAATCCTGCCCATCGCGTCGTGGTTGTTTATAATGTCGTTAAGTTGTACTTCAGAGGCCACTGTTATCGAACACTCTTGAAAGTAGTGTTGGAGCTTCCGGGATGCCATGAACACCGCGTATGCTATCTTCTGATAGTGCGGGTAATGGGACTTGCAGGGGGTTAACACAGTGGATACGTAGTATACTGGTTTTTGAAGAGGGAATTTATGCCCTTCTGTCTCTCATTCGACGACGAGTACCGCGCTTACAACTTGATGCGTTGCTGTGATGTATAACAACATTGGTTCGCCCAGGTTGGGCGCAGCCAGGACCGGATTTGTTGCCAATATGGCCATTATTTCTTCGAGTCCGGCGGTGGCAGCATCCGTCCACTCTAAGTGTTCGGTGCGCCTAAGGAGGCGATAGAGGGGCAATGCCCTTTCTCCTAGACGGGAGATAAAGCGGCTTAGAGCCGCCACGCATCCAGTCAATTTTTGTATTTGCTTGAGGTCTTTTGGGATATCTAGCTGTGACAGAGCTCGGATCTTGGCTGGGTTTGCTTCAATTCCTCTACCGGATACGATGAAGCCCAGCAGCTTTCCAGCTGGTACGCCGAAAACGCATTTTTCCGGATTCAGCTTGATGTCATATGCTCTGAGGTTGTTGAATGTGAGCCTCAAGTCGTCTACTAGAGTTTCGACGTGTTTAGTTTTGACGACTATGTCGTCTATGTATGCCTCTACTGTTTTGCCGATCTGGGTAGCCAGACATGTCTGAATCATGCGCGGATATGTTGCGCCGGCGTTTTTAAGTCCGAAGGGCATCGTGTTTCCCCTTTGGTGCAAAGGGAGCAAGCACATGCCAAGGCATCAGGCAAAGGTTACCGTTTCGGTGTAACAAGACCAAGACCAGCAGAGAGGCAGGATGGAGGTCACCGTGGAGCCCAAGACAGCGTCATCGTCAGAGTCTTTGGCAGTCGAAGACCAACTTTAGTCAGGATAAGTGTACTAGATGTTCCCCTTCAAAATGGCCAATTGTTGGCGACCTTCCCGCTAAATATTTGGGAAGAGGACCAGCGCCTCTCTCTATATATATAAGGCTAGCCACCATAGTATAGAGGCATCTGGAATCGACCCCTCCAAAGGAACAACACCACCACAAGAACATCCCTCGCGAGGCTGTTCTTCCTTTGTACTGTTCATCATCAGCCCCTGAGGCAATCCACCACACCACAAACTAGAGTAGGGTATTACACCACAACGGTGGCCAGAACTAGTATAAACCTTGCGTCCCTTGTGTTGTTCATCGTGTAGCCTAGATTCCTTGTGAGGCTTTGAGACGTGAGTTGGTAGGGGAGAGATCTTCGCGCGCACCCCAGTGTTCAAACCTCAAGGGTCTGCCGGAACCCGAAATCCGACATTTGGCGTGCCAGGTAGGGGTGCGCCAGAGCTCTCCCTGTCGACCACCCGTTCTCCATCAACCTTGTGCTTCGCCCTCATGGCCGGCAACGCGCCACCCGATCTGGCTGCGGAGGCCAGCCCTGGGCCCCGGGGGCTCCGGGCCCTGACCCCCGCCTTGTGACAGGTGCGGTGGCCGAACAAGTTCAAGCCAGAGATGCCGCCGCACTACGACGGCACAGCAAATTGCTAGCTTTCTTGCTGGCATATGAGGAGGCCGTCCTCAAGACCGGAGGCGATGGCCGGGTCATGGCCAACTGGCTGCCCATGGCGCTCACCGGCGTCCCACGCATGTGGTTGCTCCATCTACCAGCGTCTTCAGTAGACTCCTGGGAGGAGCTGCGCGGCCTCTTCCTCACCCATCACGCGGCCCCGGTGCTCCCGGTCACCGTGGCACTCCTAGGGGGCTCGCAGGCACCACCCACGAGTCGCCACATCAAGCCGTTCGTCCGTCAGGCTGGCGCTGCCCAGACTCGCCGCCCAGCTCCTCCAGGATGGGCGTCACCCAAGGCCGACTTGACCTTTAGCTTGGATGATTACCCCGCCAACACCGCTTGCGCGGGCGCACTCCCGATGCTGTGTACTCCTACTATCTGCCAGGTGGCCGTCATCAGGACCCTCGTCGATGGCAGAGCCGGCCTCAATGTGCTCTCGATCGAGGCCTTCAGCCTCCTCCACGTGCCGCTGGAGCGACTCCGACCCAGCCAGCCCTTTTCGGGCGTCGGGGGCAGCCCCACCGGCTCTCTAGGGCAGATCTGCCTCCCGGTGATGTTCGACACCCAAGCCAACTTCAGCATGGAGCTGGTCGACTTCGACGTCTCCCACATCGGCCTCCCATACAACGCCATCCTCGGCTACCCGGCTTTGGTCCAGTTCATGGCAGCAACCCTCCCGGCTTACAACCTGATGAAAATGCCCGGGAGCAGTGGTGTCCTCACCATAGCTGGAGATGCAAAGGATGCCCTGCAGGCACTCAAGCTTGCCTTCAAGACAGCCGCAACAGCGCAACCCACCAGTGCTGATCCCCTCAAGGCTAAGGGGGCTGTGCCCACCAAGAAGAAGCAACTATTCACCCAAGAGAAGGCAGAAACCAAGCAAATACCAGTCGACGAGGATGGGTCCTCCGGTGCCACCTTCACCATAGGCTCCAATCTGGATCCCAAGCAAGAGGAGACCCTGGTGAAGTTCCTACGCACGAACAAGGAGGTGTTCGCGTGGGAGCCCAAACAGCTGGCAGGGGTCCCCAGGCAGGTGATCAAACACCACCTAAACGTATGTCCCAACGTACGCACAGTGAAGCAAAAGGCGAGACGCAGTCCATCGAGAAGCAAGCTTTCATCATCCAAGAAACCCGCAAGTTGGAGGCCGCGGGAGTCATTCGCGAGGTTCGATACCCAGAGTGGCTGGCGAACCCCATTGTTGTGTCGAAGAAAGGGGGAAAGGAGCGCATGTCCGTCGATTTTACCAACCTCAACAAGGCCTGCCCACAGGATCCGTTCCCGCTCCCCCACATCGACCAGATCGTCGACTCTACTGCTGAGTGCGACCTGTTGTGCTTCTTGGATGCCTTCTCAGGCTATCACCAGATCAAGATGGCGGTCAAAGATGTGGAGAAGACGGCTTTTCTGACCCCGTGCGAGGTGTACTGCTACACCTGCATGCCATTCGGATTGCGCAACGCGGGCGCAACCTTCCAGCGGCTGATGCACATCGCATTAGGCCGGCAGCTCGGGAGGAACGCTGAGGCGTATGTCGATGACATAGTGGTAAAGTCTCGGGAGGCGAAGACCCTGATACAAGACCTGGAAGAAACCTTCGCAAGCCTGTGTGAAGTGGACTTGCGGCTCAACCCAGAGAAGTGCGTGTTCGGTGTACCCTCTAGCAAGCTCCGGGGTTTCCTCGTGTCCCATAGAGGGATCGAGGCTAACCCGGAGAAGGTCAAGGCAATTGAAGACATGAGTCCGCCACAAACTCTTAGGGAAATGCAGAAGCTTGCCGGGCGGGTAACTACACTGGGGCGCTTCATCTCCAAGCTAGGGGAACGCGCTCTGCCCTTCTTCAAGCTAATGAAGAGGAAGGGCCCATTCGAATGGACTCAAGAGGCCGACAAAGCGTTTCAAGACCTCAAGAAGTACCTGACCAGCCCTCCTGTGATGGTAGCGCCGCGCTCACAGGAGCCCCTGGTGCTTTATCTTGCCTCCACACCATACTCCGCCAGCGCCGCTCTAGTGGCCATTCGAGAGGAGCGCCGGACCAAGACTGCACCAGTTGCGGCGACCCCAGGGCAGGGAGGCCCCTCAAGGGTCACGCCGTCAGCAGATACAAGTTAGCCTCAGCAAGGAGGCGTCCTCACGGCTGAGGGGGATCCACCAGTTGGTTAAGAGCTGGGGACTCTTGTGCCTCAGGAGGCGCCCGATTCCCCGGAGGGTGCAGACTCCGTCCCTGCGCCCGCCCTCATCGAGCATCCCGTGTACTTCATCAGCACAGTGTTGAGGGACACAAGGGCGCGGTACCCCATGCCTCAGAAGCTCCTGCCCGTGCTGTTAGTGGCCTCACGGAAGCTGCGGCACTACTTCCAGGGTCATCCAATCAAGGTCGTCTCAGCATACCCATTGGAAAGGGTGCTCAGAAGTCCCAACTCAGCCGGAAGGGTCGCCGAATGGAACATCGAACTACAAGCGTTTCAGTTGGAGTTCAGCACGACTAGGGTCGTTAAGAGGGCTGCACTGGTAGATTTTGTAACAGAATGGACAGAGGCACCAGGACTTGAGGCAGGCGAGGACTGTTCACTTTCCCTGGGAAGTGAGGCGCCGGACGGCTGGGTCATGTACTTCGACAGAGCTTTCTCGCGACATGGCGCGGGGGCCGGTGCAGTGCTCATATCCCCCACTGAGGACAGGCTCTACTACGCCGTGCAACTCTGTTTCCAGCATGGGGAAAAGGTGTCCAACAATATAGCATAATATGAGGGGCTGATAGCAGGCCTGAAAGTTGCGGTGGCCCTGGGGGTGAAGCGCCTCGTCATCAAGGGTGATTCCCAACTCCACGTCAACTTCTCCAACAAGGTGTATGAGCCGAAGGACGAGCACATGGAGGCTTATCTAGCAGAGGTTCGCAAAATTTAGAAGCAGTTTTGGGGTTTGGAGTTGCAACATGTGTCGCGCGGCACCAATCATGGAGCTGACGACATCGTGAAAAGGGCATCCAGACGGCTGCCTCAGGAGCCCGGAGTCTTCGAAGAGAGGCTCTTTAATCCCTCGGTGGTGCCACCACCGCCGGGCGGAGCGCAACCTCAGGCGGAGCTGCCCCAGCCACCTGCCTCGGGAGCCCCAGCCTGTGGACCGACCTCAGGAGCATGCTTGCTCCTGGCGCTGGAGCCTCAGGAGGGGTGTTGGACCGTGGAACTCAAGAGCTACTTGACGAAAGGGACTCTGCCGGAGAAGGAGGAAGACGCAAAACGCGTGGCGCGGCAAGCCACGGCATACTACATTCAAGATGGAGAGATTTACCGGAAGCGACCGAACGACGTGTCCCTACGTTGCATTTCCAGGGAACAGGGGAAGGAGCTGTTGGCAGACATACACGATGGAGACTGTGGGCACCACCCATCATCACGAACCCTTGTTGGCAAGGCATTCTATAGCAGGTTCTACTGGCCCACAGCACTCAACCACGCCGTCGAGTTGGTGAAGGCCTGTGAAGCCTGCCAATTCCACGCCAAGCAGATCCATCAGCCGGCTCAGGGCCTGCAGACCCTACCCCTCTCATGGCCATTCGCGGTTTGGGGGCTGGACATTCTGGGCCCGTTTCCTCAGGCGCCAAGGGGCTATCGCTACCTCTATGTTGTCGTCGACAAATTCACGAAGTGGGCTGAGGTGGAAGTTTTCCACACCATCCCAGCAGGCTCTGCAGTCAAGTTCATCAAGGGCCTCGTGAGCCAATTCGGGGTGCCTAATCGCATCATCACCGACAACGGTTCGTAGTTCACCAGCAATCTCTTTAAAACTTACTGTGCTAATCTTGGAACGCAGATATGCTACGCTTCAGTGGCACATCCTCGAAGCAACGGCCAGGCTAAGTGAGCCAACGCGGAGGTCCTGAAGGGCCTCAAGACCAGGACCTTCAAGAAGAAGCTGGAGGCATGCGGCAGGGGCTGGTACGACGAGCTCCAGTCTGTGATGTGGTCTATCCGCATGACCGCAACCAAGTCAACTGGAGAAATCCCATTCTTCCTCGTCTATGGAGCTGAAGCCGTCCCCCCTCACGAGGTCAAGCGTCGCTCCACGCGGGTCCTGGCGTTCGACGAGGCGCAACAGGACGCCATGCGGAGGACGGATCTCGTGCTGGGGGAGGAACACCGTCGGGAGGCCGCGCTATGGGCGGCAAGATATCAACAGGCACTGTGATGATACCACTGCCGCAACATCCGCCCAGAACTCTTGAGGTAGGGGACCTCGTGCTTAGACGGGTCCTCTCCAGAGAAGGGTTGCACAAGCTCTCCCATGTGGGAGGGCCTGTTAAAGGTTGTCCATGTTTCCAGGCCCGGCTCCGCGCGCTTGGAGACCCAGGAGGGGGTGCCCATTCCGAACGCGTGGAACATTCAACACCTCCGACGGTTCTACCCTTGAGCGAGGCCCAGTGCCTATGGAAAAGGCCCGGAGCCTGTGAAGAAGGCCAATGCCTGTGAAGCTTGCCGCTTTGAGAAAAGGCCCAGTGCCTATGGAAAACGCCCGGAGCCTGTGAAGAAGGCCAATGCCTGTGAAGCTTGCCGCTTTGAGAAAAGGCCCAGTGCCTATGGAAAAGGCCCGGAGCCTGTGAAGAAGGCCAATTCCTGTGAAGCTTGCCGCTTTGGGAAAAGGCCCGGTGCTTGTGAAGAAGGCCAATGCCTGTGAAGCTCGCCCCCCCCCCCCCAATAAAAGGCCCGGTGCCTGTGAAGAAGGCCAATGCATGTGAAGCTCGCCGCCCGTGACACTCTCACGTAATAATGAGTGGGGTTGTACACGCCCCGGAGTCTCCGGAGTGCCGCCCCTGGGCCTCGGGGGCTCCCACCCACGCCAAGTGGCAGCACTTAGCTCCACGCTGGTGAGAAGACATCGAAGACTAGATTAGGTGCCAGACGCGGCTTTTCATTTGCTTTCTGAAGTTGGTTAGTTCTTCTTTGTTTGAAGCTTTAGTTGGAGTTGCTTTCAGTGTTGTGCGGCGCCCAGCCCGTGTTTTCCATCTTTGCCCTTCGCTTAAACTTGCTTTCCTTTCGCAACCCTCGCGGGGGAGGCTGCACGGGCACCCTCGCGAGCGTCGCTCGGTTTAATTTCGTGAGGTTCCTCGACCTAAGTTCACTGCGGGAGCACTCCTCATGGTCAATGCCCCACGGGCATCACGACGCGAATGCTGGGCTCGAGCTGGTCACCCCATACTACTAGGAAAAGGGCTATAGATGGAAATGACACTAATGGCGCACCAGACAAGTGGTGCGCCATTAGTATATACTAATGGCGCACCACCCTCTGATGCGCCATTAGTGTTGAAACTACTAATGGCGCACCCTGACCACGGTGCGCCATTAGTACCAAATTTTTTTTTTGAACTAGTGCGCCTGTCCAAACATACTAATGGCGCATCCCCTGGTGGTGCGCCATTACTAGTTGTAACTAGTAATGGCGCACCATCCAGGAGGTGCGCCACTAATATTATTTTTTTTATTATTGCTTTTATTCCTTTTTTTGCAAAAGTTCTAATGGCGCATTGCCAGGTTCGTTTGGCCCCTGCTTTGGCCGAAGAGCCAGATTCATTTGGGGGCGGGGGACACCACCCCAAAGACAACACCGCCAGTCGTGCCGGCGCCAAGTCGGCCCCATGGCAAGACCGCCGTAACGGTGCCGGACATCCCTATGCCACTGGATCCAAACATGCATATGGCACAGGATCAAAACGACGACGACGACGACAATGATACATTTGGCAACGTCGATCAGTACTTTGCCGAGCTTGGGTACGATGGCGACTTCATGGGGCCTCCTTCTCAAGAACCAAACCCAACAAAAGACGTGTGCGATCTAGCTCGTACCGCGGAGAAGCCAAGTTACAACAGGCGCCGTCTGGCGTTCAGCTCTCAGGAGACGCCTCCAGCTGTCGACTTCACCGAGCCTCAGATAGGCGAGGTGCGAAATATTATCAGCCCCAACACACTCAAGAAGGCGGTCTGTGAGCAGAACTCGGTCCCATTACAGGAGAAAAAGAAGGCACGCAAAAGAAAGACTAAGAAGGGTGCGAGCCAGCCGGCACCGAGTACGATCCGTGCTCAGGACGGGCCACCTTCACCGCAGGATATCTCGAGGAGGGTGCATGTGGCGGGTAGGGTGATGCTACCGACAAATATGCTCAATGCTGCAACCGGTGCTATGCGGAGTCTGCATGACAGTGTTCTTGCTTTGGAGAAGCGGCGTCTCAGGGAGAAGGATGTGGCATACCCGGTTTTCGCGGCCAAGGTGCCAGAGGGCAAGGGCTTTGTGGATAACTCCATCGGGCGTACGATCGTCCTGCGTTTTGATGACATCCACGCTATGTTGAACCTTCATCCGCTGCACTACACCTTCGTTTGGCTATTTTCGCTGAGTATGGAGATGCGGATCATTCGCGACAAGACCCCGGACATCGTGATAGTTGACCCCTTCTACATGCGTGCCAAGATCTTGGGCAGCGCTGGGGACCGGCAAGTCGCGAGTTCTTACCTCGAAGGCGTCATTCTGGCAAACCAAGATAAGGATAACTTCCTTGTGCCTTACTTTCCCGAGTAAGTCCTCCCCTCAACCGGCCCGTAACATATGAATTCTTACATTTCAATCGTTTTTCTTTTAACATTCCGTGTTTTCTGCAGTGACACACGTTGCACGCTCATCCTCCTAAGCCCCAAATATTCCATGGCCACGTATTTCGACCCGGACCGTCAGTCGAACGTAGACTACACAAATGTCAAGAAGGTTCTTGATGATGTTCTCCCCGGCTACGCCCAATCTGGAGCCACCTTCACCAGGCCTATTTGTAAGTACGGCAAGCACGTGTTCTCCCACAATACGATGTTCTGCTGCGTCAAGCAGCCGCCTGGCGGTCAGAAGGGTGCCTACTACGCCATCCATCACATGCGGGCGATCGTACGGGACCATCATCAACTTCTGCTACCGAGTAAACTCAAAGATTGGGCCGCGAGCGTGTCGGCAATCCAGGATGCGGACCTCCGACAAGAATTCTTTCGCATCCAGTCGGAGTTTGCGGAAATCATCCATCAAGATGTCCTTCGTACCTCGGGGCAGTTCTACCTCAGAAATCAACCGTCCAATAGTGACATCGACACAATGCTACAAATGCAGGATGACAACGCCCGTTCTTTCATGACTCCCACGATAGACGGCGGCTTCATCCACGCTCCGGTCCCTTGAGTCGAGTTGTCTAGTTCTGAAACATCGATTGGCTCATGTTGTAATTAAACTTTAATGAACTTGTAGTATTTCTCTTTGGTTTCGAGAGTCGTTCAACTTAGATGTAATCGATGCTATTAATGTCTTGCTTTTCTCTTCCGATCGTTCTGTTGCATAATTATATATTGCTTATGTATTGTCTGTGAATTGGTACTAACGTTTCGTTTGGCTAGTGCATAGCGATGCCGACGTATGTCGTGTACAAGGGTAAGGTTCCCGGAGTCTACGATGACTGGGAGGAGTGTCGGAGACAGGTTCACCGATTCAGCGGTAACAGTTACAAAGGGTACACCACTAGGGCCGAGGACGAATCTAGATACACCCGCTATCTAGCGGGAGAGGGGAGGGAGCGTTGGAGGAACCGGATGAAGACGAGTTTCATCGTGATGATGCTCATCGTGATGACCGCAGCTCTCTTCTATGTGATGGTAGTTTAGATGATCGATATCGACTTGTAATGTGAAGACAAACTCGCTACTCGCGGTCTCGAGACTTGTAATATAATGTTCTATCTTTGTTCGGTCTTTTTAATTCGGAGAAAAATATGATGAATTGTATTCAGAGACTAATATGATGAATTGTATTCAAAGACTAATCTTCTATTGTATTCGATGAATCTGTTGTTGATGTGTGCTGTCTATATTTTGTCAAACTATACATTTTGTAACCTGTGCAAAAAACAGAAAATAAAAAGATAAAAAAAACCTAATATTCATACTAATGGCGCATCACAGGACAGTGCGCCATTAGTATGACAGTGCATACTAATGGCGCATCACTGGGTAGTGCGCCATTAGTATGCCGCGGTTACTAATGGCGCATCCAGTGGTGGTGCGCCATTAGTATGCCAAAGCACCTGGGTATACATGGCCCCTGGGAGGCATACTAATGGGGCATGCTGGCCTATACTAATGGCGCACCCGCGGTGCGCCATTAGTATACCAGATACTAATGGCGCACCAGGTGGTGCGCCATTAGTAAAAATTACTAATGGCGTGCTGTTAATGGCGCACCACAGATGCGCCATTAATGGCCATATTAGGTGCGCCATTAGTAGGGGTTTTTCTAGTAGTGCCAGCGGCCGCGGACTGAAACCTAACCCTCCGCAAGTTTCTTTTGCAGGACCCGAGACCCATGGCAAGGCCTCTGGCCGGAGCCTCCCGAGGCTGACGCCGCAACAAGCCCTCCCACTGAGCATTCCTACGCATGAGCACGCGGCACCATAGCACAACACAGAAATAATAGGAATAGCATGATAATTAAAAGCAATAGTCTAGCACGCCCCTGCGGGGCTCCATACATCTCCCTCTATGTAGATAAAACAAAATACGCGCGGCTCGACCGGCTACAGCCCGAAGAAGAAGATCTGCGCTACCCTCTAGAGCTCAAGCGGTCTCCTCTTCACGCTTCACCTGGGTGCGGCGGTGGGACGATCCACCTCCCCCTCGAAGTGAGCACGACAGTGCGGTGGCTGGTCACGGCCACCGCTGGAGGAGCTACCGTCGGAAGGGGAGTCGCCGAAGCTTGGAGAGCTGCGGGTGCTGCAAGGCGCAGGCCCTACCTCGTCTTCACCGCTGCCATCGCCAAGGATGAGCAGTCGGCCGTCGTCGTCACCTTCGAGGCAGCACCCAGCGCGGCGGCCATCTCCGCCGAACACCCTCACGAAGAGGGTGGCATTGCCGTCGAACTTGAAGTGGAGAGTGCATTGCTGGCCAAGACCACGCGCGCGGGCAAATGTCTCCCAGCCACGAGTCAGCACCATGTTCCCGGCAATGGAAACTTCCACCGCCACCCAAGAGGCCCTGCTGCAGCAGCCATCCGCCTGGAGCCATAGCCCGCTTGTGGCACCAGCTGGCAGCTCGCCAGCAAAGAAGCGAGGGAGCTGAAGCCAAGTACCGGTCGGATCCTCCGACCAGACGACGAACTCCGGCAGCACCTCCGCAGAATGGAATTGAGGGCGGGGAGGCCGCGCAGCCACGGCGCGTCTCCCCCCGCCGATCAAGTGGCCTCCGCCAAGGCCTCGGGTAGTCTTCGTGGGAGTCGCGGGATGCTTGCGGGGGTGGTCACGGCCGTGCTTGGCTGGAGGAGAGTTAGGCCCCTCCCGGCGGGCCTTCCCCTTCTTCGCGGTTGAAAACCTCTTCGTGGGCGCCATGGGACGCGATGAACCGAGGGGGAGAGGTGAAGAAGAAGAGGCGGAGCAAGGAGAGACGGCCTGGAAGGGCTCGCGCCTTTTCGTACTTATAGCCGGAGGAGGCCAACCATCAGCCTCCACGATCACAGGTAATCATGACCCGTTTTGCATGCAGGGACTTGTCTTGTCGAACAGTTGCCGAGGCATCGTGGGGAAGCGGAGACGCCCACGTCCAATCAACCGCCACGCGACAGCCAAGGCCGCACGCTGTTGGGGCCCATGGCGCTTCGCACTTGCCCCTTCCCATCTCTACTAAGCCAAGTCCGGGCGCGCCTTGGGCCCGGGGGCTACTGTCGGCGTTCTGGGAATGCGGGTCCCTAGACTTGCCTGCCTATGGCCTGCGGCGTGGCTCAAGCAGTGGCCCAGTGCGGCCCACTTTCACTAGCTCAAGTTCAAGACCCTCGCGAGGGGCCAAGCCTCGCGGGGCGGACGACAAGAAGCTTCCTCAGGAGCAGCCTCGTCAGGCAGGCTCGGGAGGAGGCGGAGAGATCAAGGCAGGGGTACCTCATGAGGTGCCCGTGACGAAATCCATGACGATCGAGGCCAGGCGGACGCCGGGCGGGCGCTGGCCTATGCACTGTCCTTGTTTCCTCTTTGGTGCAAAGGGAGCAAGCACAAGCCAAGGCATTAGGCAAAGGTTACCATTTAGGTGTAACAAGACCAAGACAAGTAGAGTGGCAGGATGGAGGTCACCGTGGAGCCCAAGAGGCATCATCATCAAAGTCTTTGGCAGTCGAAGACCAACTTTAGTCAGGATAAGTGTACTAGATGTTTCCCTTCAAAATGGCCAATTGTCGGTGCCCTTCCCGCTCAATATTTGGGAAGAGGACCAGGGCCTCTCTCTATATATATAGGGCTAGCCACCATAGTATAGAGGCATCTGGAATCGACCCCTCCAAAGGGACAACACCACCACAAGAACATCCCTCGCGAGGTTGTTCTTCCTTTGTACTGTTCATCATCAGCCCCTGAGGCAATCCACCACACCACAAACTAGAGTAGGGTATTACACCACAACGGTGGCCCGAACAAGTATAAACCTTGCGTCCCTTGTGTTGCTCATCGTGTAGCCTAGATTCCTTGTGAGGCTTCGAGACGTGAGTTGGTAGGGGAGAGATCTTCGCGGGCACCCCAGAGTTTGAACCTCAAGGGTCTGTCGGAACCCGAAATCCTACAGTTGCCTATACAGTTTATAGACAAGTGAAATTGGATACTCTAAAATGCGCAAGATAAGCGTGAGTGCTATGGATGGCGTTCTCATAGGGAGACGGGAGCGGATCCATAGTGGTGTATTGATATCGTGAATATGTGGACTCGTGTGCGCCACCTCAAAGAGTTACATTGCAGTTGTAGTTCAGGATAGCCACTGAGTCAAAGCTGGCCTGCTGCAGTTAAACCCCACCACCCCTTTTGTTGATAACGATGCATATGTAGATAGATCTGATGTAAGTCTTGTTGGGTACATTTGTACTCACGTTTGCCTATTTTATGTTTTTGCAGAGAGACTTCAGTCTCACTACTAGTTCCGCATGGACTTCGACGTTTAGCTTGTTACCTCAGCTACAATCTTGTTCCCTCGGTAGGATCTGATAGATAGTCAGGCTTCTCAGCCTTTTTCATTTATAGTTGTCTATACTCAGACATGTTAAGCTTCCGCGTGTGCTTTGACTTGTATGCTCTGAATGTTGGGTCATGAGACCCATGTTTGTAATATCTCGCTCCTCGGAGCCTATTGAATAAAATACTTGAGTTGTAGAGTCATGTTGTGATGCCATGTTGTATTTGCACATATCGAGCATATTGTGTGTATGTTATTGAAATGCTTGGTATGTGTGGGATCTGACTATCTAGTTGTTTATCCTTGGTAGCCTCTCTTACCGGGAAATGTCTCCTAGTGCTTCCACTGAGCCTTGGTAGCTTGCTACTGCTCCGGAACACTTAGGCTGGTTGGCATGTGTCCTTCTTCGTTCCTGTGTCTGTCCCTTCGGGGAAATGTCACGCGGTGTCTACTGGAGTCATGTTAGCTTGCTACAGCCCGGTTTACCAGAGTCCTGCTAGCCCAGCTGCTACAGCCCGGATTCACTCGTTGATGACCGACACGTTCGTTGTTGGGTCATGTATGCCAGTCCCTGTAAGTTAGTGCCACTTTGGGTTCACGACTAGTCATGTCAGCCCAGGCTCCTTGTCATATGGATGGTAGCGACACTATCATATACGTGTGCCAAAATGCGCAAACGGTCCCGGGCCTGGTAAGGCGACACCCGTGGGAATACTGTGCGTGAGGCTTCAAAGTGATATGAGGTGTTACATGCTAGATCGGTGTGGCATTGAGTCGGGGTCCTGGCAGCATTGGTATAAGAGCCTGACTGCCTGTAGGATTACCAAGCCAAACTGGTCGAAGTTGAGTCTTGAAATTCTTTAGTTATATAAGGGAATTAATTGTGGGATGGAACATAAGGCTCTTTTTACTCCTTATACCTTATGCCTTCTGATCCGAGTCATCTTATCTTTCCTGCGGGGTTAAGGAACTAGGCTATCTCCTCTTTCTATCAGGATGACGTGTTACTAATCTGTAGACTTGTAAGATTGTTGGACTTAAGCCTCGTTTCAGTTCCTATTACTTCCGTGTGTTGATAGTTGGTCTCAGAATCTTGATATTGTGATGATCGAGTGGTTATGCCACCATTTTGCAGGATGTCTTATATCATTTTGAGCATTTACAGCCGTTATGTTGTCCGAGTCATCCCAGGTTTCTAAATAATCTGATGCAATTGCAAAATCCTTTCCCTCTGTTTTCGATGACCTTTCTGGCCAGGTTAACCACACTAAACGGTGAGTTGAGGTACTCTATTGCCTAGACGTATATGTTGGAGCTATTATTATGACCCTAGGTGTCTTAGGGGATCATCTAGTAACTAGCCATGATTTGTGTCCCAGTGTGATGATTCTGGCCTTTATTCTCGAAAGCATCCCGTGATGCCACTAAGTAGTAGGTATTCTACTCCTGGGTTTTGAACCCGAGATTCACCCTACTTACCTCGTGTTGATAGTGTTTTTCTCGTTCCTTAGGTTATTAGTAACCTTTGCGATAGTCCTCGAGGTCCGTGGTAAATCCTTCTTCCAATACCATGAACCAATATGGCAGAAATTCCTTGCAGAACCGAAAGATCACAACCAGAGTGCTCTTGATGAGTTCTCGATTCTATGTTGTGACTTTGCCAGATCTACCTTCTCCGCATGGGTTATCCTGCAGTAACCTATTGAACCTGGTTCGACATACTAATCTATGCGTCCACAACTCAAAAAATCATATGTTCTTTGAGTTGTCCCCTTTTTAGTTGTCTTTTGACCTTCATCTATAATTGATAGTCAAGAGAATGCGTGCATTCGTTCATCGATGCCTATTACTCTTGTAGTCCGTCAAGTCATTCTATTCCGGAATGACTAGGAGAAACAAACTCCAGTACCTTATCCATTTCCAGGATTGGGTCAAAGCAGTCGTACTTCGCAGATCAAATTGCTAATCTAGCTTTTGCTCTGTTCTACCTTGGAGTATTACCATCTTGATATTAAGAATATCATGGGAATTGCACACCATCCTATGAACTCTTGATACAGTGATACTTCTCGCCATCATTATTCATTCCTCGGTCCCGTGTTGTCGCAACTGGAATGCCGACAAGTGAACCATGATGTGTGAAATCAATACTCCTAGCAACCGTGTTGCTTGGTAGTTAATGGACAATAATTTCATTCTTAGCATGCTGGTTATTGAATCATCATTCTAAGATAGATTGTGCCACCCAGTCCATTTTCATGGTGCACTCTTCGAACAATGAGTTTGGATTATGTTAATTCCTTGCTCTTTTGATCATATCATCTTGCCTGAAAAGCAAGATTGTTCTCGAGCTTAGTAACATATCGGTTGTTCGTGATTTTACGAATGTCTTCTCGGAGGTATCACCAGGTTGTCAGCTGACCACTATGTTGAGTTCGTGATCAAGTTGGTTGCTTGTAACCACCCCTTCTCCAAGAATCTGTGTTGGATACCCCTGAGCTAGTTGGTTAAGCTAAACAACAACTTGGAGAGTTGGAAGATAAACGCTTGCCTAACTCAGTTCATTCCAAAGGGATGTCTTTGTGTGTGTGTGTGTGTGTGTGTGTGTGTGTGTTGAAGAAAGATGATATTCATTGGTTGATCCTCGTGATCAGTTGTTGGACTTATCGTCTTCACCAATCTTTGATTTGAGTATGGGCTATCATCAAATCAATTCAGAACCAACGATGTTCATAATGTTGTCTTACTCATGGTTGTTTCCTCGAGCATACACCATTATATCTTTTGGTCTAACCAATGTTATTACCTTGCTCACATAATTGTGGAATTCCATCCATATGGAAATATCGATGACTTGTTGTTGAGTCCATCAGCAGCATTTTGTCTTCTCCATGATTCATGTCGAACATTAAGCTAGTGTTGGAAACTTTTGAAAGCATTTCTTCATGCTAGCTCATGAAGCATATGTTCGGATGTAAGAAGTGACTTCCTCCGGTTCATGTGCATTTGATGCAAGTTGCCATCGTGAATTCGAGAAAGTCAATGTTGCTTCCTCTGGAATCATCCCAAATCGGTCATGCATACGTGCGAAGCATTCTGTGGTTTGGAGACTTGCAACCTCCAATCTATATGTATCCTTAGCACACCAAGCCACTGACTGATTTGTTCAAGGAGAAGGAGTTCCTTCATAAGAGCTAATCTGGACTTATGTAAGGACTTCGATATCCTCGATGATGGTTCCCCAGCCTGAACTCGATAGTGTTTCATTATAAGACTACTACATGGGCATGATTGTCTGGGACATCGTGTTCACATGTTTGTAGCAGAACCAGCTCATGTTTTGGAGCTTACTACCATAGATCATTCCCCGAAAATTTTGCAACGTCGTCTCGTCGATTTGTGTTGCAAACTTTCATTTTTCTTTCTAGACTCGATGAGTTTGGATTATTCTGACACTAACCAGATCTAAATCTCAAGCAGATATAATGGTTGGAACGTTTCCCAAGAACTATAATATTGGCCTCTCTGTAACCCGGTAAAGTGGATATCATGGCCAACACACCCAGATGGAAGACCCATTATTGTAGTACCTTGATTGAGGAAGTTGGCCACCTCCCCATAAGGATTTCGTAGGATTTACTCCCTAGTTGTCCCTTATGGATTTTTGTGATCCCGAAGTCCGACCTTTTACTTGATGTTCTAGATATCTAACCATATGAATGGGATACACTAGCACATCAAGGAGAACATTAGAAGCGGAGTGCTAAATGTCTCTTGGTCGATCATCCAGTATTAATTCCCTTGGCCCCGCTAAGGTGAAATCTCAGAAGGTTATCTTCCTTTGCATCTGCATCGTCCATCGTTGTTCATCATGGTAGTATGTTGTGTTGCCAGGATCCTTGACACGGATATTGGTAAAATCTTGATGATTATGGAAATGCTCAAGTTCTTGAGAGCACGCACAAGCACTAGGTGTTATCATTGGCACTAACTGGGATTGCTCTCAGTTTCCTCGGTTATGCTATAACTTTTCAAATAGTGGACTCACTCTCTACTGTTGAGCTTCTCCTCAGTTATTAAAATCATCCCTTGTGTTGTTTTCAACAAGGTAATCCACATCATCCATTCTAATCCGAGTATGCCATTCTACCGAACCCCTCCAAATGGTCGCTCGAGAATTGCCTTAGGTTGGTATAAAGAATTTCATTAATCTCTGAATCAAAGGTAATTCTTTTTGCAACTTAAGGGGATATTTCTATGAGTCACCTTCCCTAAGGTGCCCCGCTATGGTATCATGGCAACTCAACTCCTCGCTACGTTGACAACCGTTCACCACCTTTTTAAGTGTGGAATTGTTGTCTACCTAGTGAACCCTCGTCATCTGTTCCACTCCATCCCTCTAGATGTGTGCTTCGTGTCTCAGCTTGAGAGATGTTGCTATGTCTCATTCTGTGAGTTAATCCTGAGTTGTTCGATCTTCGAGAAGATCGATCCTTCTAGAGTCTCCTTCTCCTCTCATTGTCATGTTGGATGGAGTTCTCAGAGCAAGACGACAAGACAAAGATGGTGATTGAATCAACGTTCATTTGAAGTGCAACCTGGATCGTGAAGATTGCGTTAGTTGCGTTCCCCCTTCATCCTACCCTATGCTTGAATCTCGGGACGAGATTCTTGTTTAGTGGGGGTGAGTTGTCACGTCCCTAGTTCTGGTATGCTCTAAGCTACCTAGTCATGTGTTGCATCATGTTTAAATTCTTTTGAAATTGAAATGGGGACTGATCAAACCCTAGCACCAGATCAAATCAAATAGGTTCAACATAAAATCATTTTCAATGAACCTGAAATGCACTTCTAAAATGTCCATCATTTTTGCCTGTGATTGGAACCTCTGCCAAAAATGGTGCACACTTTTCTAGGTCATTAATGGATTTTTGAATTAACTCATATTGCGTTTGAATTGGAGCTATTAATTCCTATAAAATATTTGGTAGCTCCAAATATTCTGAAACTTACTGAGGGCCTCTGAAACAATTCAGTTACTACCCACAAATATTTTCAGGATTTATAAAAATGATTTGGTTTATAAACTAAATCAAAACATAGCAAATAAATAGAAAACAGAAATAAAGAGAGAGAGAGAGAGAGGACTTACCTGGCTTACCTGTAGCCCACCTGTGCGGCCCAGCACTGTAGCCGGCCCAGCCCACCTAGCCCCCTCCCATGTCGTCTTCCTCCTTGCCAGGAGGATGGGCGCATGGCTGACGCACGCCGCGCACGCCCGGCCACCTCCTTCTTGCCGCTTCGCCCTGGCTTCTTCGGGTGGCGCCACGCACCTCTCTAGCTCTGTAGTCACCCCCTCCTCCTTCTCCTCTCCCCTGGTGCTCTCTCTCTCGCACACCAGAGTGCCATCGTCGCCGCTGCTCGCCATTGCCGCAGCCACCGGCCACCCCTCGCCCTGCCGCTGAGCACAGAAGAACCGCCGCGACTTCCTCGTCCTATCCACCAAGCTACGGAACTCCGGGTGCCCTGGAACACCGTCAACATCTTCATCTTCGACCCACGGCCACCAAGATCGCCGGCGACCTCCCGTCGTCACCAGCCCCTCCCCGAGCTCGTCGACCGCCTCGTCCAAACCGTCGTGAGCTTCTACATCGTCTCCCCCTCTTCTTTGCGTTGTTTGCGCCCCCTAACCGCCTCCTCCACCGGAGCCGAGACGCTCCATCATAAGAGCTTGTCGCTGGTGTTGCTCCGGTGACCATTTGGTCGCGCCAATGTGCCAAACACGTCTGCCGCACCGCGTAGTGCCTCGCTGCCCTTTAGTTCACGCGTTTGCTCACTGCAGCCGCGCCCCCGTGCATAGCCGAACTCTGGCCGCCGCTGTCGAGCTCGCCGGCGTCGTTTCCGGCGTCCCCGTGTCCAACCACTTGCACCATTGGATGCGGCAGCTCCCCAGCTATGCGTAGTACGTCTCCACCGTCGATTTGGTCATCGGAGGAGCAAAATCTGAGGCCCTCCGCTGCTTCTAGCCTCGTTGGCATCGAGTCGCCAACGGGTATGACCCTGCTAACCCGAGTTTGACCTTGCTTTACCCCCCAGGGTCACTGACGCGTGGGCCATGCCCCTGTTTAGTTTAGGTGTTAGTTTAGTTAGCGCTAATCAACTTAGTTAATTAGTTGACTCACTGACAAGTGGGCCCAGGCCCTAATTAACCTAGGTTAGTGCTAACCTAACACGTCAAACCGTCAGGTTTGACCTGGGCTGGCGCCTTTGACCTGCTGATGTCACCCGTGCGTCATGCTGACGTGGTTAACCTTTTCTGGATTTAATCTTATTTAGA
Organism: Triticum dicoccoides; assembly: GCF_002162155.2. Taxonomy (NCBI): domain Eukaryota; kingdom Viridiplantae; phylum Streptophyta; class Magnoliopsida; order Poales; family Poaceae; genus Triticum; species Triticum dicoccoides. The sequence goes on from NC_041385.1 coordinate 522,144,318, forward strand.
AAATTCCAGAAAATGCCCTAAACTTCCAAAATTCATAGTAAATTATCTGTAACTCAGAATGAAATAAGTTATATATGAAAAATGGTCAGTAAACTCCAATCTATCCATCTGTACCATTTTCATGCATGTTAGAACAACTTATAGCTACTGTTTAATACAGATCATATAAAGGGCATTTAAACCTTCACATATGGAGTTTGAATTTGAATCTTTGATTCAAATCAACTTCATTTAACCTGTTGCTAGTTGCATTAGCTCAAATCACATCATAACTACATGCCATGATCATGCATCATATTTTTGCATTGCATTGATTGTGTTCTTTCTCTGCTGCCGGTGTTTGTCCCCTCTCGATAGACGTGGTTTCGACGATGAGTTCGATGACACCGATGAAGAGCTATTCTATCTTCAGAAGTGCCAGGCAAGCAAAAACCCCTTGTTCATTCTGATACAATCCCACTCTCTCGCTCCTACTCTCTTTTACTGCATTAGCACAACAAGGATTCAACTGTTACATGTTGCGGTAGTTGAACCCCTTTCCTCTGCATGAACTGTCATTGCCATAGTAAATAGATGGCACCTACTAACATGAGTAGGAGTTTTTCGAGCCCTAATGTGCCTACTCATTCATGCTTGTTTGTCATGCCTTCTATTGCTTAGAGTTGTGTCAGGTCTGATTCATCGGGGATGAATTGGAAAGTTGTGAACATGTCCTACTGTGTGTGAGCTAAGCGTGTGAACACGATTTGGTAAAGGTAGCAGTGAGAGGCCATGTAGGAGTACATGGTCGGTTGTCTCATTGAAACTGTCCTCAGGAACTAAGTTCTGTGTTTGTGATCCATGAACAGTTACTACCACACATTGGGTTCCGGTAACTCGACCCCTCTCGACTTATTAATCAGCCTGATCTCTGTCTAGGAGTTGCAACTAGTTTCTGGTGTTTGTAGGTAGTGCTAGTAGTCTACCAAGTGGCACCCGGTACAGGTGGGCTTGGGACAGACTAGGTGCAGTGGCTTGGTGTACCAAGTGGCACCCGGATGGTGGGCTTGGGAACCCCTGCTCACATCGTTTGGGGCCGTGAGCGGCACCCCGACCGGATCTCCTCGCGGATGAAACCCGAATAGGCGATAAACCTGGACTAGAGACTTGCATGGTTAGTCAGGTTGTGGCCGACACCCTCGCCAGGCTTCCGCTTGAAGGATGCCGAGATACATGACGTGTACATGGTGGTAAGTGGCGAGAGTGTGTGTGAATAAGTACACCCCTTTAGGGTTAATATGATCTATTCGAATAGCCACATCCGCGGTAAAGGACCTCTAGGTTGCCTATACAGTTCATAGACAAGTGAAATTGGATACTCTAAAATGCGCAAGATAAGCGTGAGTGCTATGGATGGCGTTCTCGTAGGGAGACGGGAGCGGATCCATAGTGGTGTATTGATATGGTGAATATGTGGACTCGTGTGTGCCACCTCAAAGAGTTACATTACAGTCATAGTTCAGGATAGCCACTGAGTCAAAGCTGGCTTGCTGCAGTTAAACCCCACCCCCACCCCCCCTTTGTTGATAACGATGCATATGTAGTTAGATCTGATGTAAGTCTTGCTGGGTACATTTGTACTCATGTTTGCCTATTTTATGTTTTTGCAGAGAGACTTCAGTCTCACTAGTAGTTCCATGTGGACTTCGACGTTTAGCTTGTTACCTCAGCTATGATCTTGTGCCCTCGGCAGGATCTGGTAGATAGTCAGGCTTCTCAACCTTTTTCATTTATAGTTGTCTGTACTCAGACAAGTTAAGCTTCCGCGTGTGCTTTGACTTGTACGCTCTGAATGTTGGGTCATGAGACCCATGTTTGTAATATCTCGCTCCTCGGAGCCTATTGAATAAAATACTTGAGTTGTAGAGTCATGTTGTGATGCCATGTTGTATTTGCACATATCGAGCATATTGTGTGTATGTTATTGAAATGCTTGGTATGTGTGGGATCTGACTATCTAGTTGTTTATCCTTGGTAGCCTCTCTTACCGGGAAATGCCTCCTAGTGCTTCCACTGAGCCTTGGTAGCTTGCTACTGCTCCGGAACACTTAGGCTGGTTGGCATGTGTCCTTCTTCGTTCCTGTGTCTGTCCCTTCTGGGAAATGTCACACGGTGTCTACCGGAGTCCTGTTAGCCTACTACAGCCTAGTTTACCGGAGTCCTGCTAGCCCAGCTGCTACAGCTCGGATTCACTCGCTGATGACCGACACATTCGTTGTTGGGTCATGTATGACTGTCCCTGTAAGTTAGTGCCACTTTGGGTTCACGACTAGTCATGTCAGCCCGGGCTCCTTGTCATATGGATGCTAGCGACACTATCATATACGTGTGCCAAAAGGCACAAACGGTCCCGGGCCTGGTAAGGCGACACCCGTGGGAATACCGTGTGTGAGGACGCAAAGTGATATGAGGTGTTACATGCTAGATCGATGTGGCATTGAGTCGGGGTCCTGACAATTAAAGTAGCCACCTTATATTAACCATTAATAATAACTCTCACATCTTTCATGAATCACTCAAACCAAACCACGTCTATGAGCATAGCATAGCAGTATAAGCATAACGTAGAAGTAACTCCCAAAGGATTGGTAATAAAAGGACAATAGGTTCTACCTCATCATCCACTTCCCAAAACCTGCATATTAATCAGATCCTAACCATGCAATTGTTTTTAGGGTTGATCTAATGCAATAAAACTGGGTAGTAAAGAGGTATGATCAAAGCGTTACTTGCCATGCTGATGATCCGTGAAACCTAGAGACTCGTAGTAGCACGCTTCGCACTCTAAGTACTCTATCGCAAACAAACAAGCATACAATAAGCACTCAACTAGAAGCTTGGATAAAACTCAAATAAGAGGTCTAACCAGCAAGTTCAACCTAAGAACTCTGGTTTGCAAAAAGAATCAAATCAAACGAAGCAACAAAACTCAAACTGCGAAAGAAACAAGATCCGTTTACTAATATGGACTAAAGTCAAATTTTACACTACCAAAATCTTGTTTAAGTTGGTTAAACAGAAAGAGGGCTTCAAGACAAAGATCTGGGTGCTCGAATCGCATTATTCTGATAAACGAGCGAAAAGATAAACTAAAAAAATCAGGGCAGAAATCACGATCGAAAATAATCGCAGAAAAACCCTGGAAAAAAGAAAAACTGACGAACAGGCTAACGAACGAACGTTCGCTGTCTACGGCTAACGAGTGAACACCGTTCGTTAACACGAACGTACGGACGAATGTCCGCTAATTTAGCTAAGCCGGAAAAAATAAAACCGATCTATCTAAAAAACGAAACTAGGGTTTTAAAAATACCAGGGTTTTTACCTAAAACCAAAAAAACCGGCAGCGGATCGGATCGGGACCTGCGGCTCCAGCGAGGCAGGGCACTGTGAGGCGGAGGCGGAACGTGGCGCGGCAACGGCAAGCGACAGCGGCGGTGCTAGGCAGCAGCAGCGGTGAGCGGC